>NC_081314.1:28392938-28700438 GCF_026419965.1 Kogia breviceps | reverse complement strand
GTAATAGTCACAATCTGCTAGCACAAGAGGACACAAACTCTAGAAAGTCAGAAAGCTAAGAAATTCCTTGTTTCTTAAAATAACATTAAAGTAGTGATACAATAATTATAAGGGATCCTTGACTGAATATTTTCCAATATTAACCTGAAATTCATTTACTTACACTTCCCCTAAAATTTTCCTAGACAATCTTACAGCTGTGGTAAGAGTTCTACTCTTTTTTTAGTCTATGTTTCAGCTCACAAGGAGGCTCTGCTTTAGTCCACACAAGGGAAGGCCATCATAAGGCCATAATGAAGGCTGAAGTGGAGAGATATCCCAACCATGGAGGAGCTCTGAACATATTTTGCAGAGCAAAAGCAGCCAGACACAAAAGTCACATATCGTACGATCCCATTTACGTGAAATATCCAAAACAGGCAAATTCATAGAAACACAAAGTAGATTTACTGGTTGCCAGAGGGAGAAGCAAATGCAGAAATGACAACTAACCGGAATGGGGTTTCTTTTTAGGCTGATGAAAATGCTCTGGAATTAGACAGTGGTGATGGTTTCACAACTTTGTGAATACACTAAAAACCACTGAATTGTACACTTTAAAAGAGTGAATTTTATTGAGTGTGAATTATATCTCAATAAAAAATGTTAGACGTACACCATCAAAAAAAGAAAAAACCCTGACAATTACAAGAAAGGAAAACTGAAGGACAAGTCATTCACGAGTCTAAATTTTAAAATATTTTTAAAAAAATAAGTATCAGCAAACAAAATTCAGACTGCATAAAAACATCTTGCATAATATTTATATTACTTTATATTATTTAAATTGAGTTTATATTTATTATTTTTATGTATTTTACAATAAAAATGTATTTAAATATAAATATAATATGCTTAAGTTGTGATTAGTCCAAAAATCTAGGTATAAAAGGTTGATATGACATAGGAAAATCAGTATAGTCAACCACATTAACAGAATATAAAAGAAAAACCATGCAATGATCTCAATTGATAAAGAAAAGACATTTGATAAAATATAAAATTCTTCCATAATAATCCTCTTAGCAAACCAGGAACAGAAGAGAATTTCCTTAATCTAATAAAAAGATTGTACCAAAAAAACTATTAACAAACATCACACTAAACAGTATAATGTTGAGAATTTTCCCACTGAGATGAGAAACAAGACAAGAATGCCCACTATCACAAATTCCATTTACACTACACTGAAGATTCTCCTCATTTAAATAAGGCAAGGAAAACAAAAGGATTCACACAGGGGAAAAATGGTAATATTGTTACTACTATTCACACATGGTAGGACTGTGAATGTACAAACTCAAAAGAAGCACATAAGCAAGTTATTAGAATTGCTAAGTCAGACAAGGTTGCTGAATACAAGATCAGTAAACAAATTTTTTTCTATATACCAGCTTCAAAAACAATTTTTTAATATACCAATTATAATAGCATTAAAAGTCAAATACCCAAAATATTTATAATAAAAGATGCATAAAGCTTTACAAAGTAAACCATAAAACATTATTGTGATAAATTAAAGATCTAATTAAATGAAGACACATACCATGTTCATGGACTGGAAGACTCACTGTCAAGATCTGACTCTCTCCTATAGGTTCCAATGCAATCTCAATCAACATACCAACAATTTTTTTATTAAAGTGACAAGATGAAATATTTGGAAAATGTATATGGAAATGAAAAGGACAAAGGACAGCCAAGACAATCTTGAAAAAGCAAAACAAGCTGGGAGATTCTGCTCTAACCAGAGGTTAATAAGCCCAGCAAAGTGCAATACTAATGTGAGTCCATTAACATGCCCTCAGACTTCTGCTTCCGGCCATGATGTATAACAGGGACAAGATTTACCTTCCCATTTTAAACAACTTTAAAACCAGAGAAAAAAATATGAAACAACACTTTCAGACACTGGAAAACAGGAAGCACATGGCTGTGATTCCCCAAAATAAAGGTGAGTCCTATGACTGTCCCAGCTTACTCTGTGAAGAGTTTCCAGGCCATGGAACTCAAATAGGATTCAATAAAGCCACGTTCAAGAGACAAATCAGAGTTCCAGGAAGCCAAAAGGCTAAATGTGTGGGGCAGAGACCTGGAGGAGAGGGATGTGGCACAGAGCAAGAGCTATGGTCAGGGCTCCTCCAGCCTTCCACTGAGTGCTGAACTACATGTGTGTCAACAGAATCACCTGGGACCAGAGAAAGGCAACCAGAAAGCAGTAAGCCAAACAATCCCAGAGCTCACACAGGGCTGGGGATCACTCATGTTCCTAAGAGCCAGAGGTGAGAGACCTCACCAGACAGAGCATCATGTCCTCACAAGTCCTTAGGAGTCAAGCTAAATTGGCCACTGACCCAAGGTTGCTCTGGATCTGTCCTGACAAAGCTAAATAACAAGGCTTAACAGGATCAAACCAATTCCAAGTAACTTTAACTGCAAAACAAATCCCACACTATACAGCCATCCCCAGGACCCCTGTGGATAACAAAATACACAGATGCTCAAGTCCCTTAAATAAAATGGCAGTGTAGTATTTGCATGGAACCTACACACATCCTCCTGTATACTTTAAATCATCTCTAGATTACTTATAATACCTAAAACAATGTAAATGCTATGTAAACAGTCGTAAATACAACTATGTAAATAGTTACCAGCAAGAGGCAAATTCAAGTTCTGCTTTTTGGAACTTTCTGGAGTTCGGGGTTTTTTTTTTAATATTTTCAATCCACAGTTGGTTGAATTCATGGATGTGGAACACATGGATACAGAGGACCAACTGTATAAAGGGATTCAGCACCCAACAGCATAAAAGTCACAATCAACAGAGAATGAAAAATGGATGGCCAGGAGTCAGAGGTTAGAGGAAAACTTACATTTTATTATATATACATTTTATTATACTTAGATTTTATTATGTTATCTTCTTATATACCTTTTTAATTTTACACCTTATGTCTACACTACCCAGTCAAAAAAAATTTTAATTAAAAATATTTAAAAGTTTAAAATGTAAAGTATTTGTCATTTTTTAAAGTAAGGAGTGAAATCATTTTGTACTCTGTATTAGTGTCTGATTTATTAAAATAAGAAAAAAAAATCAGGGAGCTCTCACAGATGAGATCAATCTAAAACAGCCCTGCCATTTGTCATCTCCAGATGGTAAGTCCTATTGAAAATCTGGAGTATAGGCAGATTCCAACTCCCACATGTTCCAAAACTGTTCTTTAAGTCTATTATCTGGTGCTCTGAACATACCACAGAAACAATGCTAGGCTGCTCTGGAAAGGCCTATTTTACTCACACTGTATCTCAAGCGTCCTCAAGTGGTCCTACACAAAAGAGCACCACAGACCCCCAAGTAAAAAAAATTCTGCAGGAGGTTTCAGAATTCCCAAATGCAGAGGCTAAAAACATGTCTCTTCCCTCTGTATCCCTGACTTTAGGAAAAGGATTCAATTCCTACCTCCAAAGCGCCCCCTGGCTCCAAGCCTCTTCTAGTAATCCCAAGAAACTCGGTAGTGCAGGGACCAAAAAGAAGGAAAGGCAGAGAAAGGGCTCGCAAAGGGCTGGAAGAGCTGAGCTGCCCAAGGACTTCTTCCTAAGTCCACATAAAACTCAAGCAAGCCTTTCAGCTTTAGCTCCTTGTCCTCTGTTTATTCTGAGAGGCAAGATGGCACAGTGGGGTGTGTGTGGAGTAAAGACAGGTTCCGGTTCCAATGTTAGCTTTGAAACTTACTGAACTGTGTGCACACAGGAAGTTAACTATGCTCACTGAGCCTCGGTGTTCTTATCTAATAAAATGGTGCTAACTATTGTTCAAGCTTATTTCAAGGACAGTCACACAATATAGAAGGTATAGACTCACTGTATGTCCTCAAACAACGGAAGCCAGTGTTGTGCTGTTACTTCTGAGGACCTCAGACACTCTGGCCTCCTGTTCCTTCCACCAGCAGTAACTACACCTTGATAAAGAGTATTCTTGCCCCTGAGGAGTCTCCTAAGATTATTATTCACAGAGACAACATAAAACAGGGGATTCCATATTCTCCTTTTCCACTCATACAAATGAGAGATGAATGAATACATCAAGCACTGACACGCAGAGGAATACAAGTCAGTGGGTTTAGTGATTTCATCATGGCACCGGTGATGGGGGCTGGCACCGAGGGAGCAGCAATGGTGGGAGGGTTTGGGAGAAGAGCAGTAGGAAGCAGGAAGTCGAAAGGCTATAGAAATTGCTCCTTCCCTCTCCCTCCTTTTACCCATGGCAATGGAAAACTGACACCCGTGGCAAGGTGAAAAACAAGTATTAGGAACTGCGGTAGCTCCCTGAAGTAACTAATGACTTACAAAGAAGAGAAAACTTCAGTACAGAAGCTTTCAACTTAATATACAGGATTTGCAGGAGAGAGAGAAATACAAAGAATCGCACCATCCGAGCTCAAAGAAACATCTAAATTGGGGTGGTTTTTACTGCATGTTGAAATCTTGTTAAGGATTACTTACTCAGGAGAAACAACTGAAAAATGTGATTCAATACCCAATTTTCCATAAACTGGAAAATACATCTAATGTACAAGCCAATGTTAAAAGAAAACTCAAAGAAAAAGCTCTCTGGCAATTCTAGTCACATCAAAGGGAAGTCCTCTAAAATATAGGAAATAGAACCACTGTCCTAGAAGGGACATTCAGAGGCAGCTCTAGTTTTCACATAAACTTAGACCTAAAAGAACCAAGACGGTTATTGACCAGCCCCCCACAGAAGCCTATTCCAACATTCAATCACCCAAACCAATGTCTGAGCATCAAACAGCACTGTACTTTCAGTGACAAGTACAATACATGAAAGGATTTACAGCCCAAAGCTGACCGATTCTCTCTCTGCGACAGAAGTATTTTCTCATCTTCTTTTCTCTTAGACAAGACAATGACTGATACTCTTCTCTTAACCAAGACGTCCTGCAGACTTAAAGACAGTCAGGTGTCCCTCAGTATTCACTTTAAGGCTCATAGAACATTTATTCAGAAACCACAGCCTTCATTTCTAACCAGTTTCACTTCTACCTTGTTTTCTCCAGGATCCACACATCCCTCCTAAAACAGGATGCTGAATCTAGATTTAATATTTCTAAAGAGGACTTACTAATGCCAAGCATAATAAAAAGATTACTTCCTAGTTCTAATGAGATTTGTTAAAAGGATCCAAATTCACAGAATTTTAAGATACAGCAGTAAACTTCTGGTTTATTCAATCTAAGATGCATTATAAACTCCAGTTATTTTAGCTGTTTGCACGTAGTGAAGACTCTCTAAATTTGAATTGAAATAAACCAGGATTTTTCTGCATTGCATCTGTGTTTTGTAATGTTCCTTTTAACTGAATTTAATTATATTTTTGATGAAATATGAAATGCAATCAAGGATATTCCTTAAATCTAAGCTTATACCTACTCTTTCCCTCATTTACATAGCCAGTAATCACAAAAAAACTTACTAGGTCTCCCATGATTCCTTATTTAGCTCAACCCAATGCCTTATCATCATCATAATATATCTTAGATACCAAAGCAAATGCATATTTGCCAGATTTATTTACTCATTTGTTATGATACAACTTAATCAAAATATTTTTAAATATTTTTAAGAGTGACACGGATACCTCAATGTTTTTATAAAATTTGCATTTAAATGTTAAGATTTCAGAAAGGTGATACAACCTGTGACAGCAATTTCTTCAGAAGTTGTGCTATGGCAGGGTCCTCAGGTGGAGGGCAGTCAGGAAGAGACCCATTTCGTTTCTTCTGACGCATGTGAAGATGTCTGAACAAGCTAGTAATATCTTTAGACCTCAAAGCATAATCAAATATAGAACGACTTACTGGCTCTTTTAAAACACTGAGTAGAACAAGTTTTCTTTCAATCTATATTAGAAAAATAAAAAGAATCAGCCAAAGATACAACATAGAGTACATCTGTTTTCAAATTCAATAAATACATAACCTGTGTAAAGTTAACATAGATATTCACTTTCTAAGAAAATGGGAGATATCAATATCTGCAATTTTTGCTTAGAAGAAAAAAGAATACCAGTGACCTTTACAGAGCTACAGTATTTCTTCATTCATTGTTAGCATCTGAGTATACATCTGTGTCCATCATACTTGAATACTACTAATAAATACTCAGACTAGAAAAGTTTAGATCCCAAGTTTTCTAGATCCCAAAATGTCAGATGACTTCCTAGATCTAAAAAGTACCTGCAGTTCACAGGTCAAGCAGCCAAAAGTACTGATCCAGAGAAGATGCTCAACAGCAACAGGGCCACCCTTCAGTCATCAGGTTTTCTCAATAGCTTCAACCACTTGTAAAAAACATTACTCTCTCCACAGAGTTCATAAAATCCCTCCTTTTTTAATCCCCAACAATACTCTCCTTGCCAATGCACTTAGAATAAAAAGGGTGAGCATTACTAAACAGTAACCAAGAGGACTTTCTTTAGCTATATTTAACTACCTAGTAAGTTGGCCAGTAGAAACCAGCATAAAAAGGTATCTTTTGTCTAATCCAAACTGTAGAAAGGTAAAAATTATGAAGCATATAGATAATCAGTCTCTCAACTCCTGATCCTGGCCTTTCAAAATATAAAACAACGATAAAAGCAAAAAGTAATAATAATAATAATTTCTGAGAAAACAAAGAGAATGGTGATTTCTACAAACCACTTATATATCAGATTTATTTTAGTAAGCCACAACTAAAAGTTATTACAAACACATGCAATTTTCAATCCCAGAAACACTTTCTCTTTCATTCATTGTGAGTTTAAGAGCCAAACTTCTAAATACAATAAGCAGTCAAAGTAGCAGGAATCTCCAGACCTGATTTCCAAGGAAGTCTTAATAAACTTCAAAAAGGGGGGACATATTTTCTAGCAATATTATCCATCTTTCATGGATATATAAATTTTTCTTGGGATAAAAATTTTTAAATCTACAAACTCTATGAAATAGAGGATGATAATTTCCCAAACTGGATTAATCTATTATGAAAAGTAAGGATTGAAGGCAGTCAAAGCCACTTGTTTGCAAAGGATATCCAAGGCCATTTTCTCCAACCACAGGGAAGGCGCACTGGGGCTTATACAAGTAAGAGAAAACTAGAGAGGAATGGGAATTTGCAAAAGAAAAATAGAGTTTTAGTAAAAAAAATAGGACACTTTAGGACATTTTAACAGCCAGAATCATCTCTCAACACTCCATTCAATTTAAGTATCTATTTTGATAGTTGGCTGTCCAGCAAAATGAAGGGTATAAACATTGACAAACTGGTAAATAACTGCCTTGTACAAACCAAAGACCCAAAGTTTATCATCAAGTGCTACACTGCTTGGTAAGCAGGGGGAGGGAGGGAGCAAGAGAGGTGGGGTAGTCATTAGATTAAAAAAACAACAGAACCAGTTAGTGCTCCAAAAATAAACTTTTGAAAAATCCTTTTTCAAAGAAATGAAACTGAGTTATTTATAATGAGGTGGATGGACCTGGAGTCTGTCATACAGAGTGAAGTAAGTCAGAAGGAGAAAAACAAATACCGTATGCTAACACATATATATGGACTCTAAGGGGAAAAAATGTCATGAAGAGATTAGCGGTAGGACGGGAATAAAACACAGACTTACTCGAGCATGGACTTGAGGATATGGGGAGGGGGAAGGGTGGGCTGAGACGAAGTGAGAGAGTGGCAGGGACATATACACACTATCAAATGTAAATTAGATAGCTAGTGGGAAGCTGCTGCATAGCAAAGGGAGATCACCTCTGTGCTTTGTGACCACCTAGAGGGGTGGGATAGGGAGGGTGGGAGAGAGGGTGATGCAAGAGGGAAGAGATATGGGAACATATGTATATGTATAACTGATTCCGTTTGTTGTAAAGGAAAAACTAACACACTATTGTAAAACAATTATACTCCAATAAAGATGTTAAAAAAAAAAAAAAATCCTTTTTCAAATTTATTATAAATGTGGAGTTGGACTGAAATCAGTTATACTTTTATAACAAAAGCAGGTCCATTAATATACGTTTCTGCTATATTTCACTTAATAGCAGACGCTTTACAACACTGCACAAAAGGAAAAAGGATGAACTACTGAGTGTTGCGTTACATACAACATGATGTACACGTAAGTCTCTTGAACTTCTCTCACTTTCCATAGTGTTCGTTCCATTAACATTAACTAGCTTGAAAGGAATGGGAAAATGCTGTAGCCCAATTTAAATTTTTAAAATTTTAAATAAAAATAGGACTCTCTAAACCTTTCTTTAAAGGGGCACAGTTTGGAGGGAAGATTGATTCCAAGTTGGAACATGCATACCTGTATTATTGGTTGAGTAATATATGGGTCAAGGTAAGGCATCAGTTTGCAGTAGACATCAGCTGTGCTTATTTGGTGAGCTACCACTGTGATAAATCCCACAGCACCATAGCGTATCCATAGATTGGGATGACACAGAAAGGGAGCTAAGAGGGAAAAAAAGGTATGGATTAAACGATGTTCATAAACAGTCTCACACTATCAAGATAAACAAATTTTCACCTTATAACACAATTGATAAAGAGATTATACCAAATGTTACTATCAGGTTGCCTTCATATATTCAATTATCCTGGGACTTAAACTGAACCAAGTGAACATATTGCTATTATAATATTTCCTACCATAAATATCAGCAATACCATAGAAGAGTTAAAAATAGCTACCTCTTTTCTTGGGATTTAAACTGTTATATTTTTAGTCAGGGCTGAAGATCAGTGGGCATATACTCATTTACAAGACTGGGTTAAAAACTATTGGAGAGAGACATAAAAAGTCCCAATAGTATATAGCAAACTATTACTCCCCCACCCAATACCTCCACAATGTCCAAGGACATACCATTTACCACATAAAGGACAAAGAAACTGAGTTGTTTCTCCTCCAAGCCACAGCTTAAATTAAGGGAATGATTTCGCCTGACTTTCTTTTTAATGCAAATATTTGATGACATCAAATACAGTACTCATAAATTCATTCACAAGGCATTATGAATGGAAACTAAAAGCCAGAAAACATATGATGCCCATTCTTAAAGTTTAAGATATAAGAAAATTAAATGAATATCTTTTCACACCTTTTATTTTAACTATTTTCTGTACTACACCTAAAGTCAATGATTCAACTAAGTGAAGTAAGATTTAGAATAAAATTCAAACATCCAAACTAACCTGATTTAGAATAAAATTCAAATTTCTAAAAGCAAAAAAAAAGTATTTGTTCTGAGGATATAAAAGCATCAGCATTTAGAGAATACTAATTTCATAAGAAATTCAGGCTAATAGAGAAATAAAAATATTATCACATAATGTCAACATCATGGTGGAGTGAGATGCTCCCTTTGTGTCTCCCCTTTAATCTACAACCAGTAAAACATCCACTACTCAACAAAGGTGCCTCTGCCCAACACACCAGATGCAGGAGAATTCTACTTATCTGTACATCTAGAGGTGGGTGGACTGGAACAAACAGAGGAGGTAGAACCAGGAGAACAGCACAGGTGGTGACTGTAGTCCTGGACCTCTGACCATGGCAGCTGAGCCTGCAGCCCCAGAGAACATGGTAGCAGCAAGGGAGGTGTACACACAACTCTGCCCTTCCCCCACAGCAGCAGCCACAGGTAACTGGGCAGGAACAGCAGTGGGGCCTGGAACCCCATCCCTCCAGCCACAGAGGCACCCACAACTCTGGCCCCCCACACCTCCACCCACAGCTGCAAAGCCCTCAAACCTTACAATACCAGACACAGCAGAGATGCCCATGCAATCCCAGCTCCACCCCATCCTCCCCCTCACCCTGTGACAGTGGAGCCTGGGACTCAAGAGGATCCTGGAAGTAGCAGGAGAGCTCACTATCCTGGTGTCCCAGGTAATGACGCCAGCAACACTGGCAGCAGCAAGGCACCAACAACACCAGAGGCACAAGAAGCAATAATGAGGTCACAGGGCGACACCTCTAACAGAGGCAGTGGAGGGTGGAAACTGTAGACTCTCAAATATAACCAGAGGTATCTCAGGTAAAAGAAATTAAAAACCTGTGCTGTCGGGCCACTTAATGGAAAACAGAGAAAGACCTCTAACTTCCAACCTGTTGAATCATTAGCATCAAGTAGAAAGGTTTTTTACTACTTCAAAGACACAGGAAGAGGAACAACTCATCAAGCACCATGAAGAACCACAGTAACACTGTACCACAAAATGGAAATGAAAATTCTCCAGAAACTAAAGTCAAAGAATATTGAGATCTGACAGAGAATTCCAAATAGCTGTCATGAAGAAACTCAACGAGCTACAAGAAAACTCACAGAGACAGTTCAATGAGCTCAGGAATAAAACTAATGAACAGAAGGTACACTTTACGAAAGAGACTAAAACTCAAAAAAAGAACCAAACAGAAATCTGAAGCTGAAGAACTCAATAAACGAGTTGGATAATGCAATTAGAAAGCACTGGAAATAGAGCAGACCATATGGAAGAGAGAATTAGTGAGCTCAAAGATAGAAAACTAAAAATCTAAAAGTAGAAGAAGAAAGAGAAATAAGATATTTAAAAACTGAGGAAATTCTACAAGAGCTATCAGACTCCTTTAGGAAGGACAAAATTAGGCTAATAGGTACCCCAGGAGAAGAGAAGGAGAAGGAAACAGTTTATTTAAAGAAATAATAGCTGAGAACTTCCCCAGCCTGGGGAAGGAACCAGATATACAAGTCCATGGAGCTAAGAGAACACCTAATTACCTCAATGCAAAAAGACCTTCTCCAAGACATATTATACTAAAATTGTCAAAAATCAAGGACAAAGAAAGAATTTTAAAGGTAACCTACAAAGGAACCCCACTCAGGCTACCAGCAGATTTCTCAGCAGAAACTCTACAGGCAGGAGGGAATGGAATGACATTCTCAAAACACTGAAAGATAAAAACTGTCACCTAAGAATACTCTAGCCAGCAAAGTTATCATTCACATATGAAGGAGAAATAGTTTCCCAGACAAACAAAAGCTGAGGGAGTTCATCAACACTAGACCTGCCATCTACCAGAAACAGAAAGACAGAAGTACACAGAACTCTGAGTAAGGTGATAAATAGACACTCAGAAAATAGCAACTCTTTATGAGAACAGGTTTTTAAACACTTTATTATAGCATAATAAAGGAGCTTAAAGGGGGGAGGAAAGCAGAAAAAATAACTATAGCTACTTCAATTTGGTAACAAACTCACAACATAAAAAGGGATCATTTGAGACAACAAAAAGACAAAGAGGGAAGTGGAAAAGGACAGAATCCACAGAGGTAAATGAAGATGCCATCAGTAGAAAAAGGATTATTTTACCTATGCAATGTTTCATACAAACCTCATGGTAACCACAAAACGTAAATCTAGAGCAGAGACAGGAAACATTAAAAAAAATGAGGAAATTGAGAAAAATATCACAGAAAACCAGCAAACCAAAATGGCAAACAGAAACACAAGGAAAAAGAAACAATGAAGATATAGAGCAACCAGAAAACGAAAGATTAAATGGCAGTACGAAGTCCTCATCTATCAATAATCACCCTAAATTTAAATTGACTGACTTCACCAATCAAAAGACACAGAGTGGCCAGATGGATTAAAAACAAGACCCAACTATATGCTGCCTCCAGGAGACTCACCTCAGCTCTGCAGACAGACACAGGATCAAAGTGAAGGGATGGAAGATGACACTGCAAATTACAGCCTAAAGAGAGGGAATGTAGCCAAACTCATATCAACTAAAATAGACTTCAAGCCAAAAAAAGGTAACAAAAGACAAAGATGGACAGTATATAAAGATAAACAGGACAATTCACTATAAAGACGTAACAGTGATTAATATACATATATACACCTAACATAGGCGCACCAAAGTATACAAAACAATTATTAACAGACCTAAAGGGAGAAACTGACAGCAACACAGGAACAGTAAGGGCTTTAACACCCCACTTACATCAATGGGTAAACCATCATCCAGATAGAAATAAACGCACACAAGTGGACAACAAAAGAGCACAGAACATACAATGGAGAAAGGAAAGTCTCTTAAATGGTGTTGGGAAAACTGGACAACTACATGCAAAAAAGTGAAAATAGACTACTGTCTCTCACCATACACAAAAATTAACTCAAAATGGATTAAAGACCTGAAAGCACACAACCACTAAAAGAAAACATAAGCAGCATGCTCTCTGACGTCAGTCTTAGCAAAAATCTTTCTAGCTATGTCTCCTCGGGCAAGAGAAACAAAAGCAAAAATAAATAAATGAGACTATACCAAACTAAAAAGCTTCTGCACAGCAAAAGGAACCATCAACAAAATAAACAGACAGCCTACTGAGTGGGAAAAGATATATGCAAGTCATATATCTGATAAGGGGTTAATGTCCAATATATATAAAGAACTCATACAACTCAACAACAAAAAAACAAACAACCTAAACAAAAAATGGGCAGAGGAGCTGAACAAACATCTTTCCGAAGAAGACATACAGTTGGCTGGCAGACACATGAAAAGGTGTTCACCATCACTAATTATAAGGGAAATGCAAATCAAAACTACAATAAGCCATCACCTCTCATCTGTCAGAATGGCTTTTATCAAAAAGATTAGAAATAGTAAGTGTTGGAAAGGATGTGTAGAAAAGGAAACCTCATATACTGTGGGAATGTAAATTGGTGCAGCCACTATGGAAAACAGAGTGGAAATTCCTCGAAACATTTAGAACTACCATAAGATCCAGCTATTTTGGGGTATTTATCCAAAGAATAAGAAAATACTAATTCAAAAAGATATATGCACCCCTATGTTCATCACAGCTTTATTTACAATAGCCAAGATATAGGAGCAACCTAAGTGCCCATCAATGGATGAAGATGTGGTATAAATATGCAATGGAATATTACTCAGCCATAAAAAAAAGGTGAAATCTTGCCATTTGCAACAACGTGGATGGACCTGGAGCGTATTATGCTAAGTTAAATGTGTCAGACTGAGAAAGAAAAATACCATATGATTTCACTCATATGTGGAATATAAAAAAACAAACAAAGAAAGTAAAATAAATGAACTAAACCAAACAAAAACAAGCATATAGATACAGAGGACAGAGTAATAGTTACCAGATGGGGAGAGGCAGGGAAGAGGGCAAAATGGGTAAAGGGGATCAACTGAATGATGATGGACAGAAACTAAATTTTTGGTAGTAAGCACACTGTAGTGTGTACAGAAGTAGAAATATAATGTTGTACACATGAAACTTAAATGATGTTATAAACCAATGTTACCTCAATAAAAGGTAAATTTAAAAAATAAGAAATGATAAAAAATACTATTTCATGCTAATATTACTTATATAAATAGGGGAAGAGAAGAAAATTGTTCAAGATATCTGTCTCCAAAGTTCTCCCATTTCCAATTCTTCTAACTGCACATGAAGGTGATTTTGATTATTTCATAAACACCCTGCAGCCTCTGAGACGGCCAACAAAGGAGGGCTGGTAGTTTCCCTCTCACAACAGAGAAAATGAGGACTGGAAAAACATTGAAAAACCTCCAAAAAAATAAATAAACTCAAGATGACCTGGCGGAGTTAGGCACTAGAGGAGGCTGAATTAGTGGTCCCAATTCTTTGTGTTATCTGTTATACAGTCACTCTTGCCTGGTGCTCATGGTGTACAAAGGGTACTTCTCTGTCCCTCCCTCTTGTCTCAGTCACAGTACCTGCTCTAGCCAATGGAATGTCATAACCTGGGTGGTTGCTGTCCCTCCAACCTGGGCCCCAGAATGAGACAGATAAACCACAATCACCACAGGCGTCAGGGAGATGCCAAGGCCTAAAGCAGAGCCGCCGACCGAGCTTGCAGATGCATGCTGAGAACTTGACCGAAGGATTTACTGGGATTTTGTGGTTGATTGTTGTACGGCATTATTATATCAGTCAGTAGCTAACTGATACAAAGAACCTCCAAGACTCCAAATACAAGAAACCAGAATCGAGGATTTCCTATAGAACATCCAATACATTTCCAATTATCTGGGGACAAGCAGACGGAAAGGTGAGTTTTCATAATGTCTAAGTGGGAAGAGTGTAGTTTTTAATCATGATAATCACTACCACCACAATTCCCTTTAAGAATCACTACAACAGGCTAACCATGCATAAAGGCAGAACAGAGAGATGCGTACAGTTTATCACTTGTTTTAATTAAGTAGGTGTTTCTAAGTTATTTAAAACTTTCTTCTTTTAAATAGTTCAAAATGCCAACAAATGACTATTTGCTTGATTTTTCTCAGCAAGGGCTTTTTTTCTCCCCATAACTAGTACCAAATTCAGTTCCAGTTCTAAGGGAGCATCACACCCCAAAAGTTGTAGCACATTGGGTTTATTCTATACCTAAAGATAATAATTTATTTTGATACTAAACTTAAGATACATGAGGACCCCATACGTTCATCCTATGACCAATGACTAAAACCCATAGGACTCAGAAAAATTTCTGCAAAATTTGACAGGAGGGGTAAAAAACCATCTTTTATCATAATTTTTGCTTAAAAATTGATGGACATCCATTTTGCAGATAAATAAAATGCTAATTATATGCCATATTAAATCTCAAAAATAATTTCCAAATAATTAGGCAACAGAAGGAATGTATTATGTGAAATTAGAATATACAAGTACATATTTATATACAAAGGATTTTCATTAGAATGAAGAAGATCAAAGTCGAAAGCAAGAAAAACTCGATCCTTAGGAGGTAATGCCACTTTCACAGGAGAAAAAAAGAAAACACTGATGTGAGAATTCACACAATGAGAATGAGCAGGAAAATATTCCAGGCAGCAAGATATGCGTGTTAAGATGATACATTTTCTCTTTAATATTATTATGAAAAGGGGTGCTTTCTACATCTGCCTTACACTACACAGGATGAGAAATTCAAAAAACATTCTAACATCTTTTATTATATTAATAATTTTTGTTTCCCAACCTATTAGCTCTTTTAAAAATTAGGAAGAAAACAGATGACTCCCTCAAGGTTTAGCACTCTACAGCTTACACAAAAAATCAAAAGCATTTCAGTGTAAAAGAGATTTTTATCATGATTATGTTGCCAATACTCAAAACTTTTCTATTAAATTTGTCATTATTTTTAACATAATCATCAAAAAAGTTCAAACCAAATTAGTGTTACAAACTAAAAGAATGATTACAAATATTAAGAGTTCAAAATAAGAAACCTACATATACTCAGATTTCCACAAAATTTTTCTTTTAAAAAGCTACATTCATGCCTAAAAACTTCCAGGCATTTTATACCTCTCTAATCTAACCATCGAATTTCAACTATCAAAATAAAAACTCCTTTGTCTATTTTCTCTGAGGATTGCCTCAAGAAAAACCTATTAACCAAATCTAACTAATTTTGGCTTTCTATAAATTTTCTTGGCAAAGCATTCAGCAGCAATAAAGTATTTTATCTAAAAAGGCAATTTCCTAAGATTTCATGTCTTCTCAGTACAAAGCCAACTTGCAATCATATCAATACATTGGTTACTTTCTTAAAATGAATTATTAAGAAGACTAAGAGCTTCTAATATTTTTAATTTTAAAATGTGTCACATGTACCTGTTTGCTCTTATTCTGAATTTTAAGTTGATGGACCTAGATAACTGATATAAAGGTCAAGGAATTAATTCCTTTCATTGGTTAATAAAATTACTAACAGTAGTAACGTCAATAATACAAACGCTTAACTGGTGATAGTGCAATGACAGAAGTCAGACAATCCCCCACATCCAGTTTCAACTTGATTAATGGTCAAGCGTCCAAAAACATAAGCTGACTCTTCAGAGCAGTTAAAGACTTAATCCACATTGTGTTTAAAAAGAAAAAATAAATCTTCATTTTTCAAGGATCATCAAGACTTAAGTTAACTACAGATTAAAACAAAGGTGTATTTCCCAACCTGGGCTGGAGGGCCAGTGCTCCTGTGTGTGTGCCTATGTGTCGCTCACATACATACAAGCATGCAGGCATAAGCATGCACATGGGTGTGCACACAGAGACACACACACAACAGGGACAATGAAGCTGAAAAATCTCACTCTAGACTGCCTAGAAACTTTACAATGCCCTATCAGTTGTTATTTCTCTTACCACGCCCTAATTTTCCCATCCTAATTTTGAGAAACAAAAACTTACCAATATCACTGGCAAATTCATAGACATGGGGTTTTTGCAGCAGCCCTAGCTGGCACATACAGGTAAGGGCATTAAGAGCTTTCACAATAACAAATTCCTCAGCATCACTAAGACCTTGTTGCAGCAGGGGTTTGAGAATTGAGGAGCTTTGCCAGCCTACATAGGCGGCAACACCTGAAAAAGAGAAGCAATATTACATGATTGTTTTATTCCTGAAAGTACAAATGCCGTTAAGTAAAACAATAAAATTAATCAAAAGTCAAATATATTGAGCAACAATCCAGGCAGGGACACTGCATTTCCTACCCAGCATAATAGATGAAAAAGACCCACACCAACGCAAATCTGCAAGAAATTCTGCAACACCAAGGGAAAAAAAGATCCTATGAGCTTACAGAAAGAAAAATACAGATTCCCTAAAAAGAAAGTAGAATCAGACTGGCATCAGATGATCTTCAGCAGCAATGTAGGCTAGAACACAACAGGGCAAGACCTTCAAGGTTATGGAAGAAATTTTATATCCAAACTGTCAATAAAATAAGAAAACAAAAATAAGTCATTTTGAGACATGCCAGGACTATATGTGTTTACCTCCCATGCAAACATTTCAAAAAAGTTCTTAGGGATGTACTCCAGAAAAATAAAGAAAATGTAGAATGTACAAAATGGTAGATATAACCCAGGAATTCAATGGGGAAAAAGGATAACAGCTAGTAAAGAGCTAGAAATTAATCAGCCCCAATTAGACCTAAAGGTCAATAAACTTCGAAACTGTTATCAAGAAGAAAAATGCAACAGACTACAAGCAATAGATAAAACTGGTAAGAAAGAAGCTAGATAATATAAAGTGAGGAAGGTATATTATTTTTCTCTCTAAAAGGAAAACAAAAAACTCTGAAACTCCATGACAAACAAAAAAGTTGTTTAAGAAAGTCACAGTGTAAAAATGAAATAAATTAAAATGTGCATTTAGTAGTTTGCAGACGATAGAAAAAAGAATCCACTAACCTTGATGCTATAAACATTCTCATCAAGTGATAAAGGAGTTATGGCATTAGAATTGTGGTGAAGCAGTTATAAATATAGTGCACTACTTGGCTCTGAAGTCAATAAAAGTTACACATTCTTAATCATGTAAATTGTTTTGAATTTTCAGAATCAGTCTATACAAGCACAAAAGACTTTATTACAATTACATAACAGAATGTAAATATTATCAACTATGAAAATGCAATTGTTTAGTTGAACTGTCAATTAACAATTAGCTGAATTATCAACCAACAAAAGAATTAGAATGGAAGAAAAACGAAAAGGAGGAAGGGAGGAAGGCAGGCACTAAATTCCCTGTAGTCCAAGTCAGAAGTAGACCAATAAGAAACAGGTTGAATTATTTAAAGTTATAAAAACAACAAACTAAAGATCTACATCTCAAAACAGAGGCGAAGGGGGATTGGGGTATGATATGAGTGAGTTAAATCTTCATGTGGCATAGAAAAAAGTCAAGAGATAAAGTGTAAAGTTGATAATCCTAAAAAGAGTAATATGAAAATACTATTTAGAGACATGGCAATAATCACCTGAAGACATCAAACCAAAACCACAAACCAGAGTAGGTGCCTCTGGAAAGTGCAACTATTGCCTTTCATACTTACTTCATATATTTTGAGCGATCTGCAAAAGCATATTTCCACTGTATTGAGAAATAATTTTAGAATTTTTTTCTGTAATAAAAGAAAAAATGCTGTCTAAAATTCCAGTGGATTATATTTTAAAACTTTACAAACTGAAATGTATAATGAGCTAAAATAGCTCAAAATATTTTGGAAAAGAAGATTGACATCTGGGGAGCTTATTCTACCAGATACTTAAGTTGGTTATAAATATATAATAATTAAAATATAATATAGCTATAAAAAGAGTATAATACTGAGTACAGAAGTAAAAAAAATCGATGGAATAGGATATCTAGAAAAGTAACCCTAAAAGATATATGCATGCAACAGTTGATAACAGAAGCTTCACAAGTCAATGGAAAATAAATGAAATGCTTAGTAAATAGTGTTAGGAAAATTGGTTATATTTCTGAGAAAAATTTAGATTTCACCTCATACCACAGCCCAAAATAAAGATCAATTAAACAGTTCATATTTTCATGTGAAAAAATAAAGCATTAAAACAAAGCAAAACAAAACAAACATGTGCCCAACAGATTATTAACCTAATTCTGAAATGGGAAAATATTTACGCACAAAAGTTAAAAAAAAAAAAAATCACAAAGGAAAAGATCAAATAAATTGACAACACTAAAATTATTTTAAAAGACATAAAAAATAAGTCATTTGAGAAAAGTGCCATAGAAAAGATTAAAAGTTATTGTTTTTAATGTATATATAAAAGGCTCAGAAAAAAATCAATAAGAAAAGCATAACACCATCAAAAAGGGGCCAAAATAATAAATTAAAAATTCAAAGAGTAAGAAACATGAATGAGTAATCAACATGAGAAAATTTTTTCACCTTCACTGATAAGCAAATATACACTAAAACAAGTCATTGCTTTAAGCTACCAACAGGCAAAGGTTGACTGAAGCCTATTCCACACTGGAAGGCTGTGCAGTACTATCAAACAATGCTGTTCATAGTAGTAAATGATATAATCTTTTTGAAAAGCTTATAAAATGTGTCAAGTTTTAAAAACATGTTCATATTATTTAACTCAGTAATTAAAATTTCAGACTTCTAGCCTGAGAAAATAATCAGGCAAAAAATGATTATGTGCATAATATATGGTTGACAAAAGTTAAAACAATTTAAATATTCAAAAGAAGAGTCATATAAATTTTGATAAAACTGTATAATGAAACATTTCTATCTATTAAATTACAGTTTCAAAGAATTTTTAATGACATGAGAAAATGCTTAGAATATACATATGTTCCTAGAAAAAGGTTTAAAAAATAACAAGACTAAGAAGTAATATAATACATACATAGCACTTATATGCCAGGCACTATTACATATGTTAATTCATTTTATCTTTGCAACAACCAGTGAGTTAGGTAATATTATTATTCCCATTTTACAGATAGGGAAACTAAGACACACAAAAGATTAAACGATTTCCCCTAGAACCACAACCAGTAGGTGACAAAGGCAGAACTTGAACCCAGAAGTCTGTCACCAAGAGTGCCTGCTCTTAGCCAGCACATGACAGTGCCTCACAGATGGCAGAACGGGACGATGGGTGGAAGGAGAAGGCGAGGATGACCCACAGGAAGAAGAAAACAAAACATTAACAGAGGCTGTACATGGGCTAGAGGATTGGAGAGGATTTGTTTTCTTCACTAATTTTCCAATTTTTCTACAGCAAGTACATATTACTTTTATAAACAAACAAAATATCAATGAAAATTATTTTTAAATGAAAAAAGAACTAATATAAAGGCCATTTTTCAAAATACACATGAATTAACCAATAGATGAAGTTCCAAGAACCACCTTTTCCCAAGAAAAGAAATAAAAATAAGATTATTTGAAAGAACAGAGCATGAAAGACAGAAAGGTGTGAGAAGTAAAGCATACTGTATTTAGGAACTGAGTTAGATGGAGTCCAAGATGGAAGGCTGACATGAATGAATAAACTAATGCAAAAATTTAAAACAAACTAGAGATGTCTGAAAAGAGAAGGTACAGTAATCTCCAGTTATAACAAATCAAGAACAGCAATTTCAAGGCTTTTCAAAAGTATAAAGTACCTTTTTCTCCAAAACATTACACAATATTTGCAAAAATAGGAATACTGTTGCTATATGAGTTTCTTTCCTTTTTTTATTTTTTAGGAAAAACATCCAACAGCAAACCTTTTAGCAGTTACTTTCCCAGATTACTGGAAATCAAAATCTAAACTCTATTACAGCCTTCTGCTACTACATGAGAAAGTTTGGATACCTGCAAAGCTTTTCAGTGTTCAGAACAGTCTTTAAATCTTTTGAGTTAATAGACAAGCTTTATAATCATGTGTAAAAGATATAAAAAGGGTTAGTGGGTAATTTTAATAACATGGCTTTAGCATATAACATTTCATAAATGACCAAAGCTAAAATTGAAAAGGTCAGTACAATCAGGTGGAAAATGATCAGTTATTACTCCAAAAAGAAAAATATTAAATCTTGTGTCAAACATGACAATCTACCAAAATAAAGTCCATTCTTTCTAATTTTGAATCTAAATGCAATAGGAGTTATATGCAGATAAAATACAAGATGTCTCTCTTCTTCAGATAAATCTGAAAATTAAGAATTGCAACATTTTGAAAAAACAGTAGGAAAAAAGCTGATTAATTTTCCACAAATTTTCAGTTTACAAAAAGCAAAGCCTATAAGCTTTAATTCTTTCTAATTAGATTTTCAATCATAATTATATTTTGTTATTTTCTGATTGTATAAGTGATGCATGTTTACTACAGAAAATTTGACAAATATGAGATAATCATTGTTCACATTTTAGTATATTCAGCCTTGTTAATAAACATATGACTTGTTATTGTTACCTTTACACAACTGGGTTCAGTCATTTTAATAATATTTCATGGTACTTTCCCAGGTAATTAAATTTTCTTTTAAAACATAATTTTTAATGAACACATGGTATCCCTTTATAAGGGTATATCAGTTTTATTAACCAATCCTTGATAAGCTAAGATACTTCCATCAATCAAAAGCAGCATGAAGACTGAAATACCAGGAACTCATTTCATTACTAATAAAATTGGTAGTACTGTTACCTTTCAGACTGCATGAAAGTATCTGTTTGAGAAGATAATTCAAATCTTAAAGATAAATTTAAAAGCAAACAAAAAACATACCAACTATACTATCAAAAAAAGCTCCACGCAGATGCCAATCATTTTTATCATTCAGGAAAGTGATCATGTGGGACAATAAAACATCATTGGCTTTCTGACGTCCAAAGAATACACACAGCCGTGTTATTCCATTTTCCATTAAGGTTTGCTTCACGATATTTTCAGGGTCACTTAGCAAAGTGACAACTTTCTGCTGGACCATTTCATGTAAGGCTTGGAGCTCTAAAATAAATTTTTTAAAAAAAGGAAAAATACAATCAATTTTCTTTTCTCCAAACATATAGACCCAGTCTTTCTCACTCCTTGGAGAAAACAATGATTACAGAAGCCACCAGAGAAAGTCTATAATTACTAAGTTTTTCCACTACTCAAAGCTCTGAAGGATAGTTGGGAAAATGAAATATAGATTGAAAAACATCCTAATAAGCAGATGCCACAGGCATGGTTATTATCTCACTAGTTAATTTATAAGGCTCAAAGAAAAACTATGGGAAAGCACCAGAGGGAGATCATACTGCCCCAATAAGATCAACTTAATCAAGGACTTGAAATTACTGGACTGCTTCAGGATATAATCTGATGGTACAGGGCAATCCTTTGAGAAAGCATTTTTAAAGGTCGGTTAATTATATTTTAGAAAGCCAGAAAATACATTGCAAGTCCTGACAAGGCATTACATGATCTAGCCACTGCCTTCTTCTCTGACCTTATCACCTACCTACCCTCCCCTTTACATTTATTTATTTACTTAGTTGTTTGTCTTTTCCTTAAACAATCTCAAGACCAGGGATCTTTTCTGTCTTATTTACCACTATATCCCTAGTGCTTACAGCAAGCACATGAATTGCCTGATGCAAAGCTTATGTTTAACAATTATCTGCCAACTAAATGAATGAGGGCAGCCATTGTCAAGGGAAAAGGCAGTCTGAAAGGCACAATTCTATGTTCACATTAAGAAAAACTTCAGATTAACTCCCCAAAAGTTTTAATGCAGAGCTTTATTATTTAAAAGGTCCAATTACATGGTTATAGGATGTAGGGCAGTATTATTTTCTAAGTAATTCCATGAAAAAAAGTGAGGATTTCCTGATACATCCTTCTATAAGTTTAAAATTATTCCAGTGTCTTCAACTCCAAATAATATTTGCTGCATAAAATGATCCATTCTAACAAGTAACTGAGATACTAAAGTTGTCTACAGCATAAAAATCTGAAAAGTAGACTTCTCTAGTTTTTCTGAACTAGAAACATCTTGAAATAGATCTAAGTACATTATTTGACTTCTAAATCCTTAACATAATAAACATTCATTAAAAGCCTGTTAAAAGCTGTGTGGATGTAGAGAAACTTGAGGCAGGGACTCTGACCTCACAGAATTTACCATCACATTGTTCCTTTACAGTAAAAGGTGTGGGGTTTGACACATAAATCATAGGTAGTATGAAAGAAACAGTTTATGACTGAGGACACTCAAAATATACTCACATAAGGAGAAAAGGTTTAGATTCTTTGGCTATGGTGTTTCCAATGTTTTTTTCTTTTATCCTGTAAGAATTATATAATTCAGCTAGCTTTGCTGTTGACACAAACCAATTCTGGCTGAAAAACTACTGAGCTTAGAATCTGTGGTGACAAGTTGGTCATTTTCTGGCTAGATAACAATGTACAAGAGTAAAAGAGAACAGTCAGACAGCAGAATCCTTCCCTTTATAAATCTAGTATTCTTTTATTTTACATTAAAATTATAAGTGAGAGTTTGCTGCAAGTTCACATCAGCAATTCATTCTAAATAACAGAAAATCTGGAAGAGAAAATCATACTACCTGTGTCATAATTTCCACTGGGATGTGTAACTTCATCTATTTCTTCACTATTTGGGTCATTTTCCATACTGAGATTTTTCAACTGTACTAATTCCAGGAATCTCAAAGCTGTTTCTGCCAGCAGAGCTATGTTTTCTATAAAAGGGAGAAAATTCATAATAATTATAATCATAAATGTGTGTAATACTTATAACTTTTCTTCCCTAAGTCTTAATACATATAAATAATAAGACTAAAGAAAAGCAGGACTTTTCAATTTAGCACTTAACCTAATCAGACTTTTAGTAACTAATCTCATAATCTACAACTATACCCAAACTACCTGTTTTAATAATAAATCAGAAGCTTCTTTAAAAAATACAGAAATGGGGCTTCCCTGGTGGCACAGTGGTTGAGTCCACCTGCCGATGCAGGGGACACGGGTTCGTGCCCCGGTCCGGGAAGATCCCACATGCCGCGGAGCGGCTAGTCCCGTGAGCCATGGCTGCTGAGCCTGCGCGGCTGGAGCCTGTGCTCCGCAACGGGAGAGGCCACAACAGTGAGAGGTCCCCGTACAAAAAACAAAAACAAAAACAAACAAACAAAAAAAACCAGAAATGTACAACATGATAACTATAGTTAACATTGCTGTATGGTATATATGAAAAGTTACTGGAGTAAATCCTAAGAGTTCTCATCACAAGGAAAAAAAAATTTTTTATTATTATCTATGTGAGATGATGGATGCTAGCTAAACTTACTGCAGTAATCATTTCACAATATATTTAAGTCAAACCATTATGCTCTACACCTTAAAATTATACAGTGATGTATGTCAGTTATATCTCAGTAAAACTGGAAAAAAATACCAAATAGCCCAAAATATAGCACTCAAAACATCTGAGGCAAAAAAAGCTGAATCCTTCCACGAAGACCTACCTTTAAACAGTTTCTTATCAGGTAAGAGATATGCAGTAGGCTAACAGAGAAACATATTTTCACATTAAAATCACAGATTGAGGTGGCCTTTGGAATCACACAGACCCTGGCTCAAACGTTGACCATGGGGGCTTCCCTGGTGGCGCAGTGGTTAAGAGTCCTATGCAGGGGACACGGGTTCGAGCCCTGGTCCAGGAAGATCCCACATGCCGCGGAGCAACTAAGCCCGTGTGCCACAACTACTGAGCCTGCTCTAGAGCCCTCGAGCCACAGCTACTGAGCCTGCGTGCCACAACTACTGAAGCCCATGCGCCTAGAGACCATGCTCCGCAACAAGAGAAGCCACCACAATAAGAAGCCCATGTACTACAACGATGAGTAGTCCCCACTCGCCGCAACTAGAGAAAGTCCGCGCGCAGCAACAGAGACCCAATGCAGCCAAATATTAATTAATTAATTAATTTTAAAAAAGAAAAAACTTTGACCTTGGCACTTCCTAGCTGGCTGCTTGACCAATCTGAGTCTCAGTTTCCTCATATATAACTGAGTCACATCCACCTCAAAGAACCATTACCAAAGTGCATCAACCCTTACTGGACTGCTTTACAAGTGATACTTTGAGGTTCTTAGTGAACCAAAGTGTGAGACTGTTTGTCACACTCCTGCAGTGGTCTGTATCGTCTCCTTTCTCTCTGATCATCTATTAAGACTATTTATACTCCTCACCACTATGAAAGTATCTACTTCTGAGTTCTGCTATCACACATGCTGTTAACTATATCTGCTCTTTGCTTATACTTTCCTCTTCCTTCCATTTTTATTTATTCCTGTGCCTCTATCCTTCTCCTCCCACTTCCACACTTCCTAATATATGACCATACCCGCAAAGACTGCACTCTTCCTTCTCAGCAGTGAGTAGCACTGAACATAAACTACCTTATTTTATTGATTCTAAGACTCACTTTTTCTTCACTTTTTAACATCTCTGAAATTGAGATGCATCCCACAATAACTGACATTTCTGAGTCTATTGAATACAGTGATTCCCTTCATCCTAGAGTCCCACGCCCCACTGCTGCGAGGTTCAACACTGCTCTGAGTAGAACAAAAATTTACCTCTAAATAAGCAAGTTATTAATACCCTACAGTGCCTGCTCACCCTAAAGATGGGGGACTTCTACACCATCCCCTGATGGTTCTAGATGAATATCCCCAATTTAGTGAAAATATCTTTATTAGGAAAAATCTCTTACTTTCCTGGGCACCTCTCAAGTCTGAGCAGATCTATGTTTATCTCCCCATTTAAGTTCATAAACTACAACACACTTGTCAGTTCACTTTACACAAGAAACAAATCTAGACCAGCATCTCTGAGTTTAAAAACAATGCTATAAAAGAAAATTTTTAATTGATTTTTAAACTTTCATAATTACTGACATGTGTGGTTTAATTACACTTAACCATACAAGTTCAAAGAGACTTTAGATTCTATCTAAAAAGGCAGCTTTATCATGCACTAAGCCATGGTTCACCATGGCTGGGTGGCATGGGGCACTGCAAGGTCCTGGCACTGACCCTGGGTTACCATGGACTCTTACCACTAAGACCCAGCATACCTGGGTAAAATAAAAGCAGGTTGCTTCAAAATCAAGGTCTAGACCAGCAGCTCTGAGAACTGAGAAAGAACTAGTCCAGATACACTTTGGTCATGTCCCTTAGCCTCTCCCATACCCAATTCCTCAGCTGGGATATGAAGGTACTATAACATCTACTGCTCAAGGTTGTTCCAAGTGTCAGTTTCAAGAGATACACAGATCTTAAAATCTTAGAATCTAGAACCTATTTTAGAATCTCTATATCTTTTGCAACTAACCCTTGCAACCCTGAGCAGTATATACAAAGCAGATTTTTCAATAAACAGTAGCTATTGTTTTTATGCTGTTTCTGCTAGAAATTGAATGTAAGTATGTTAATATGGTACCTACACATCAGAACCTTACCTACTTACCACAACTGAGAAAAGACCAAGATATACTCGGCCAAAAGTAGGTCATAATAGTCTAAAAAATACAGCTTGTTTTTTAAAAATCACAAGCTTTTCTTTCATTTCATTTTATGCAGTTCAATTACAGTTGATCCTTGAACAACACTCGAATTTTTTTTCAAGAGTACACACTACAGTATAACACAATCCACGGTTGGTTGAACCCACAGATGTGGAACCATGGATAGAGGGCTAACTATAAATTATATGGGGATTTTCAACTGTGTGGAGGGTCAGCGTCCCTAATCTCCACGTTGTTCAAGGGTCAACTGTATTTCTATTTATCAAGTGAATTGTAAACATGCTTTGTTCCAAATGATAAACTTGCATATGTCTTAAAGAAATCCTGAATTTTCTAAGCCTAAAATTTACACCTATAAAGCTATGGAAATCAGAAACCATAAATAAATAGGCAGATGGATAAATATTTTTTAAAATACGTATTTTTTAAAAAGCCAACAACCACCAATCACTTTGTGGATATGCCTAGCCATAAAGACAGAGTCCAAAGACCATTTTTCACATTCTGTTAAAATAATGACAATTAAATCATAAAATAATGAATAAGCAAGTATCTTTCAAAAAAAGAGACAATATCATCACCATACATGTTATGTACTACTTACAAAGACTTTAGCATTCCTGATTTCCATCAGATTACATTTTAAAAATAAACGATGAAATTATGTAAATGTTTCAATGACATTTTCCATGAAGAAATAAGCATTTGAAATTAATTTGGGGAGCTAAAAATATGAATCTGTATCACTTATTTTATGAAAATTACAAATAAAACAGGTAAGTTTGTTATATAACACACTCACCTCATCACAAAGAAGCCACACTTCTTAAGCATCATAGTAACTGAAAGGACCTTAAAATTCAGTAATTTAACAAACAGGCTAGGTCCTATCAACACCAAATTACCCAGCAAAATTAATCTTTTTCAACAGCAATAGACTGTTATATCCTAATACTGATATTCAAACAAACGTATTTGTTCAGAGAAACTTTATAAAGGCCTAAAGACACTAGATCAGGAGCACATACTTGTGAACATTAGTCTTACTCCAAATTAAATATAATACTCCCAGTAAAATCATAAGATTCTGGTATTATATATTTTTCACTTAATAATTCTGATAACCTCAAAAATAAGGGTACACACAAAGCTTGAGTTCCAGGAACAGATCGGCTATAAATATTATTAAAATGTACACAAATAGTTCAAGGACCAAAGTTCACTATTGGAATTCCCAAAGATATCAGAGAAACAAGAGGTATTAGAGTCACTAACTTCAAAAATATGAGTGGTTATTACTTGGACAATAAGCTCTTACCAGCATAGGCTAGTCTAACAATAGTAGCATCATCCTGGGCTAAGTGGGCTATGCCTGGCAGAATATATTCCGGGTAGATGTTAACATCATTGCGAGGAACCTCTTTGACAAGAGCAAGAACTTTGGTCAACGTCCTCAAGGCTTCAGCCCTCACTCTAGGAACAGAGTCACTGCTGAAATGCAAAAGATAGGGAGTAATACGATCCAAAAGAATTTCTACACTTAGTCTTGGGGCCAAATGAAGAATAAGTTCCAGAGCAGCAAGCTTGGAATCACAATATTTAAGGGTCTGTAGGCAGGACGTTATAACTGACACCAAGATAACCAGCCCATTTTCCTTAGGCTCTCCTTCTGCTTTCTCTGGCAGATCATGTCCACAGAGATTGTGGATAATGTTGCCCAAATCCTTCCTTATAACCAGAATACGCTCATCTGCAGAAAGAAATGTTTCCTTGGCAAACTGGGCCATGTAGGGCTGAAGGAAAGTGTAAAATATTTCAGGAAAGGCATTGCCACGCTGCTGCTTTAAGTAATCTTCTGCCTCTAAACGTTTATCTGGTTCCCGGTGAATCATCTGAGTTACCTATACCAAGGCAAGAAAGGGAGTAAAAAACAGATTTGAGAACAGCAAATTAAATCAAATGAAAGCTACAATGGCAACTTAACACATGATTTAAAGGATATTTGAGGTAATTCTGACTCTTTCTAATCTCTATCTTTCAAACTACTTTCAGAACCTGACTACTGAGTAATATGTGACTCTACTATCATCCTATGAAGCAACAAATCACGTATTAACATACTCCAGATGGGCCAGACACATAAAGAGAATTAGCCTTAAAAATTAGTCAAATTCACTCCTTTCACAGTTAAGAAAAGGTAGGCCCAAATTCATAAAGTTACTTAGCCAACACAACATGATAATGAGTGCCACACCTAGAACAGCCAGGTATGCCAACTCCTAATCCAGTGTACTGTTCACTGAACGTGAGCTAATTTGGCTTCCTCTGGAGCATCTTATTTCTTAATATTTGCCATTTGTAAGAGAAATCAAAATGCATGTTTCCCTACCTTACTAAAGAATATTTTAAATATAAATAATCTTTCTGTGGCTCAGAGTCATCATCATACGCATCACTTACTGTATTGATTGACTTTAAAAAGATCCCCTCAAACAGTACTGTGGATATACGGCTTACGTGACCTCCCACAGAATGCCTCACATCTGTTCTGCTATACTAATGTGTGATTCTACAGCTCCCCTTCCAGATCTGGCCTCAGGGTCAAGAGAGGTACACAAAGCTAGTTGCTTTTATATGAAATGCCCCTATATTGCTGTATTACACTCAAGTTGCTGTTTCCTGTCTCCTCATTTTAGATATTTATCCTCTTCACTTCTTACTAGCCTGGACAATCTCTAACCCCCAAGCACCTCCTTACTTCCTTCCAAATCTGTCCAAAGCAGAGCTAAAGATTATAATGGAAAGATGTGTGCATGCGTGTGTGTGTGTGTGTGTGTGTGTGTGTGTGTGTGTAATATAAAGTCAAATGAGCTCTGTGCCTAAGAAGGGGAAAAAAATTGTACACTTCTGCCTAACAAAGTAAAAACAATAGGCTGGTATATGAGTCTATGGGGTTTTACTGCTTGCCCCAAATTCAGAACATTCCAGAGAACTGACTAATGCAAAAGTGAGAAATATTTGTAGCGTAGTTACCAATTCTCTGATACTGCAATCTTCAATTTTATTCAGCACCTGTTCAGGGAAAAACTGTCCATTTCTGTAAGCCAAAAGTTGAGAGAGATCAAATAGAGGCACACCTTCTGTAAAAAGCTCAGCTATCACGCAACCTGAAAAATAGCAGATATAATTCCATTAAAAATGAAATGCAAGATATTAATACCAATCAAGAATTCAGAGCATTCATAAAACTCAAGATGTAAAACTCAAAGTAAACCGAATTAAAATGTTTAATGCAACATACAACTACAATCCAGCAAGACAGGAAAAGTGTCTATTGCCTAATCAGCAATTTCTAAAAGTATGAAGTCAAAAAAGGCCTATTTAATTTTTCTCCTTCTTAAAAAAAATTAAATAAAATAAAATTACTTCCTTGTTCTATAATCGAAAAAAAATATATTACACATGTTATATACACACATACATTCAGAGATACAAAGATTAAAAGCCATAAGAAAGTGTTCTTTTAAAATATGAATTTATAGACATTAAGTTCATAAGAAACTACTGAGAAGTAACATCTGACAACTCATTTATTCATCATTAAACAAAAAGTTATCAGGTGTTTACTACACACTAGACTCAGTGCACAAAACAGATAAAAACTCTGCCCTCATGAAGCTTTCATTCTAGGAAGAAAGAAATAAAGTAAACCAGTGAACAGACACACTTATAAAATGAGAAGTGCTAAGAAGTGTGGCTGTAAGATTAGAGAGGAAAAGAGAGATACCTTTCATTTTGCACTTACATAATCTTCAAACAAGGAATAAATAAAGCAACTACATTCCCAAAAAGACAAAGCAGTTTCACTGAATCAGTATATGACATGCATTTAAAAAATCTTAAGGAGATCCTTAAACAACCTTAGTCACAGCCTTTGCATGTGTTGGTCCCTCTGTCTGGAATACTATACCTCCAAGCACCCTCATGGCTTACATCTAAACTTCCTTTAGACCTTGAATCAAATGTCATCTTAGCAGTTTTCTTGACTGCCCAGTTTAAAATTCCAAGCCCCCCCACTACAACTACCCCACACTCATTATCTAACACATTCTCTTTCCCCTTTCCCTTCTGTTTTTCCCCACATCACCAAATGCCACATTATATATTTTATGTATTTATTTCTTTATTGTCCATATACCCACTAGAATGCAGACTCCATAAGGGATTTTTGTCTATTTTGTTCACTGGAAAATCTCCAGCAACTAAGACAGCTCCTGATACATAATAAACACTCAATAAATTTCTTAATTTCTATCCATAGTGTCAAGTTTTAGAATAAAAAACTAAAATAGCTATTAAGAACACCTTAAGCAAGAAGGAAACAGAAGAACTGAACAATACTATAAACCAGATCTAACAGACATCAAAGGAACACGCCATCTAACAACAGAAGACAAAATTCTTCTCAAGTACATGTAGAACACTCTCCAAATGAAACCATATGCTAGACCATAAAACAAGCTTCCATGAATTTAAAAGGACTGAAATCATACAAATTACATCCTTCAAACCACAATGGAATGAAAAAACTCAGTAACAGAAGAAAATCTGAAAAATTAACAAATATGTAGAAATTAAACAACACACTCATAAATAACCAATGATCAAAGGAAAATTAGAAAATACTTTGAGATGAATGAAAACAAAAGCAACATACAAAAATGTATGGGATGCAACTAAACCAGCATTTAGAGAAAATGTATAACTATAAACACCTATTTTATAAGAGCTCAAAACAATAACCTAGGGCTTCCCTGGTGGCACAGTGGTTGAGAATCTGCCTGCCAATGCAGGAGACAGAGGCTCGAGCCCTGGCCTGGGAAGATCCCACATACCATGGTGCAACTAAGCCTGTGTGCCACAACTACTGAGCCTGTGCTCTAGAGCTCACGAGCCACAACTAGAGCCCATGTGCTGCAACTACTGAAGCCTGCATGCCTAGAGCCCATGCTCCACAAGAGAAGCCACCACAATGAGAAGCCCACGCACCACAACAAAGAGTAGCCCTCGCTCTCCGAAATTAGAGAAAGCCTGTGAGCAGCAACAAAGACCCAATGCAGCCAAAAATAAATAAATAAACAAATAAAATGTATTTTTAAAAAAAAAAAAAAATTATCTTAACCTTAAGAAGCAAACTAAAACCAAAGCAAAAAGAAAGAAAGGAACAATAGATATTGGGGTGAAAATTTATGAAATAGAGAATAAAATACAATAGAGAACATCAACAAAACCAAAAGTCGGTGCTTTGAAAAGCTCAACAGAATTGACAAGCTTTTCTAAGAAGAGAGATGACTCAAACTATGAAAATCAGGTATGAAAAAGGGGACATTACTACCAACCTCACAGAAATGAAAAGAATTATAAGGGAATACTTTAAACAAATGTATGCCAAAAATAGATAAACTAAATGAAATGGGAAGATTCCTAGAAAGATAAAGATTACCAAAAAGTGACTTGAAAAGAAAGAAAATCTGAATAGACCTTTTAAAGAGACTGAATTAGTAATGAAAAACTTCACACAAAGAAAAACCTAAGCCAACATGGCTTAACAGGTGAATTCTGTCAAACATTAAAATAATTAACACCCATCCCTGACAAATTCCAAAAACAGAAGAAGAGGAACACTTCCCAAGTCATTCTATGAGGCCAATATTACTCTAATAGCAAGCCAGACAAAGACATCACAAGTAAAGCAAACTACAGACCAATCCCTGATGAATATAGATAAAAATCCTCCAAAAAATATTAACAAACTGCATGCAGGAATTAGAGTCCATACCAATAATAATAATAAATAAATGAGGGGAAAGACAGGACACTTGAGCACACAAGAATGCTGAGGGCCTACTGGTAAATGTGGAGGTAGTGCTGGAGTTGGAAGATCGTCATTTTGCAACCATCATAGTAAAGATCAGATCAGGCAAGAAAGATCAACAGACACCAAATCAAAGAGGAAACTGTGATGACTGGCAGGATATTTGCATGGTCTTAAAGTTTCTTCCCACAGGTTGCTTATTAGTTGCAAGGGATTAAAAAAGCAAAAAGTAACTACAGAGGGGAAAAATTGGGCAAGAACTTGACCATGTGATCAAAATTAACATCACCAACAGACACCATTTGCCTCCAGATACGATACTGTGAAGACATCATCACCTACACAGTATTCCTGCTGAGAATGAATAACCTGAATCTAATCACAAGGAAACAGAGGATACATACAAAATGAGGACTATTCTATTGAAAAAGAAAGAGGTGAAGTCGGGTGCGTACACACAGTGCAGGTAAAAGCTGGTGAAAACTAAATAAGGTGTAAGTCTAGTTAACATTAATGCACCAACGTCAACTCCTAATTCTGATATGGTACTACAGTCATATAAGATGTCACTGGGGGTAGCTGTGTGAAGGGTTCTTCATTATTTTTGCAAGTTAGTATGAGTCTATTATTTTAAATAAAGAGTATAAAAATAATTTTTAAAAATTTAAGGGGAGGCTTCTGTGGTGGCGCAGTGGTTGAGAGTCCTCCTGCCAATGCAGGGGACACGGGTTTGTGCCCCGGTCCGGGAAGATCCCACATGCCGCGGAACGGCTGGGCCTGTGAGCCATGGCCACTGAGTCTGTGCGTCCAGAGCCTGTGCTCCGCAACGGGAGAGGCCACAACAATGAGAGGCCTGCGTACCAAAAAAAAAAAAAAAAAAATTTAAGGGGAGAGGAATTCTTCGAAAAATGTCAATGTCATAATGACAAAGAAAGACTGTGAAAATGTTCCATATTAAAGGAAGCTAAAGAGACATGACAACTAAATGCAATACCTGACCCGAGACTGGGTCGTGTCCTGGCGGAGGAAAAATGCTATAAAGGATGTTACTGGGTCAAATACAAAATTAGAATAAAAAGTGTAAATAATTATATCAATGTTAAATTCACTGCAGTTGGTAAATGCAACATACAGTTACATAAGCTTTATGTAAGAGACTACTGGGGTCTTAGGAAATACTAAAGTACTTGGGGGCAAAGGGCCGTGGAGGGGTGGGGAGTGGGGAGGAAGGGCGGAGAGTATGGGGTACAGAGTGCAGAGAAAAGGTATAAGTGATAAAGCAATTGGAACAAGACGTTAACAACAGGTCAATCTGGGTAAAGGATTTATGGATGTTCTATGTACTATTTTTATTTTTGCAAGTTTTTAAGTTTTAAGTTATTTCCAAATACTGTAAAAATAAAGAACATTTATTTACAACTAAATGGAGATTGTTTACAGACTGAACTATATCCCTCACCACCCCTCTAAATTCCTATGTTGAAGCCCTAACACCTTAGAATGTGACTATTTGGAGACAGAGACTTTAAAGAGGTAATTAAGGTTAAATGAGGTCATAAAGGTGGGGCCCTAATCCATTATGACTGGTGTCCTTATAAGAGGAAGGAACACCAGCGGAAAAGTGGCCACCTGGAACTCAAGGAGCGAGGGCTCAAGAGGAATCAAACCTGCTGGCACCTTGATCTTGGTCTTCCAGGCTCTGAGGGAACTTTCCAGAACTGAGGGAAAATAAATTTTTGTTTAAGCTACCCAGTCTGGAGTATTTTGTCATGTCATCCCGAGCAAACTAATACAGAGGTAAATATAGGATTTTTTTTTTCTTGCAACTTTTTTTTTTTTTGGATGCATCACACACCACGCGGGATCTTATTTCCCTGACCAGGGATGGAACCCATGCTCCCTGCAGTGGAAGCGCAGAGTCTTAACCATTGGACCACAGGGGAAGTCCCCTTTCTTGCAACTTTTATAATGGTATTCTGGAAGGGGTGTTACATGGTGGTATTTCTCTATAGAACAATTTGTTCAAGTTGCCTTTATCATCACTGAGTCCTTCTTTATCATTCAGATCTCAGATCAATGTCACCTTCAGAGGAGGCCTTCATTTTATCTACCAGCCCTTGTCATCCACTTAGAAATCACAGCACTTCATCACAGCACTTATCACTAATCAAAATTAACTTTCTTACTTACTTTTTTATTCTCTCTCCCTGCCCACACTTAGAATGCAAGCTCCATGAGTGCAGAAACTCTATCAGTATTGTTCACAGCTGCGTTCCCAACACCTACGCAACAGTGCCTTACACATAATAAGCACTCAAAAACTTGTCAAGTGAATGAATGAAAGATCTCCAGCAAACAAGGCTCTGCCCATATATGTGACCAGAGACAGAGAATATATACACTTCTCCCAAACTAGCAGCCAGGAACCATGGATAGGCCTTAAGATGGGGAAAAGTAACATTCAAACCCACAGAGCCTAACATTCAAACCCAAAGAGTCTAAATCAAATCTTAGGAGCAGTGGGAGTTGGAACAGATCCCACCCACCTCTTTCAAAGAAATGAAAGAAATGAAATCTTCAGCCAAAACAATGTAGAGCTCTTTAGTCTGGAAAAACAAATGGTGAGTAAGAAATCTTTTGAACTTCACAAAACTATAATGACTATAATGCACACAGAAAAGATAAATATAAACTTTTCATCAATCCGTGAAATTTTAAAACTTTAACGAACTTCCAGTCATAAAATAAATAAGTCATGGAGATGGAATGCAGAGCAAGGTGACTATAGTTGCTAAGAGGGTAGATTTCATAAGTTCTCACCCACAAGAAAAAAAAATTTTGTAACTACATATGGTGACAGATGTTAACTACACTTGTGGTGATCATTTCCCAACACATACAAATATCAAATCATTATGTTGTACACCTGAAACTAATGTTATATGTCAATTATACCTCAATTTTATTTTTAAAAGAGCTATAAATGATCTGCTGAAGCTAGAAAGTGATCACATTTCTAAGCTGGAGGAGTCCTATTTACATAACAGTAAGTTTAAAAGATAAAAATAGTTCAAGAAAAATTTAGATAAATTCACTGATCAGGTTAGGACTTTGATGGATTACATTTCTAATCTTGTTTTACTTACAATGTGGAGGCTACCCCACCTCATCAAAAATACCCTCCCTCAGTATTACCTTGGGACATAGACTAGTGAGCTGAACAGACCAACAGAGAGAAGTACAATCCTGTGTAACAAAGCTATTTGTTCACCTAGATGAAATACATTTCTTCATTAATTATGTCACTTTTCCTAAATAATCTAAAATACAACTCAATTTATGTTTTCTTTGTAGGAAACCTACAGATGAGAAAAAGATTAAAGCCAACCTTTGCAAAATTTACAAAAAATGGCAGTGATGCTAGAGTTCATATGGTATTCCTCAGGATACCATCCTCAGCCCACTTCTCCTCCAGAAGTTCATAGATAGCCTACAATCCATGACCAAGCTTCATGTGGTCTGTGTATGTAATGTATATGAATGTATGGTACATTTTTCCAAAGAAGGAGGTCACTGGTTTCATCAAAGTCTTTAAGGGGAGCCAAAAACACTTAAGAATCACTTCTGACATATATACACTACCAAACGTAAAACAGATAGCTAGTGGGAAGCAGCCGCATGGCACAGGGAGATCAGCTAGGTGGTTTGTGACCACATAGAGGGGTGGGATAGAGAGGGTGGGAGGGAGACGCAAGAGGTAAGAAATATGGGAACATATGTATATGCATAACTAATTCACTTTGTTATAAAGCAGAAACCAGCACACCATTGTAAAGCAATTACACTCCAATAAAGATGTTTTTAAAAAAAAGATGCCACTGATTGTGAGATGCATCATCAATTTGTTAGCAGTTTTTTTCAGGAGAAAAAATTAACCCTACCTTCTTAAATGAGCACATCGATTGTATGACTCATCCTGATTTCAGAAATGGTATAATAATAAAAGAATACTTCAAATGGTCAAAATTTAAAAAAAAAAAAGAATCACTTCTTCACAAACTCCGACTATAAACACATTCCCTTGGCTACAGTAACTACTACCTATTTCCTGATAACTACCAAATCTCCATCTCCACCCCACTGTACCAAACCTTTGTAACAACTGCCTGTCACACATCTTCTCCTGCATATCCCGACACCTTCAACTCAACATCTAATACAGACCTCAGCATCTTCCCACCCCCTATCTGTTCCTCCTCGTGTGTCTCCTAGCTCAGTGACGGGTATCACCATCCCCCTGGTTTCCCAAGCCCGGGGAACAGGAGTGTTCTTGATCCTCCAATCAATCACCAAATCCTAACAATTCTACCCACTAATTATCTCTTAAGCATTACTTTTCTCCACTCCTTCTCCAACTGTCACAACTTGAAGCCAGTCAGGACCACGTCTTACCTGAATTGTGGCAGCTGACTACTAACTGGTTTTCCCATCTCCTGCTACAGTCCGTTTTGTCTAATACACATATCTGAGAATGTCCCTGTAGACTAGCATGGACATACCAGACTCCTTCTGATCTGGGCCTTGCTTACCTCACACCCTACGTTCCAGATGTACTAAAGTACTTAAAGTCCCCTAATAAATCAATGCATCATGCTCTGGTCTTCAAATCTTCACATAAGCAACACCCTCTGCCTGAAACAAACTACCCTTCCCATAGCTAGCTCCCAATCACCTTTCAGGTCTCAGTTTAAATACCTTCCTTCCAATAGAGATGCCTTTCCTGATCCTGCCACTCTACCCATCACCACCAAAGAGATTCATTTAAGTATCCATACGCTCCTGTAACAGCAGCCTAAGCTTATCACCACCACAGCAAACCACAGTGCACTGAAATGTCTTTTTTCAATATCATATCTACCTCCCCATTAAAGTGTAAGCACCCTGAAAAGAGAAATGTAATTACCCATCTATGTCTCTAGCACTTAAGACAGTGCCTGACACATACAGAAGAAAGAATTCAAATATTCCTTAAACATCTGAATGAGTAGACCACTCTGGATTTTCTAGGTGCCGAAACACATCCAGTGAAAGAATACTGCATCTATCTGAAAAGTGCAGGAGGATTTACCAAAAAAATTAATTTTCTATGTTCAAGAGTTAAAATAAATGCACACTGCCACCGTAGCAAAATTGACCAACTCACATACCTGCTGAAAAGATATCCATTGCTCGCTTCAACTCTCCTCTTGTTCTCTGATTGCTATTTAAGTCTACAAGTGGAGTTGAAGGATCTCTCATATATTCTAACTCAGTGGCAAACAATCCACCATCAACAAAACGTTCAGGAGCAATATAACAAGTTCTCCTCCGTGAAGTGTCAAAAAAATAGTTGAAATCTGCTGGGTTGTCCTCTGGAAGATAAGTGGGTTTAAAACTGGCAAAATCAGTTAGGAGGACCCAATTCCAACTGGTGACCATCACATTCTCAGTCTTGATGTCCCCGTGACGGACTCCAGATTTGTGTGCTTGGTCCACAGCTGTGAGGATCTGGAAAGCGATCCAGCGCTTCTCGATGTTATTTAAGAACGGACGGGTGCTGATGCGATCATAGAGGTTGTCTCGCACATACTGCCTGAAGAGCATGGCTGCCTTCTCAGATGCTTTTTCTGCTGCTTTCTGGAAAGGTAGGCAGTTCTGTGCAGAATGAAGCCTGATTTTCAGTTCCTCAAGCTCTTGTTTATAGCTGGTAAGAGGCAACGTGGGATCCTGAATTGCAAAGACCTTCACAACCACCAGGCCTTCTCGGTGTTTCGCTCGAGCAACTTTAAAGAACCGAGTACTCCCCAGACTCTTATCATATTCAAAGTCATGGATGTCTGAGAAATAACTCTCCACAGAAAGGATCTGGGAGGGAGCAATGCCGGCGAGCTGGTTTCCCATAATGGCAGCAAGCACCTAAGTAATTTAGGATACAACACCTATTTAAAAAAAAAAAAAAAAAAAGGAAGGAAAGAGAAAAGGAAAAAGAAAAGAAACGAGCAATGAAACACCATTATTTGTGTGGCCTCTTCCTATAAGATAGATATACCATATTTCTCCTCCACCGAGAGCACTGTACTTAGCCTTCTGGGCAGCTTCTAAATTTCAGACATATTATCTTAAAAGATCTTGTTATTTTATATTGTCCTTTCCAGGAGCTGACTTATATGTAAATAGACCCCATCTCTATTAAGTTGAAAATGTTAGAATGTGTATTTTATGATATTTAAATTTAAAACTTAATGAGTCTTTACTAATGTGTTCAGTATTATGCTGGGGCTATAAGAGTTACAAAAGTACCATATGACACAGTCTTTGTCCAAGAAGAACCTTTCTTAAATAGAAAACCCAAGCACATAAAAAACTTAAATCTAACTAAGAATCGCCTGATACAAATAGGTCGGGCTAAAAAAATCCAAACAATCGCATATCCTGAGCCCGCCCTGCCTAATTCCAGTGTGCCTTCCCACTCAGCTAACAGAAGGCACAGAGTCGTTTGGTTTGCCATAACGACAAGGAAGAACCCCTGGTAGAGATGCTAAAAAGTAAACCAAAATACCGACTTGCCAAACACAGCCCAGGGTTCTCCCAGCTCAGATTTTGCAGGAAATGAAAACACACATGTACACACGGCCGTGCACACGTGCAAACATTTACCCTGGGGGACTCTGGGAAATGTCACACGCCGATCGCTCGCTCACACGGAGGTCATGGCAGGTCACTTCAGGGTCTGGGCGGGGAAGGGAGTCAGCAGTCCAGCGAGTCTTCTCTACGAGGGGTCCTCCTTTAAAGAGGGGAGAAGGGGATCCTGCAGGAGGGACGCAGAAGAGTCCCAGTCTCCAGGACCCCTGCGGTCCGCGGGGGAGACGCGGGAAGCTCTCAGGGCCGCAGCAGACACCGAGCCACGCTGAGATGATCCCAGACCCCAGGGAGTCGCCAAGCCAGCCCCCTCCTCCGCCCCGCCTGCCACGCGTTCCCGGGCCTCGCCTTCCTCTCGCGCGGGCCTGGACCCTCGAGACCCTCTAACTCCTTGAGGACCTCCTCACCCGCGGGAGGTGGAACCCGGGAGACAGGTAGGCAGAGAGGTCCAGGGAAACTCCGCTTCTCCAGCGGCTGCAGACGCTGCGAACGCTGAACTCCCGGGAAAGCTGCCGGCTCTGACCCCACTTCCTGTCGCGGAGCGGAAGTGACGGCCTGAGGAGGAGCGCGAGTCCGGGACTGGTTGCTAGGAAACGAGGGAGGGGCGTGGCCGAGCTCCCTGAGCCCGGGTGAAGAAAACAAGATTACCCGACAGCAGTCTGATCTTCATCCAGGTCTTCTACCCAATCCCTAAACTCTGAGGCTTTCTGACATCCCCCAGGACCTGTTCAGATGCCCTTCACCCAAGTGCACCAGAGCAGAGTCCTTTAAGAGCATTCACAGGCTTAGGAAAGTTAACATATCCCAAGTTGAATTTTTTAAGAGATTTATAGAGCTATAATTTACATACTATAAAGTTCACCTGTTTGAAATACACAAATCAATGGATTTATATTTTTTTTTACAGAATTGTACAATCATACCTATAATCTAACTTTAGAACATCTTCCTGACCCCCAAAATGAAACCCTGTAACTACTAGCAGTCACTCCCCATCTGCCCATTGTTTCTCCCCATCCCAGCCCTAGGCAACCACTAATGTACTTTATGTTTCTTGCCTATTCTGGACATTTTGTGTATATTTTGTGTGGGTCTTTGTGACTGACTTCTTTCACTTCGTGTGTTTTTGAGGATTATCCCTGTTGTAGCTTGTATTTCATTCCCTTTTATTGCCAAATATTCTATTGCACGAATATTTCACATTTTGTTTACCATTCACTAGTTGATAGACATTTGGGTTGTTTCCACTTTTTTGGCTATTACAGATAATACTGCTATGGACATTCGTGCATAAGGCTTTTTGTGATCATATGTTTTCACTTCTCTTGAGTAAACACCTAGGAGTGGAAGTGAAACGGAGCAGGACCATATGGTCCTTCCCAGGCATGTCCTCTGCCTGCCTTTTGTCTGTGGAAAAACTTTAGCCAAAGAATAAGTTTAATCAGAGAAGTGAGAAAATGCAGAAACAAAGGAAAACAGTTTAACAAGACTAAATAATAATAGTTTAGTCATTAAGCATAGTCAAGGACCTTTAGCTCCTCCTCAAGCGCTACAGATAATATTCTGAGCTATATCCTATGAGCTGTCTTGTAGATGCTGAGACCCCCACCAGGTGGAAGAAGTTAACTACATGATGACCAGACTGCAGCCATGACTTAAGCTACCACAATTCCAAGAACCCGCGTCAAGGAACTGGGAACAAACCATCCCTAGAACTGAAGATTAATTGTACTTAAAGCAATCAAGATGACACTGGTCAGACCACCACATGGCCAATTTCAAGGTGACTGTCAGAGCTGACAGTGCTATTTCTGCATTTAGCCCCCTCCTTCTGTCTATAAAAGCTCTTGCCCCCTGATTGTCATGGTGGGAGTCGGCCTTTGGACAGAAGTCTGCCCTCCCCCCCAGTTGCTGGCATCCAAAATAAAGCAAACTTTCCTTTCCACCAATATTGGCTTTTGAGTGGCGAGCAGCCAGACCCCACTTTCAGTTACAGAAATGTGGTAACTCTATGTTTAACGTATTGAGAAACTGACAAACTATTTTCCAAAGTTGCTGCATCATTTTACATTTCTACCAGCAATGTATAAGGGTTTCAATTTCTCTACATCTTCACTGACACATGTTGTTATTTATCATTTTATTATGGCCATCCTATTAGGTGTGAAGTAGTATCTCATGTGGGTTTTATTTGCATTTTCTTAATAAATAACGATGTTGAGTATCTTTTCACGTGCTTACTGGCCATTCTTATATCTTCTTTGGAGTAACGTCTATTCAAACCCTTTGCCCATTTTTTTAATCCGGTTGTCTTTTTATTATTGAGTTTTAAGATTTCTTTATATATTATGGATACAAGCCCCTTATCAGATTTGCAAATAGTTTTTCTCTATGCTGTCTTTTTCTTTTATATTGGTGTCCTTTGAAGCACAAAGTGTTTTAATCCAGAGCTGAATATTTTTTTATTATCCCAGCAACTTCCTCTCCTCCATTCTTCCCCGTTTCAGTAGGCAGCACTACTACCCACTGGGTTCCTCCAACTACAGATTTGGAAGTCCTTAGATCATCCTTGACATTTTTCTACTCTTTCTCTCTTTCACCCACCCCATTCAATAATCACCTGCTCTTGTTGATTCCACCTCCAAAATATGCTTTGAAGCCAACCACTGCCATCTCTCCAGGGCCTAAGCCAAGCCACCATTATTCTTATGATGTCTGGATTTTGAAATCTACTACTCAGAAAAGGCATTCTGCACCCGCAATATTATTTTTTATACTCCTTCCATGATTTCTTCTGGGTCTTTTTGTATTTTTAAATTTCTGAAGTATGGATCCAACTTTATTTTTTCTCTAGAGGGATACTGTAATATCAAAACATGTTAACAAGTAATCCATTTTCTTCCAGTTATTTGAAATGACATATTTACCATATACAAATTTCCTATATATAGTGAGTCTTCTGATGAACTCTCTCTTCTGTCCATTGAGTTGCCATTTAATTCATCTGGGAGTACTGTTTTAACCACTACAAAGTTGTTTCAACATCTAACATGGCTACTATTCCATTAATCTCTTTTAGAATACAGCTACAGTTATAAGACATCTATGCTTACATCCTTCCAGATTCTCCCCCTTGTTTTTAGACTAAAGTTAGAAATCCTTAGTTTGGCCTACAAGACCCTGCATGATCTGACCCCTGCCCACCCTGACAAAATCTGCTCATCTTTCAAGTTCCAGATTAAGTGCCAACACTTCAGGAAGGCCTTCCTTGAAACCGCCCCCTGCCCATTATATAATAATCTCATAGACCCTAAACTTTTTCTTCATAGCACTTATCATTGAAATCATTTCATTTTAGAGGGTAACTATGAGCTTAATGTCTGTTTTCCCACCAGACCATAAACTCCATGAGGACAGTGATTTTGTAATTCTTATTCACCAGGATATTTTCAACACCTAAGACAGTATCTGACATGGCAGGCATTCAGTAGATACTTGTTGAATAAATAGATGTGGCCCTGTCAGAGTCCCAGGATGAGGAATGTCTAAAATACATGTGAGAATTAGTACAAATATTACTCAGCCATTAAGAAAAATGAAATAATGCCATTTGCAGCAAGATGGGTAGACCTAGAGAATATTATACTAAGTGAAGTAAGCTAGACAGAGAAAGACAAATATCATATGATATCACTTATATGTGGAATCTTAAAAAATGATACAAATGAGCTTATTTACAAAACAGAAACAGGCTTAAAGACATAGGAAACAAACTTATGGTTATCAAAAGGGAAAGGGGGGTAGGGATAAATTAAGAGTTTGGGATTAACAGATACACACTAGTATATATAAAATAAACAATAATGACCTACTGTATAGCATAGGGAACTATACTTAATATCTTGTAATAACCTATAATTGAAAATAATATATATGTATACATATACACATATATATGTCTGAATCACTTTGCTGTACACCTGAAACTAACATTGTAAATCAACTATACTTCAATTAAAAAAACAAATAAATAAAAGAATTAGCACACACATACAGTTATTTAGCAGTTAGTATTTTAAGATTATGTTTTCATTTCAGACTCTGATTACCATGTATGTAAGTGCTTTAAACATCTCACCAATAGAAAAGTCATGGTGTAAAAATGTGATAAATCTGTCTCCGTTTAGATTACTACTGCATTTCCTCCACATCTATTTTTTCCCCACCACTACATTTTGTGAAATAACTCATGAAATATTTTTTAATGCTTTCTGTACTCGCATCTTGGTTTTCTTTCCTTCCCTTTCCTTTCTTTTCTTCTGTTTTTAAATAGCAATCATGTCTACCTGTGGAGATTTTTTTTAAAAGAATGTCACCTAGTGTTTTTCAGAGTAAATTAAAAAATAAAATTTCCTTGACACTGGCGGAGTAAAAAGAAGAAACAGCCAGCAAACACTCCTCTATTCTCTGGCCAACAGCCTCTCAGCTGCATTGTGGCAGTGACAGAAAAAATAAATGTTTCTGGAAAGTAGCTATACCATAGAAACTATACTTTCCACACCTTGAATATAAGTGGGGCCATTTGACTAGCTCTCACTATAAAGTACAAGTGGAAATTATGTGTTTCACTTCTAGGTCAAGGCAGTTAAGAGAGGAATGACCTTCATTCTCTCCTTCCCTTCAGCCTAGATTCAGGGGACTTCAAGGCCGTAGGTAATGCCAGAGCCACAAAATGGTAGAAGCCTGTGTCCCTGAATTACTGTCTGAAGAAAGACCACCTGTTAAACACCAGCACCCATATAAGACCTTTACATAAGCAAAAGCAAACATCCATGAGTTAAGCCAGTGAAACGCTGATGTTTATTTGCTACAGACATTAGCCTTACCTTAACACACACTTCATCATCGTCCTGACCTCTCCTCATTCCTCCCTCCCCCAGGCTGCTTTTGCCTCACTTCCAGTCCTGGGAGGTGTCCACGTGGACTCTCTGCAAGCCTTGCATCCTAAGGAAAAGGAGTAAAGAGAATCCCTAATGTAAACAACACCCTACAGTTAATAGTACATCTATTCTTTTTTTTGTAGATGATTGCAAGATGATAGATGTAAAAGGAACTGGAAATTATCAATTTGTAAACTGCAGTATAATAACTGGTTCCCACAAGGATCATCAATGGATTCTAAAATCATTGGGTGAAAGGCTGTGGGGCAACAAGATAAACTCATGGTGCCCAAAGAATACCTACAGTTTACTTTTTACATCAGAAAGGGGGAGAAATAAATCTTTAATAGTGGAAAACTGTGGCAGTAAACCCTCTATCCACATGTTCAAATGTAACATGACTAATAGTACACAGTATCACCCAATAAAGCATTCTTACCAAGAAGCTTTAACCTGAATCTAATCAAGCCCCTAGACCTCACTGTCCAATATGGTAGACACTAGCCACATCTGACACATTTGAAATGTGACTACTCCAAATTGAGATGTGCTCTAAGTGTGAAAAACACACAGCATTTAAAGAACTTAATACCAAAAAATTTTTTAAGTCTCATTGATACGTTTTATACTTATTATACTTTGAAATCATATTTTAGAAATAATAGGTTAAATAAATATCTTGTATATCTTATTAAAATTAATTTAATTTTTTTTTATTTTTTAAATGCGTCTACCAGATAATTTTAAATTACATATGTGGCTCAGGCTATATTTTTATTAGAAAGCACTGCTCTAGCCCTAACTTCCAGACTATAAAAAAATAAAATAGAGGAATAATTTAAGCCGTATCATCAGGAAACAATCTTATGAACCTAGAAAATTGAACGTTAGCCTGGATTCTTCAAAAAAAAAAAAAGTGGAGAAACTTTTCTAGACTAAAAGACTCTAAACATACATAAAATTCAAATGCAATGTGTGAACCTCAACCTGATTCAGGTTTAGAAACAGCCATAAAAGGCATTTTGTGCAAAGTTGGGGAAATCCGAATATGACTGAATATTTCAGATAGAAAGAAATGACCAAAATGTTTCTCAAACCGCTAATTATTTCATTTTGCTATCACTTTCTGGGTCTTATTTAAAAACACCTAAGCTGTCTGACCTAGAGCTGCGTCCCTTCATGAACTAAGGCACTGGCAGACAGAGTCCAGAAAGCTGGACTCCTTTTAATATGAAATTGGGTGAAACTTTGTTCTTGAAGAGATGGGAATGCAAGAGGGAAAGAAAGTTTTTAAAAGAAGATGAGAGTTGTCAAAAAAATAAAATGATTTTAATGATAATAAGTGCTATGAAGAAAATGTACAAGGGCCTGTTGAGGATATATAGCAGGAGGAGGGTAGCATTCAGGGAAGACATTCCTGAAGGGTTGGCACTTCATCTGGGAATTGGAAGATGAGCAGTTGGCTACGTAAAGAGTAGGGGAAAATGTTGTAAGCAGAGGAAAGAGTAAAAGTGAAGCCTGGTGATGGGAGAATTTTGAACCAAGGAACCAAGAGAAGTCTGGTGTATGGTGTGGGGAGGGACAGTGAGTGGACCCAGCTACAGTGTGAGGCAGGCACACAGAATCCACTCATCAGAGCCATCCCTCTACTCCAGCACTGTCCTTCCACTTCTGCTCCTCCACAAACTCTCTTCCACAAAGGATCTGGAGTGACTCTACAAAGTTAAATCAGACAATGAGAATAGAAACAATATATATTTATTTAAAAGAACAAAGAAGGGTTTCTCTGGTGGCATAGTGGTTAGGAATCCACCTGCTAATGCAGGGGACATGGGTTCGAGCCCTGGTCCAGGATGATCTCACATTCCGCAGAGCAACTAAGCTCATGCGCCACAGCTGCTGAGCCTGCCCCCTAGAGCCTGTGAGCCACAACTACTGAGCCTATATGCCACAACTACTGAAGCCCGCGCGCTAGAGCCCGTGCTCCACAACAAAAGAAGCCACCACAACGAGAAGCCTGCGCACCACAACAAAGTGTGGCCCCTGCTTGCCACAGCTAGAGAAAGCCCACACGCAGCAACGAAGACCTAACACAGCCAAAAATAAATAAATAAATAAAAGAACAAAGAACTAGTAGTTAGAATCAGTGAATTGAACTGCAGATGAATTTTCAATTGAGCTTTGAAATTGTGGCAACTAATCCCTAGAGTTAAATTTGTGGTTTACACATCTCACACTGTCCAGGAAAGGGAAATAAACTAATTAATAGGGAAAGAAAACTTTTCCCTAGACCAGCTTCAAGACGGGATTTTTCCTTTGAATCTGTATAGAAAAGACATTGGTTAACATGTTAAGTAAGCATCAGAAGCAAAGATTTCCTACAGAGTTAAGTAAATGATTCAGTAAATATGGTGCCTACCACTTGGGACCTATTCAATAATATGCTTATAGCATCTTCTGTTTTTCTAAGTACTTGATCTCCATCTAAACTCCCTCTCCTGAAATGCAAATCAAAACGACAATGACATACCACCTCATACCAGTCAGAATGGCCATCATTAAAAAGGCTACAGGGGCTTCCCTGGTGGCGCAGTGGTTGGGAATCCGCCTGCCAATGCAGGGGATGCGGGTTCGAGCCCTCGTCTGGGAGGATCCCACATGCCGCGGAGCAACTGGGCCCGTGAGCCACACCTACTGAGCCTGCGCGTCTGGAACCTGTGCTCCGCAACAAGAGAAGCCACGACAATGAGAAGCCCGCGCACCACGATGAAGAGTAGCCCACGCTCGCCGCAACTAGAGAAAGCCCACGCACAGCAACGAAGACCTAACACAGCCATAAATAAATAAATTTAAAAATAAATTTAAAAAAAAAAAAGGCTACAAATAACAAATGCTGGTGAGGGTGTGGAGAAAAGGGAGCCCTCTTGCACTGTTGGTGGGAATGTAAATTGGTGCAGCCACTATAGAGAACAATATGGAGGTTTCTCAAAAAACTAAGAGTTCCCATATGATCCAGCAACCCCATTCCTAGGTATATATCCAGACAAAACTATAATTTGAGAAGATACATGCACCACTATGTTCATAGTAGCACGATTTACAATAGCCAAGACATGGAAGCAACCTAAATGTCCATCAACAGATGAATGGATAAAGATGTGGTACATATATACAATGGAATACTACTCAGCCATAAAAAAGAAATCTTGCCATTTGCAACAACATGGATGGACCTAGAGATTATCATACTAAGTGAAGTAAGTCAGAAAGAGAAAGACAGGGCTTCCCTGGTGGCGCAGTGGTTGAGAGTCCGCCTGCCGATGCAGGGGGCACAGGTTCGTGTACCAGTCCGGGAAGATCCCACATGCCGCGGAGCAGCTGGGCCCGTGAGCCATGGCCGCTGAGCCTGTGCGTCCGGGACCTGTGCTCTGCAACAGGAGAGGCCACAACAGTGAGAGGCCTGCGTACTGCAAAAAAAAAAAAAAAAAAAAAAAAAAAAAAAGAAAGAGAAAGTCAAATACCATATGATATCACATGTGGAATCTAAAGACACAAACGAACTTCTCTATGAAACAGAAGCAGACTCACAGATATAGAGAACAAGGGTGTCAAGGGCGGGGGAAGGTGGATGAGGGATGGAGTGGGAGTTTGGGATTAGCAGACACAAACTACTATATACAGAATGGGTAAACAAGGTCCTACTGTATAGCATAGGGAACTATACTCAATATTTTGTAATAAACCATAATGGAAAATTTAAAAATTAATAATAGACTTCCTCATGTACTACAATGTTCACTGCAGCTCTATTTACAATAGTCAGGACATGGAAGCAACCTAAGTGTCCATCAACAGATGAATGGATAAAGAAGCACATATATACAATGGAATATTACTCAGCCATAAAAAGAAATGAAATTGAGTTATTTGCAGTGAGGTGGATGGACCTAGAGTCTGTCATACAGAGTGAAGTAAGTCAAAAAGAGAAAAACAAATAACGTATGCTAACACATATGTATGGAATCTAAGAAAAAAAAAAAAAAAAAAGGTCATGAAGAACCTAGGGGTAAGATGCGAATAAAGACACAGACCTACTAGAGAATGGACTTTAGGTTATGGGGAGGGGGAAGGCTAAGCTGTGACAAAGTGAGAGAGTGGCATGGACATACATACAATACCAAACGTAAAATAGATAGCTAGTGGGAAGCAACCGCATAGCACAGGGAGAACAGCTAGGTGGTTTGTGACCACCTAGAGGGGTGGGATAGGGAGGGTGGGAGGGAGGGAGACGCAAGAGGGAAGAGATATGGGAACATATATATATGTATAACTGATTCACTTTGTTGTAAAGCAGAAACTAACACACCATTGTAAAGTAATTATACTCCAATAAAGATGTTAAAAAAATCAGCATTTTAGAAAGACAAAAAAAAAGTAGTAAATGAGAAACAAAGATATTGATGCGCTAGACAAAAATATGTGCTAGTTTTTTTGAGTGAGGACAATATCTGGCTAGGCAGTAGGTTTATCGAGGGTATGTTCATTAGTGATTATTTTTTATGACCATTGTTTTCATGTTCAGCTTTGTAACTTTGGGCATTCGATAACAAATACATGAGAAATGAAGATTCTCTGCAGTAACTTTATCACATAATATTTTGGATTAAATGAGATAACTCTAATATATATTAGGATTTTGACATATCTTAAATGTTCAAAAGTGTGAGTGTGTGTGTGTATCCATTTGAAAGGGTATATACCAATGTTAATAGAGATTATCTCTCATTGATTTATATATATATATATTTTTTGTTTTGTTTTGTTTTTTTATTTTTTTGCAGTATGCGGGCCTCTCACTGTGTGGCCTCTCCCGTTGCGGAGCACAGGCTCCAGACGCGCAGGCCTAGCGGCCATGGCTCACGGGCCCAGCCGCTCCGCGGCATGTGGGATCTTCCCGGACCAGGGCACGAACCCGTGTCTCCTGCATCGGCAGGCGGATTCTCAACCACTGCGCCACCAGGGAAGCCCGATTTATATTTTTAAAAGTTAACATTTTATTTTATTTTTTTAATGAAAATATAGTTGATTTACAAAGCTGTGTTAGTTTCAGATGTACTGCAAAGTAGTGATTCATAAAAGTTAACATTTTAAATGCTAATTTTCTACATGTATTACTCATTTTTCTTATTCATAGTTAATATGTTTTATTATTAAAAAGTAAGACAATATAAAAGGGAGAAGATGCATAATTCTGTCAATATTTCAGTGTGTGTCTATTCTTCCACATTATTTTGAATGCTTATTCGTTCATTTGTTGTTCACAAAAATAGGATTATACAGTGTATACTAATTGATCGATGAAAAATCCATGCAGTTTTAGGAAGCTGCAATGTATATGTATATAGGTTATAATCAAATGGATGAGTTTATGGTGAGGAGAAGGCCCGATATATCTATACATTCTACTGGTCAATGTTTTCAGGAATATTTGACCAAGGTAAAGTGTCATTTTTGTATTAATTTCAGACGCTGCAGGTTCATCCAACATCTAGTCCCAACCAACTTCTCCCTTGCTGCCCCTACTATAGAGGCTGTGAAAGCTGAATAGTGGTTTTTTCCAGTCTCTTTTACAATAGGAGTGGGCTTGGTGTGTTTTGCCCGCTGAGATGTGAGGAGAAATCCGTGGGCACTACCTTTTTCCATTTGACCTTCCAGCCCTGATCACAGATTGTCCAGAGCTGCAATAGTCACGTTACCACAGTTTAAGACCATGAGAAAAAAGAAAAGAGAATCACAGAAATTCTGGCCCTGATAATGGTCAAGCCTCTGAACCAATGTCAATAGCCCCAATCTCCAAATTTCTCATTACAGAAGCGAAATAAGCATTTGTTCAAGCCACTGTTGGTTGGATTTTCTGCCACTTTTAACCAAATAGCTCCTTTAACTGATAAATTACTGTAAAAAGTTAACAAATTTATCTTACTCTAGAACTTTTAAAATCACTTAATTCCAGGGGACGTCACTGTTCAGAGTTTGCCATTATACTGGAGCTGGCTTTTATATTATAGTTTGATCTTTACAGGTCTCTTGTTTATAGCAGGTAGGGATGCCCATGTGGCTTGAAAAATGAAACTAAACCCATGGCCTTTAGTTCATGTGTTTCTAGCAGCTGAATGTGGTTTGCCTATAGGAATGAAAATTCCCCAGAAATGTTAATTGATTCAGTTTGACAGTGCTTGCCACATAATAAATCAATACCATGATGTTTTTGTGAACTACTGATAAAAATGGTAGTATAGGGAAGAATCTGGTAGTTATAGGATAGGTATGGTTGTTTTGATTGTTTTGTTTTGTATTTAATGAAATTCAGGAAGATTGAGACTCCTTTCTCCTGATTGAGACCCTCATATATATATGGACCTACACATTTTAGTTATCTATTGCTATATAAGAAATTACCTCAAAACATAGTGGTTTAAAATAAAAAGAATTGACTATCTCTCATGGTTTCTGTGGATCTGGAATTCAGACGAGGACAGCTTATCTCAGCTCTACTTGTCTGGGGCCTCAGCTGGAGACTTAAAGTCTGGGAGTTGAAATCACCTAAGGCTCTTTTACTCACAACTCTGGAGGTTGTTGCTGGCCGTGGTGGAGGCCTGGCTGCGGTTGTCAGCTGCAACCCCACACAGAGCCTCTCTGTGTGACTGGGGCTTCCTCACAACATGGTGGATAGGTTCCCAGGGTGGGTATCCAGAGAGAGAGCCAAGGGGAAGCTGTGTTGCCTTTTATAATCTAGCCTCAGTGTGACACACTGTCACATCTGCCACCTTACATTGGGTGAGGCAATTACAAATGTCCACTCAGATTCAAGGAAAGGGACATAAACCCCCTCTCTTGCCTATACACCTCTCAGTGGAGGCATGTCAAGGTCACATTATAAGAGGAGCAAGTGGGATGAAATTTGTATAATATATATATATATGTTCTTTATGGATAACAGTATGGAGGTTACTCAAAAAAATAAAAACCATAGAACTACCATATGATCCAGCAATCCCACTTATATGTATATATCCAAAGGAAATGAAATCAGGGTCTCAAAGAGATATCTGCACTCCCAAATTCTTTGCAACATTATTCACAGTAGCCGAGATATAAAAACAACCCAAGTTTCCATCAAGGGAGAAAGACGATGTGGTATAGATATACAATGGAATATTGTTCAGCCATGAGAAGAAGGAAATCCTGCCATTTGTGACAACATGGATGGGCCTTGAGAACAGTGAGCTGTGTGAAATAAGTCAGAGAAAGACAAATACTGTATGATATCATTTATATGTGGAATCAGAAAAAGCCAAACTCATTAAAAAAGAGAGTAGAGTGGTAGTTACCGGGGCTGGGAGGTGGGGAAAATGGGGAAATGTTAGTCAAGGGTACAAAATTTTGGTTATGAGTAAGTTTGGGGGATCTAATGTATAACATGGTGATTATAGTTAATAATACTGTATTATATGCTTGAGAATTGCTAAGAAGATAGATCTTAAATGTTCCCACCACAAATAAAGAAATGGTAATTATGTGAGGTGATAGAGGAATTAGCTAGCACTATGGAGGTAGCCATTTTGCAATATATGTATAGCAAATCAACATGCTGTACACCTTAAACTAACCCAATGTTATATGTCAGGTATAACACATGTATAACTTAAACTTACACAATGTTGCATGTCAAATATATCTCAATAAAGCTGGAAAAGAAAAACTCTCAGTGAACAAAATGAGTTTACTATGTGTAGATTCCATAACTTTCACATATATTTCTACATTGAGCATTTTTGTCATGGACTTTTTTAACCCTTTCTGTGAGTAATTTATTTGTGTATTACTTGGGGGAGTATTTGTCTTAAAAATTGTTTGTTTTTTGTTAGGTTTTTTTTTTTTTTTTTTTTTTTTTTCCAGTATGCGGGCCTCACACTGTTGTGGCCTCTCCCGTTGCGGAGCGTAGGCTCCGGAAGCACAGGCTCAGTGGCCATGGCTCACGGGCCCAGCCGCTCTGCAGCATGTGGGATCTTCCCGGACCGGGGCACGAACCCGTGTCCCCTGCATTGGCAGGCGGATTCTCAACCACTGCGCCACCAGGGAAGCCCCTTTTGTTAGGTTTTTGACCATCACCTTCCCTATCCTGAAATCTAAGCTCAGAAGAAATCAGCAATTTTAATGGGAGGGCATGAAGAGATACAATTTCCTTAAGAACACTTGGATAAATCTTGTCTTTTATTAAACACTATACATGCCATGTAAGCCTGTCTTTGCTGCTTCTCCTTTTTCATATTGGTCATTCACTAAGCATAAAAAGACATCTAATATTTAAGATCCAGCTTGGTAATAAAGATAAAACTGGCAGGTTTCCCCACTCCTCTCCACAGTGTGTCCCTCCAACAGCACACAAAGCAATTACAACTCACCAGTTAGCCCTTTCCTGTGTGATAGCATCAGCAATTTTGCTCAGGGCTTCTTTTTTTGATGAACAATGGCAGAAATAACAGCCTAATTCACTAAAAACAAAAACAAAAACCCATCCCTGTTGCTTTCTCCAAAACAATGCAATTTTTTAAATTAAAGTATAGTTGATTTACAATGTTGTGTTAATTTCAGCTGTACAGCAAAGTGATTGATTTATATATATATATATATATATATATTCTTTTTCATATTCTTTTCTGTCATGGTTTATCCCAGGATATTGAATATAGTTCCCTGCCCTATATAGTACAACCTTTTTGTTTATCCATTCTATATGTAATAGTTTGCATTTATTAATCCCAAACTCACAATCCTTCCCTCCCCCACCCACCTTCCCCCTTGGCAACCACAAGTCTGTTATCCATGTCTGTGAGTCTGCAAAACAATGCAATATTAACCCAAGTCCTTCCTAATTAAACCAAGTCCATGTAATTATGCATTTTAATCTAATGAAGATTTTTAGCAATATCAAAGTGAAAGAGATTCTTTAGAAAAATATGAAAACTGAAGAATTAATGTGAGCTCAGAGGAAAACAAGTCCTGATCTGTTTGAATTTCCTGTGTTTTAAATATATTTCTAAGTTTTTTTATGGATCCCAGTAAAGCCTTACTTTGTCTTCCAGTGCTGGTGTTAACACAGTTTGACACATCCTCGAGCCTTTCCATGCAATTTGTAGGGAGATGTTTGAAATATCCTGTTACTTCAGGGAACGGAGCAGTCATGGAGATTTCAACACCAATAACAACTAATTCTTACCTCATTCCCTGGAGGGCATTTCAGAACTTCTCTAGGGTTCACTTTATTTTCCAACTCCCCAACGCAGAAAATTGGACATAATCATATCTCTCTACATTAAAGGAGCTAGGAAAAGACCTTTTAACATTTCACCATATCTAAGATAATTTAGTAACGATAGACAGTAATGCAATAGAAAACCCCTCTTCATCCCAGGGGCTGTGGAGCGGGCCACTGTGCTTTGTGAACAGAATTCCACTAGAGGGCAGTGCGCCCCCGGGAGGATCACGGCTAATGTGCCCAGGGGGTTGGATTAAGAATGTAGCAAATGTTTGCGATATAATGTTAAGTGAAAAAAAAAAAAAAAATAGAATTCAGATACTCTAAGAATTATGTATGCTTTTGTGGACAAGCATCGCATAGTAGTTAAGAGCTTAATCTTGATATTATTTAGAATCATCCCTGTCTTCACTTATAAGCCATGTGTCTTTGGGTGAGTTGCTTAAAAACCCTTGAGCCTTGGTTTCCTCATCTGTTATATGGAAACAATTACAGATACCACCTAGGGCTGCTATTCAAAGGGATCATATATGTAAAATGTCCAGCATGGTGCCAAGCATACAATATTGCTCAACAAAAATGCAGGTTGATGACGATAATGACAAAAAATACTAAAAAGGAGCATAAGAAAATTAAAATAATTTTAGTTATTGGACTAAGTTCTTTATACGTTTATTGAATTGCTTTATCTTATTGAAATTTATATTAGAGAATTTGTGGTGGAATATATTTTTACTTTAAGTGAAATTATTCTCTTAGATAAATATTCTGTTTTTTCTAATATCCTATCTTCAGCACTTTTAAACTTCAGAGTAAAAAATTTCCATGTCGCTACAAAGTGTTATTTTAGTCATTTTAATGTCTGGAATATCATTATCACATTTTTGCTATTTTTTATACTATTTTTTTAAAATTTTTAATTTATTTTATTTTTGGCTGCATTGGGTCTTTGTTGCTGTGCATGGACTTTCTCTAGTTGCGGCAAGCAGGGGCTGCTCTTTGTTGTGGTGCATGGGCTTCTCATTGCGGTGGCTTCTCTTGTTGTGGAGCACAGGCTCTAGGCGTGCAGGCTTCAGTAGTTGTGACACACAGGCTCAGTAGTTGTGGCTCATAGGCTCTAGAGCGCAGGCTCAGTAGTTATGGTGCACAGACTTAGTTGCTCCACGGCATGTGGGATCTTCCCACATCGGGGCTTGAACTGTGCCCCCTGCATTGGCAGGTGGATTCTTAACCACTACACCACCAGGGAAGTCCCACATTTTTGCTACTTTTAAAAATTTCCTAACTGAATCATCTGTCAACATCCCAAGGGAAAAAATGTAATATATAGATAATTTGTCTTCAAAGCCTTTTAAATATTATTCCTCATGAGCTCTGTAGCCTCAGGGATGGTACAGTATATTTCTCTTAGAATTCTCAGTGTAAAAAATTTTTAGCTGAAGGAAAATAGAAATATTTAATAGATTGTACCTATGCCAATTACTCATCACAAAATGATTCTTCAAATATGAGTTCCAATAATCATTTAGGAGTTTCTTTACAAAGTAACTATATGTTACGGAGGCAAATAGGGCAGAGTAACTTAAGGCTAAAATATCCCATCACTGACAGTGAACGGTCATTCAGAAATAAAGATTGAATGCCTCAGAAATTATGGTGAGTCAAATTGGAAATATTTAATTTATAAAGCTTTGATTTATATATTGTTCACTGTTCCTAGCCTTTTAAAAGTAGCTGACTCACCACCAGTCATCATGTGAAAAAGATCAAATAAAGGCTAACGCCAGGTTAGCCCCAGGCAATAGCTGCCATCTCAGACAGCTAGACTTGCCTCGATTGTAACCACCATTCCTACATCATGTCCATCACCAGTGTCACCAAGATGACCACCATCTTCACCAAAACCAACATCAGCACCATCACCAACATCTCCACCATCACCATTACTTCCTCTGCCTTGACTAACTCATTATACACTTTTTTAAAATCTCCCTACTTACTTGATCCCACATGTTTAGTTAATAGAGAGGAAGGAAATTGGCTAGGGATTTCCTTTACATAGTTGTATTCTAACTTCAGGTTTAAATTACAATATATTATGAAACTAAGGATGATAGGTAGTCACCTCCATATCCAAACCAGGATGGAGTCTTAGAACATCAGGCTCCTGATGACCACTAAGAAACACCATTAGACCAGAAAGCTGAGGTACTGTCCTCCAACATACTTGCCCATCACAAATGTACTGCGATGGATCCTAAGGAAAGTTCTCAGCACCAGGGTATGCTCCAGAAAACAAGGGTCTCCATAAGTATCAAGGAGAAAAATAAACAGTGTAAATAAAACATGACAGGGCTTCCCTGGTGGCACAGTGGTTGAGAGTCCCCCTGTCGATGCAGGGGACACGGGTTCGTGCCCCGGTCCAGGAAGATCCTACATGCCGCGGAGCGGCTGGGCCCATGAGCCATGGCCGCTGAGCCTGCGCATTCAGAGCCTGTGCTCCACAACGGGAGAGGCCACAACAGTGAGAGGCCCGCGTACCACAAAAAAAACAACAACAAACAAACATGACAGCCGCTTCAACTTACTTAGTTTCTGATCCCTGCCCTTTTGGTGGCCCTGACCTACACAGAGCTGGGCCTCCAGGGTATCAACGAGCTTGACCAGTTTAGCAAGAACAATAATTTGCTGAATTATAGGATTTGGCTCAATATTCTGGATCTAAAGGATATTGCATACAGTGGTTCCTAAACCTGGATGATAATAAGAACCACTTGATGAAGGTTAATTTTTTGTTTCTATAAAACAAGTTCTAAACTGACAAAGGATTAATCTCCAAAATTTACAAGCAGCTCATGCAGCTCAATAACAAAAAAAAACCCAATCCAAAAATGGGCAGAAGACCTAAATAGACATTTCTCCAAAGAAGATACACAGATTGCCAACAAACACATGAAAGAATGCTCAACATCATTAATCATTAGAGAAATGCGAATCAAAATTATGAGATATCATCTCACACCAGTCAGAATGGCCATCATTAAAAAATCTAGAAACAATAAATGCTGGAGAGGGTGTGGAGAAAAGGGAACACTTTTGCACTGTTGGTGGGAATGTAAATTGATACAGCCACTATGGATAACACTATGGAGGTTCCTTAAAAAACCAAAAATAGAGCTACCATATGACCCAGCAATCCTGAGAAAACCATAATTCAAAAAGAGTCATGTACCAAAATGTTCATTGCGGCTCTATTTACAATAGCCAGGACATGGAAGCAACCTAAGTGTCCATCAACAGATGAATGGATAAAGAAGATGTGGCACATATATACCATGGAATATTACTCAGCCATAAAAAGAAATGAAACTGAGTTATTTGTAATGAGGTGGATAGACCTAGAGACTGTCATACAGAGTGAAGTAAGTCAGAAAGAGAAAAACAAATACCATATGCTAACACATATATATGGAATCTAAGAAAAAAAAAAAAAGGTCATGAAGAACCTAGGGGTAAGATGGGAATAAAGACGCAGACCTGCTAGAGAATGGACTTGAGGACATGGGGAGGGGGAAGGGTAAACTGGGAGGAAGTGAGAGAGTGGCATGGACATATATACACTACCAAATGTAAATTAGATAGCTAGTGGGAAGCAGCCGCATGGCACAGGGAGATCAGCTAGGTGGTTTGTCACCACCTAGAGGGGTGGGATAAGGAGGGTGGGAGGGAGGGAGATGCAAGAGGGAAGAGATATGGGAGCATATGTATATGTATAACTGATTCACTTTGTTGTAAAGCAGAAACTAACACACCATTGTAAAGCAATTATACTCCAAAAAAGATGTTAAAAACAAAAAAACAAGTTCTAGAAGCTTGGGAATCTATCATTCAAAGACTCCTCCAGGTGCTTCTGATGATTCTGTATGCTTGAGCACCACAGAATACAGATGGCAGTTTCAGCTCTTCATCAATCCTGACATCACAAAACTCCCTGATGTAAGTATTCTTTGGCTGATGACAATAGAACAGCTGCGGGACCACACCAGGAAATAAGTGCCCGAGAGCCTGTGGTGGAATCCCAGGCTTCTCCTCGCCCAGCTCTGGCCCCACCAGGCAGAGAACTCAATCTACAATAGATGATAACTGTATGCCTGCAGGCCTTAGGAAAGTGTTGGGGCAAAAAAAGTCGTTGATCATCCAGCCCCAGTTTTCAGCTGACCAAGAAGATATGGTAGCTTTTATTGGAGCTCCAGAGCTATGCAAAGGAGGCCCAGGGGTCAAGGGCTTCAAAGGTCTCTAATCTAGTAGGATGATCTGCTCTGTTTCACGGCCTGAAAGACTCTCACCCAGAAACTACCCTGGGCGACTCTATTTAGAACCTTAATATAATCACAAAGACTTTGGGAGTTAGGAATAGGCCAAGGTCATATATCCAAACAAAATTATAATTCAAAAAGATACATGCACCCCTATGTTCATAGCAGCACTATTCATAATAGCCAAGACATGGAAGCAACCTAAATGTCCATCGACAGATGAATGGGTAAAGATGTGGTACATATATACAATGGAATATTACTCAGCCATAAAAAAAGAATGGAATAATGCCATGTGGAGCAACATGGATGGACCTAGCGATTATCATACTGAGTGAAGTATGTCATAAAGAGAAAGACAAATATCATACTATGTCACTTACATGTGGAATCTAAAATAGGACACAAATGAACTTATCTATGAAACAGAAACAGACTCACAGACATAGAGAACAGACTGGTGGTTGCCAAGGGGGGCGGGGAGGGGAGGGATGGATTCGGAGTTTGGGATTAGCAGATGCAAACTATTATATAGGGAATGGATAAAAAACTAGGTAACTAGGTCATAGCACAGGGAACTATATTCAGTATCCTGTAACAATGGAAAAGAATATATATATATGCATATATATATACACATATATATGCATATATATATACACATATATACATATCTGAATCATTTTGCTGTACACCAGAAACTAACACAACATTGTAAATCGACTATACTTCAATTTTTAAAAAATCATAAAAGGAAAAGGCCACGGCGATGTCAGAATCTGGTATATCCTTTCCCAGTTCTAAATCTAAATGGGGACTCTTTGGCAACAAACTTCACTTAAGACTGCCCCCACCCCCATACAAAGACATTCCCACTTGTATCCTCAAAAAGAATGACTATGTCCCCTCCTCACCATTGTCTTCCTCCATCATATATTCCAGCTACTGCCTCTTTGATCAGCAAGGTTGGCCTCTCCATGGCCAACCGCACAATCTCTGACTCTAGCATCCTCATTATATTTTTATTCTGTAGGATAGCACTCAAAGATATCAAAACATTCATCTGCCTTCCTACTTTCCACCCTCTTATAAACCATTTACCTAATAGAGCACAACATTTGGCTTCAGAGCTGCTGAACAGAACTGAAGTTGCTGAAGTTGCTCAGTTGCTGAACAGCTGCTGAGACAGAACTCCTGGCGTTAAAGGCTGATCGAGTTGCCATGACATTTGGATACAATTCTCCACCCAGAATGTGGCCTTCCACAATAATCAGGAGCCAGTCTGTGCCAAGACGCCATAGCTACAGTTCACGAAGGCCTGCATGCCAGAGAGGCACAGAGAAACTCAAAGTGGTAGCTTCCATCTGACTCTCCCCCCACTGCTGCTACCCCCACCTCTGCCAAAGACCAGAGGACCTCTGCTGGGAACACTCTCGGATAACAGAAAGAGTAGGCCCATTGTGTGTATTCCAGAATCCCCCTTCCACATGCCTCCACTGAAATGCCACTCTTCTCTGCTGGCCACAAAAACCCTATCTCACTTCATACCCCAGAGTCAAGACTCACTGAACCAAGACTGAAAAGATGCAGTGGGCTCCCGAGAATATCAAAGCTTGAACCAGTGCTTGGTTCACTAGGAAGGGAGGGGCTGCCAGAATAATCACGGAATTCTGCGTTTCACTTTTGAAACGGAATATAGCAGACCACGTAAAGCCAAATGAACGGAGGGAATCAAAGGAAACGCATCCGGGAATTCCCTGGTGGCCCAGTGGTTAGGAGTCTGCGCTTTCACTGTAGAGGGCCCAGTTTCAATCCCTGGTCAGGGAAATTAGATCCTGCAAGCCACGCGGTGTGGCCGAAAACAAAAACAAAAACACACATAAGAAAACACATCCCATGCTAGTCCTTTAAGTGGATCCGACTTACCTACATATTGCCCTACAGAGAGCAAAGGAATACACATGAGTGCCCACAGCCTATCCCAAGATTTGCCCATAATGTCCCTCATATACCTGCTCATATTTCCTTAGATCCTCGTCTTTGGTTTTGGATTCTCATTCAATTACATTGAGTACCATACCGTGTCCTTCCATTGTCCCCACGCACAACACACTGGCCTTCATCTGTCAGGTCAGAGAGATTTAAACAAGTTGGAAGGAGCTCACTTTCCTAAGCTTTTCCACTATGGGTAGGAAGTTGAGAATATAGAATTTTAAGACTATGCTTAGTATGTGAGCAAGGTTCTTTCTGTTCAGTTTAATACCTTAGATTCAGTATAGCTTTGTACTATGTCTGACTTTGGATTCCAGGAAAGGCCCAAACCACAAAGAAGCTGATTTCCTCATATCCAGGAAGGCTGAGCTCTCTTATGGCAGCAACTGACACCATCTATGTTCTTCTGTTAATGTGGATCCAGCATGTAGGTAGGGACTTGGCAGAGTGACAGAGGATATGTTTGTCCAGGGGCAAAAGTAATTTATTAAGAAGATGTAAGAGAGACAGGTCTTCTTTGAATTAATGATAAGAAAGCTATTTGGGGGTTTTATTAGTAGGATTATTTTAAATGTGCCGATTTGGGTAGTTTCTGGCTTTTCAGAGGATGACCTTTGAATTCAGCCTCAAATCCTGAAGCAGAAAGTAACCTTACAGTAAACTCTCAAAGACTTCTGAGCTTCATGCCTGGGTTTAATTATCTCTCCCCAGTTGTGAACTTTGGCAAAGTTACAGAAGTGCTACTGCCCTGCCAGCAAGCTGACCATTCCTGTAGAGACTGAGAAGTCATTCTTGATCTGGCTAGAATTCTCATAACGCTTTACCGTAATTGATCCATGGAAAGCAAATTAATAGCACAAGTAGGAAGATAAGTCACACTATGTGGGTTATTTGTCAAGTGTGCCGTAGTTCTGGCATGCATTTGGTCATAGATGTCAGTACTGGACGTGCTTGCAGTATTTAAATCTGGCCCATGAATTCAGTAGCTGGGACATCAAGCAACTCTCTCTTTTGGGCCACTCTCCACATTGAATCATCACATTTTGCTCCCCTTCTCTTGGACTCCCTCATTTAGCCTTAACTAGGATGATGTAATTTTATATCTAACACACTAGACACAATTCCATAGGACACATGTCACAGAATACAGGTAAGTCATGTGTTTTACTACCTGAATGTGCCTCAACGGAAAAGAGACTTTTTTAAAGCAGGATTTTAGCATTTTAGGACATGTTAGCAAAAATTGTGCTAAGGATGATAGTACCCACATGAACTAGAATAAAGAGGAAATATAGCCAGAAAACCAGACTTATGAGATGGCAAATTAGGCGGCATCTGTTCAACTTGGCATAGCTTCTTGAAATAACTTCACACCATCCCAAGGCTGGTGCTTCGCAAAGCTTAAGAGGCTTATTGATTGAACAAGCCTGAATCTACAGCTAGCTCTGGACCACGAACCTCCTCTTGTTTCTCTGGGCTGGACCTCCAACTTCACTGATCCTTTCCAGAGAGGATGTGGCCCTATCTTGAACTTGACCATGCTTCTACATTCCTGGCCATGACTTGGTTCCTCTCAATGACTACCTTGCATCTCTGGCCTGGCAATGAGTCCGTAGAGTACGTGGTTCAAGCACCCTCCTAGCTTGACTCTCCTCCCAATTCCACTCTTCACCATGGTGCTCTCCCCTGGCTCCATGCAACAGCATCTACCTCTTGGAATTTGAAAGGCGCTGAGGAGGTCTCCTTCCTCATTTCTTGCTTCTCTATGGAAGCTTTCCTAATGCATTCATGTAGAATTGGCAACCTCCTCTTTGTGCTCCCACTGTACCCGTGTTGTAAAATTTGTTGAATTAATTAATTTACTTATGTGGCTATTTCCCCTTCTCAATTTCTTAATGGCAGATACTAAGTATCATTTAACTTTTTAATTTCCCCATTGTCTTATACAGGGCATTCACAGCACATCATTAAGTCTTCAATAAATGCTTGATGAATAAATAAATGAATGACTGCTTTCATAATACCATCATCTTTTCCCCAACACCAGGCTGAAATTCTATTATCAGCTGAATCATGTCCACTTAAATCACCCTGAAGTTACTGGTATGTCTATCAATCACAGAAAATAACACATGTTCTTCCAGGAAAGTCATGTAAACTTTCAGAGTTCTTCACTCAAGATAGGAATGTTGAATTTATATAGTATATTTTCATTTATATGTTATTTCTTTAGATGATTAAAATCATAACTGACATTAAGGACTTACTGTGTCCTAGGCACTGTTCTTAGTATTTACATATATTATCCCCATAAATCATTATTACAACCCTGTGAAGTAGGTACTATTGTTACCTTGAAGAAACTAAATCTAGGATGGTTAAGAAGCTTTTCCAAACTGACAAAGCTAGTAAGTGAGAGAACCAGCAATGAACCTAGTACCCGATTACAGAGCCGCAATCTTACCTGCTGCATAGTCCACCTCAGACAATAACCTGTTCGTCTACCCAAAACAGCAGACAATGAAGATACACCTTCCAAGACTATAAAGAAGGAAGTGGAGACCTCAAAAAGCAAAGTTATGGAGTGTATAGGCAAAGCCTAAAATCTAAGTTCTGTGATTCCCTGTCAGTTCTTTAGTGAAATATTGTACTAGTGGGCTACTCATGCCAATGGACAAAATAGAGAGTGAGAGAGCCTTACAATTCTTACGTCCAAGTAGATTTCACTGTCTCTACTATCTTTCTTTTTATTGTTAACCTCGAGCTTATTATTTTTCCTCTTTATTCCAGTTCATTTGCCTTATATTATCTTCTCAGATATCTGATACAAGAAATGTACAGAAGAATGGGGAGACATATAGATTCAAGGTAAGGTAAATATGTAAATCAGGGAAGAAGATATGAGGACTGTCATTGTGTAAGTACATCCCCGTTACAGCCATCACACCCCAACAATTTGAAGAGCCCTGCCCTACAACCCACAGAAGAAGAAATGGCCAATAAATGAAAAAATATTCAACTTCATTAGTAATCAGGCAAATAAAAATTAAAACACCAATGAGGTATCATTTCATATCCACCAGATTGGCAAATTTTTTTAAGTCTGATAACACCAAGCATTGGGAAATAGGAACTTTCAACTCCTGCTTGTGGGCATGTAAATTAATATAACGATATCAGAGAGTAATTTGGCAATACTTATTGAAGTTAAAGATCTATGATACTCTGTGTCCCAGAAATTCTGCTTCTACATATATCCCTAAAGAAACTCCACCACATGCATACTCGAGGATGTTATTTGAAGCACTGTGTTGTAATAGAAAAAAATAAGTGTACACTAATAACAGAATGAATAAATAAATTCATGTATATTCAAATGATGGAATGCTATGTAGCAGTGAAATCAATAAACTTGATATATCGACAAAGATAGATTCCAAAAACAAAATGTTCAGTGAGGAAAGCAAGTTCGTGGACAAGATGTCATACAATATGATAACTTTTATATAAACTTTGAAACACACACAGTTCTAAGTATTTTTCACAGATATGTACCTGTAAACATTAACATAACAACAAGCACAGGAAGGATGTCCATCAACACTGGAATAGCGGCTGCCTCTACAATGAGGGAGGGAACTAGGATTAGTGAAGAGAACAAAGGTGACCATATGTTTAATATTTCCTTTCTTTTAAAAAAATGGTCTGAAGCCATGGAAAGAACCTAAATGTCCATCCACAGATGAATGGATAGAGATGTGGTACATATATACAATGGAATATTACTCAGCCATGAAAAAGAAAGAAATAATGCCATTTTTGCAACAACACGGATGGACCTAGAGATTATCATATGAAGTGAAGTAAGTCAGACAGAGAAAGACAAATATCATATGATATCACTTATATGTGGAATCTAATATATGACAAGATGAACTTGTTTACAAAACAGAAACAGACTCACAGATATATAGAAGAGACTTGTGGTTGCCAAGAGGGAGAGGGGTTGGGGAGGGATGAATTGGGAGTTTGGGATTAGTACAGGCAAACTTTTATATAGGGAATGGATAAACAACAAGGTCCTACTGTATAGCACAGGGAACTATATTCAATATCTTGTGATAAACCATAATGGAAAAGAATATGAAAAATAATATACATATATGTATAAATGAATCACTTTGCTGTACAGCAGAAGTTAGCACATTATAAATCAACTATACTTCAATAAAATAAATTTTAAAAAATGGTCTGGGGCTTCCCTGGTGGCACAGTGGTTGAGAGTCCACCTGCCGATGCAGGGGACAAGTGTTCGTGCCCGGCTCCGGGAGGATCCCACATGCCCCAGAGCAGCAGGGCCCGTGAGCCATGACCGCTGGGCCTGCGCATCCGGAGCCTGTGCTCCGCTGTGGGGGAGGCCACAGCAGTGAGAGGCCCGCATACCGGGGGGGAAAAAAAAAAAAAAAGGTCTGAAGCAAATATAACAAAATAACAAAGTTTGTGAAGTCTAGATAGCCACCGTTCAGTTGTTTGTAACGTTAGCCTTTCTGTTTCTCTGTGTGTTTAAAATATTTCAGTAAAAAACCATTTCCCTATACTAAGCATTTTCAAAGCAGTTCAACCCAGGGTCTAGTAAGAGAAGCTGCAATTAAGGACAGAGTCTTGACATAAATGGATCCAGACAGCTCCAATGCTCCAGAGACTGTGAATTATTGTCAAAGCCTGGATATTCATCCCCTAGGGCAGAGGGCAGTTCCTCCTCAAAACCAGTCGAGGTCATTTCCCAGCAAGAAAGATAGTTTGGATCTGTCAAACAGCCTTCTAATTTCTCTTAAAGTCAGATAGAATTTCTGTGACTCACATTCTAATGTTGCTTGTCTTTGATAAATGTTGCCACCTACACAGGCATGAAACTGACGATACTAAATAATATTCAGTTTCCAATAAAAATATGGGAGGCATAGATTATAAAAGAAAGTTCCTTAATTGAGCCAAACCAAATCGTTTTGGTGCAAAATTCTTTTTTAACAAAAATTATTTATTTATTTATTTATTTATTTATTTATTTATGGCTGCGTTGGGTCTTCGTTGCTGCATGCGGGCTTTCTCTAGTTGCGGTGAGTGGGGGCTACTCTTCGTTGTGGTGTGCGGGCTTCTCATTGTGGTGGCTTCTCTTGTTGTGGAGCACGGTCTCTAGGCACACAGGTTTCAGTAGTTGTGGCACGTGGGCTTCAGTAGTTGTGGCTCACGGGCTCTAGAGCGCAGGCTCAGCAGCTGTGGCGCATGGTCTTAGTTGCTCCATAGCATGTGGGATCCTCCTGGACCAGGGCTCGAACCCATGTCCCCTGCATCGGCAGGTGGATTCTTAACCACTGCGCCACCAGGGAAGTCCCTGGTGCAAAAGTCTTATTTCCTTTGTGGTTTTTTCTTACATCCAGATTCTTATTGTTAAAAGACTTTAAAAATATATCTCTTGAGGACTTGGGAGTCAACTTGAAGAGTTGTCCCAAAGATGGGAAAATTTTCGTATGTATAAGAGTAGTATCTATAAGAGGTGTGTCAACTGAAGGAAAAATTCACAACATGAGAGCTGTGAGTTTCATTTTTATGTGGGGACATACTGAGGACTATAGCCTGGGAGACAGCCTCTCAGAGAGCTCTGAAAGACCACTCAGAAGAGGTAAGGAAGGAGGTCAGCATATTTTTGATTTTGACTAAGTGGGTACGTGCAACCAAGCACGCATCTCAGTAGAAAATTTCTGCTGGTCACGAGGAGCAGATATCTTAGTGAATGGTTTTAGTTCTTTTCTAAATATGGGAAGATGAAAGAAATTGGGTTCATAACATTTTCTCCTGAAAATATGTCACTATCTAAAGGCCTGTTCTGACAGTTTTCCCAGAGCACAGATTGTCTCCTTCCTGATCTCCACCCTGAACTCCTTTCAGGGTGTGTTAAAGGTCAGTGACTGCAGTGACTAATGACTTAATCCTTGTAGAACCACATGGTGAGGGACATTCTTTAGTTGGCAGAGGTATAAACACATCAGGTATATTTAAATCCATAAGTTCATTATTGCACATGTGTGCGCTCACACACGTGCACACACACGCACACACATATGCACACATACACGCAGGTAGTTAGTCATCTTGGAAGTGCTATTCATTTGAAAATTGGTAATTAAAAGGAAAGAATTATTTATCCTGCCTTTCCTGTGTGAACTATTTTGCCACATAAATAATAGATATGGCAAAGTTTCTCTTTACAAATGATTTCCAACAAATAAATGAGGAAGGAAAGTGAGAATGGGAATATTGTCATTTTGCAAGCCCTAAAGAATTAAATTATCTGGGCATTAGACATCCATAGCTGCTCTGGGCACAGAAAGGGACAATCAGACATATGTGTTTCCTGATGAAATCATACTACCTGGGAAACAGTCTTGCCAAAACAATCAAATCAGAATCTAAGCCTCAAGATCCAACACCAATGTACAGGGACACAAAGGGCAAAGGAACATGTTAGAAGGAGAATATAACCAGAAAATTCAGGCTGTGGGAAACTACAGGAGAAATCAGCATGTTTCTATAACAAAGAATTACAAGGGGAAAAAAAGAAGTGAAGAGGAAACCTGTAAGTTAGGAGTCTCAAAGACAAACTTAAAAAAAAAAGCAGGCAAAACTAAATTAACGAGTTTAGTTCAGCACCCTTGGGCTATGAAACCATCTAAAAAACTGAAGAAGTAAATATCATAAAGTCAAGGTAGTGCTTACTCTTGGGGTAAGGATGAGCTGAAATTGAACAGGACATATGTTAGAAAGTCTGTCTTCTGACATGAATGGTGGTTTCAAGGATGTTTGCCCTATAATAATTCATCAACCTGTAAGGACAATTGCTTAAAGACAGAGAGCCTATAGAACATAAGTATCAAAATATAACAAGATGATGAGGGAGAATAAATAATACGGCTACTAATTTACCTCAAGTGGAACTTCAGTAGATCTGTAAATTGTATAATTCTTACCCAAAGCTTTGACATCACATCAAGGAATTACAAAAACAGTATTAAAAAGAGGGAATATAGTGGCAATTATATTCGTTTGGCTTTTAATTTGCTAAATATAAACAGCATGTATGTGTGTTATTTATCAAGAGAAGTCTGAAACCTTGTCTCTTATCATGTCATTTACTTTTTTTGTCATTTATTTATTTTATTTACTTACTTTTGACTGTGTTGGTCTTAGCTGCTGCTCACGGGCTTTCTCTAGCTGCGGCGAGCGGGGGCTACTCTTCGTTGTGGTGCACGGGCTTCTCATTGCAGTGGCTTCTCTTGTTGCGGAGCACAGGCTCTAGGCACACAGGCTCAGTAGTTATGGCACGCGGGCTCAGTAGTTGTGGATCGTGGGCTCTAGAGCTCAGGCTTAGTAGTTGTGGCACATGGGCTTAGTTGCTCCACGGCATGTGGGATCTTCCTGGACCAGGGCTCGAACCCATGTCCCCTGCATTGGCAGGTGGATTCTTAACCACTGCACCACCAGTGAAGTCCTTTTATCATGTCATTTAAAAAGTCAAACATAAAAAGATAAATACAAACCTGTTGATATTTTAAACTGCAAAAATGCAAGAATTCCAAGCATCAGGTCATGAAAAGAATTTCAAATCGTTTTGATGCCATAGAACAAAATTAAATTCCATTTCAACATTTTAGTGTATACTTGGCATCAAATACAAACACAGTATCATCAGTTATATTGATACCAACCAGGGTTCTTGACCTTCCCCAAACAATAGGAATCCATCAGAGGCCAGACAAGAAATTCAGGCAAGGCTTTATTGGGGCCCCTGCTGCAGCAGCGGGGAGCAGGGCGAGCTGGTTCCTTATATGGAGTGAGGAGAGGGGTGTGTCCAGGGGTCGGGCCGGAGGTGTGGCTTAGGTGGTTTGCCCACCCCTTTGGCAGTGTTGAGTGCAGGGGCCATGCTCAGTGCCCTGCTTTTGCTCCCAACACCCTGTTTTTGCTCCCAGCTCTTCAGAAGTAGCAGTTGGGCTTTTTTGGTCTTTTGTATCTTTTGTCCAGAATTTGCCCCAACTGGGCATGCATGCAGTTATTTTTAGTCCCTTATAGTTTCTTTGTATTTTGGCTGCTCAAGGAGATGTTTGTCCAGGTACAGCATTGCAGCACTGCAGTAAAGTGTCCCAAGTCCCAGCCTGTCCCAATATACTAATTTATTAGTTGATAGATCACCCTTATTACAGAGTTAAAAGTAAACTAAACAGCATGCATTTATTTTTAATTGGGAGATGGTCAACATTTATCTTTGTATATTACTGATATTAAGGAGTGTATTTAAAATAAACTTTATAACACGATAGCTATATATTTTTGCTTTCATTCACTCACTTATAATATACCATAAAAATGATATTAAAAATGATTTCAAAAAGAATCTGCAATATTATACATTTCTGTGAAAGGGGTTCCAGAGTTCCTTTTTTAAAGGTAGGAGTAGGAAGAGGCTGGCAAATGTTGGTCTATAGAGTAAGAACTCCTCTTGGTAGCTTGTGTGCAGGATCCTTCATTGTCTGACCCTGCCTGTGGTCTTGCTTCTTCCTGCTCCAGCTATTTTATACCCACAGACTTTTTGGGCACTAAAGCCTCCATGACACTAAAGGTCATCTGATTTTCCAAACCCACCCAAATCTTTCCACAACTCTGTCCTTTGTATATCTCCTTTCCTGCCATTTTTCTCCAATTCCAGCTGTCAAACTCCTATGCATACATTGGGTCCCAGTGCAAATGTCTGTTTTGTAAGCTTTTCCTGATTCTGCCTGATAGACTCAGTCAGTCTCTCCTCTGTGGTCCCTCAACCTGTGCCTTGGCTTCCATGACTGCAGATACAGCACCATGTTGTAACAAATAAGACACAGGGTGCCCAATTAAATAATGTGACTTTTAGATAAGCAAATAAATGTTTAGTAGAAGTATATCCATGCAATAGTTGGGACACACACTAAAAATGTTTATTTGTTGTTTATCTGAAATTCAAATTTCACTGGGCTCCCCATATTTTTATTTACTAAATCTGGCAATCCTAGTCTCTACCATAAGACCATAAGCAACTTAAAAGTGTATGTTTTCTATGATGCCATTTTTGTGTGTGTGTATGATTGTCTAAATTCTGGAAGGATACAAAAGAAACTACTTATAATAGTTATCACTGAGAAGTTTAGGTCTTGGAGAAGCTGTGACTTTCTCTTCTGTACTGTTTAACTTTCCATTAATGTGTGTTAATTTTGCAATAAAGGTGCATTAAAAAAAGATCATAAGCAACTTATGAGTAGGAATAATTATTCTTTTTTTTAAAAAAACTATTTATTTATTTATTTTGGGGTGCAGTGGGTCTTCGTTGCTGCAAGTGGGCTTTCTCTAGTTGCAGCAAGTGGGGGCTACTCTTCATTGCAGTGTGCAGGCTTCTCACTGTGGTGGCTTCTCTTGTTGCAGAGCATGGGCTCTAGGCATGTGGGCTTCAGTAGTTGCAGTGCGAAGGCTCAGTAGTTGTGGCTCGGGCTCTAGAGCACAGGCTCAGTAGTTGTGAGGCATGGGCTTAGTTGCTTCGCAGCATATGGGATCTTCCCGGACCAGGGCTCAAACATGTGTCCCCTGCATTGGCAGGCAGATTCTTAACCACTGAGCCACCAGGGAAATCCTTATTCTTCTTATATCCTCACAATGCCTGGCATATTTCCACAGTTTTCAGTAAATGTGCATTGAATAAATGAATGATGGAAGTGAGACTCCTTGAGAAAGCTTTGTGAAATCTACACCTCTGTTTGTTAAGCAAATACCCACTTAGTAGCTACAGTGTTCCATGCACTTTACTAGTAGCAGAAATAAAGCTTTCTTAAATATGTACCAACAATTTAACATACAGCTTTTAAATAATATTTCCTAGGCTTTTGACTAATGGCTTTCAGAAGGTCGAATGGCTGTGTCTAGCCCTTGATCTGTACTGTTTAATTGTACTTATTGACCATGAACCAAGCAAACAAAAGACACACTCTTGTGGAGTCTGTATTCCAGTGGAGATAGATGATAAGAAGATAAGCAAATATCAATACATAAATAGATAATTTTAGACAGTTATAAAAGTGTTATGAAGGCGACCAGACAGGGTAAGTTGCTGAAGAGTAACTGAAAGCTTTTCTGAGGAGGTGATATTCATGATCTCACTGATGAGAAGGAGCCAGTGCATGACAATCTGGGGAAAGAACTTCAAAGCAAATGCACTGCAAGGTAATGAGAGTGAGGAGGAACCAGCTAGAAGTGTTTAAGAAATAGAACATAGGGGCTTCCCTGGTGGCGCAGTGGTTGAGAGTGCGCCTGCCGATGCAGAGGACACAGATTCGTGCCCCGGTCCGGGAAGATCCCACATGCCGCGGAGCGGCTGGGCCCGTGAGCCATGGCCGCTGAGCCTGCGCGTCCGGAGCCTGTGCTCCGCAATGGGAGAGGCCACAACAGTGAGAGGCCCATGTACCGCAAAAAAAAAAAAAAAAAAAAAAGAAAGAAATAGAACATAAGGTCTTGAGCTGCAAAGCATAACAGTGCTAGAGCTTCACAAAGGAAGGTATATGCATATGAAAACGCACCCACCATCATCAGCATTCAGGCAAATGCAAATTAAGACACAATAAGATATCACTACATGGCCACTAGAGTAACAAAAAATTAAAAATCTGACAATACCAAGTGTTGTTGAGGATGTGGAAGAACAGAATATCTAGTACGAAGCTGGTGGGACTGAAAATGGTACAACCACTTTTATTCAGCAGTTTTCTTATAAAATTAAACATACATTTACCATACAATCATATGTATGTATCTGTATACATGTGTATATACCAAAGAGAAATGAAAATATATGTCCATAGAAATGTTCGTATTAGCTTTATTTATAGTAGCAAAAAAAATGGTAACAGCTCAAATCTCCAACAACCAGTGAATGGACCAACTAATTGCGGTATATTTGTACAATGGAATACAACTCAGCCATCAAAAGGAAGAAAATACTGACACACAAAACAACAGAGATAAATCTCAAGAACATTATGCTGAGCCAAATAAACTGGACACCAGAAGCATATACTGCATGATTCCATTTATGTGAAACTCGGGAACAGGAAAAACTAATCTATAGTGACAGAAAACAAACAGATTATGAGGGAACTTTTTGACATGATGGAAGTATTCTCTATCTCGATTGTTGTGGTGGTTATAGTGTTGTATACATTTGTCAAAACCCATCAAACTTACATTCAGTATGGGTGCATTTTATGATACATGAATTACAGTTCAGTAAAGTCAATATTTTTAAAAAGTACCAGAAGAAATTATGTATTAAAAATGCTTGGGGCTTCCCTGATGGCACAGTGGTTGAGAATCTGCCTGCCGATGCAGGGGACACGGGTTCGTGCCCCGGTCCGGGAAGATCCCACATACCACGGAGCGGCTGGGCCCGTGAGCCATGCATGGCCGCTGGGCCTGCGCGTCCGGAGCCTGTGCTCCGCAACGGGAGAGACCACACAGTGAGAGGCCCGCGTACCACAAAAAAAAAAAAAAAAAAATGCTAAAAGGATTCAGGATTTAGGACAGGGCGAAAAATTAGCATGCTGCAATCCCCAGAGAGGGCTTCCTGGAAGAAGGATTTTGAGAAGCGAGAAGGCAGCCCAGGGAGAAGAAACCACAGGAGCAAAGCAGAAGATTAGGGAATTCATGCAGTGAGAAAAAAGAAACATCATTATTATGTTTTGAAGATAATTTTTTGACAACGTAATGTTGCTGAGGATTTGGCTTTTATTATTTTCTCAACATTGTTTAGCAGCAATAAAACAAGTTTAAAAATGCACCCATGATTAAATATTGCAGCTTTTAAGCCCAATATTTTGCCTAATCAATTTGCAGGAGGTTGAATGGTTGTGTCTAGTCCTTGACCTACACTGTTTAATTATCCTTTTCGACTGACTCATGAAATTCTATCCTGCGCAGTGCTGTGCTATAAATGAGCTTTGTTCCTTTCGTGAAATTGAGTGTGCTCTGCCTTTCCTTCTGGCTCGTTATCAAGAATTGGGCTGCACCTTCTCCCACCCTGAGTCAGAAACCTAGCAAGACAAACAACCATGAAAACAGCATCTTGATATTCTATCAGAAATCTGCATAAGCACCTCTCATATGAGATTTTTTTTTTTTTTAACTACACAATGAAACCAGATTCCAGAATCAGGGCCAACCACGGCAGCAGGAAGAGAGGTGGCTGAGATGGGGTGATTTCTAGACATTTGGAAGAACAGGCTGTCTCTTAAAATGTATCCATCCTGCTGACTGGTGGCCAAGAATCTACAAGAAAGTGCCATTCCTGTAGCTTGAGGCATTTTTAAAATAGATGATCTTTAAGGTTCCTTTAACATTCTAAATCAGCACTTGAAAACTCAAGGTTCATGGGCTAAAACAGACCTGTATATATGTTTTATTCAGACTTCCTAGTGTTAAATTTATGTGTGTATGTGTATATTTTTATGGATATATATGTATATATACTCAGAAAAAGTTTAAAATACTAAATGGTAGTATCCTCTGTAGCTCACCCATCCAGGTTAACTCTTCCTTTCACTACCTTTGTTTCTTTTTTTAAATAATTCTATTAGTAGAAAACTGATAATATAAATGATTCTTGCCCAGAGAAATGCAAAATAATTGTATCCAGTGAAATGTATTAATTATACATAGATGAATAGATAGATCCATTTTGTGGCTAGATCTGTTTTGCATCTACTTCAAATTCATTGCAGAGTTCTTTATTCCCTTTAACCTCTGCTGTTTAAATTGTCCCTTGAACTGCTTGTAATGTCTTACTGGGTACCTCATTAACGAGGGCAAATGGACAAAGTATTTGACACATGTACAGAGCTGATTTTCCTTTTTCTTAAAAAGTATCTTTTAAATGTACATAATTTTGGATCTCAAGAGGAGACAGTTGAGTGAATCATTACACTGTTGTAGTTCATGATGCATTGTCATCTTTGATTCTTGCTAGGTCCCTTTTTTGTTTCCATAATTTCCTTTTATCCCCATACTTCACTCCCATTCCTTTCCTACCCCCTCCATGGACAATTATTTTAATGTATATACTACATATCTTTTTCTTTGAATGTGTCCATATGTTTTTAAATTGAGGTTAAGATATATATATATATATATATATATATATTAAATGAAAAAGTATACTAATCTTAGGTATAGAGCTCAATGAATCTCCATGTAATCACCACCCAGACAGACTATTTCCAACGCCCCATAAGAAACATTTCGAGGCAATACCATGACTATCACCTGCTCCTCCCCTCACAGGGGCCAGGTTTCTGGCATCTATCTCTATAACTTAGCCTGTTCTTGAACTTTTAGTATGCTCTTGAACATACCACACAGTATGTTCTCTTCTGCATCTGCCTTCTTTCACTCATCATTATGCCTGTAAAGTTTATGCATATTATTGTATGTAATCATTTATTCACTTTTTATTGCTGAGTAGTATTCATTTTATAAATATACCACAATTTATCCTCTCTTCTTGAAGGTGAGAACCCAAACCATCTATGTTCAGCTACATCACCGTCTACGTTAACACGACTTAACTATTCCACTAGCTTCATCAGTATAATTTTACAAAGCTTTAGGAAACTCTTGTCCAGGAAGATAAAGGTAGCAAACCACTTTTTTACTCATTCTGGGAACTTCCTGAAAGAAACTCATCAAACAATAATTTACACTCCTAGTCCCTTTAAACCCTTGTCTTGCCTGGCTGTGTCCATCAATCCTAAGCTATTATCATTACCCTTCCCAGGTCCTAACCACGACCCACTCCCTTACATTTAAAGACTCACCTTAAAGCAGACTTCAGAATTTCAATAAATATCTAGACTTCACCCTTCCCTCTCTGAGACAGTACAAAGATGTTATCAAGGTAGCTCTTGACTCAGTTTTGTCTCATCAGTGGGTGATTTTGGTGCTAATTAAGGAGCCAGCATTAAACAAGAGGCATTTGGCTTGTTTCTTCTGTTTGGCTTTTACAAATAAAGCTGCTTTGAACATTCTTGTATAGGATTTTTAATGGATATGTCCACTCATTTCTCTTAGGTTGATAGCTAGGAGTGGGTTTGTGTGTGTATAGTCTAATTGACCTAAATTTTTAAATTTTTAATTTATATATATATATATATCACTTTTAAAGTTTGGAGATTTCACATAAAATTGAGCTTTTCAGCTTCTCTTGAAAAACAAAAAGACCTGGTAATACTGGGTCAGCATCCCCTTCCTGTCACATTTGACTGGAGCTGAGGAGGAGCTATCCACCCCCATCTCCTCATTTAAGTCATCTGTCTGCTCCATGGGAATCTTAGTTGGGATCCTCTGTGCTAACCACAGGCTTGGGAAGGGTATCTCTTTAAGCTCTTATGAATTCTACTACACATAACCAAGAGCAGGTTTTACTGGAGAGGAATAGACCACCAGCGTCTGAGGGAAAAGGCCCCTCTGCCAGTGATGTTGGGAGACAGCAAGGACAGAGAGCCAAGACAGCTTGGGACATCTCAATCTATTTTGCAATTGAATCTAGAGCCAATGCTCTCCAGAAAGAGATGCACTGGTAAAATGAGAGGCATGATTACTGAAAAAGACCCAAGTCAATCTGCCTTACTAATTAACATCATAAGTAGCATTTATGGAACATTTTTTTTTGCATTTAGGGTGTTGCAGATGCAAAGAAGAATTAAAATAGCTCCCCACTGCTGAACCAAAAGAATTTAATCCAGAGTTCTATGTCATAAAAGGAAATTAGTCATTAAAGACTAATAATACAGCTCCTCTGTTGTTTTGGTGGGTATAGGAACAGAGCAGAACAGAAATCAAATGCACTTCCACACACAATTAGTGGAGCCCACTGACTCCAAGGGCTGGACAATATTTTTTGCTAATTGAAAAAAACTTTCCTTCCTCAGAATGGACTGTTTTCCCGGTCTGCCAAGAGAATGTCTGTGTTTGGGATATCTATCTGTACTTGATATAACAGGCCTGTTAACAAAAAGGAAGTGGTCGGTCTGTACCTCACACAGGGAGCTGCCAAAAGGAAGAATTCCTTCCCATCACTGCTTCATCCAGGGGAGGAAGAAATTGACTCTTCACCTTCTTTCCCTATAAAGTTGTGCCTCTCATAAATGAAATTTGCCTCTACCTGCTTGGCCTGGTCTGATGGACTTAGGACAGTTGAATGATCTATAGGGCAAAAAAAGAAGGCTTCATTTGTGTCCACATGGATGGACCTAGAGATGATCATACTAAGTGAAGTAAGTCAGAGAGAGAAAGACAAATATCATATGATATGACATATGTGGAATTTAAAATATGACACAAATGAACTTATCTATGAAACAGAAACAGACTCAGAGACATAGAGAACAGACTTGTGGTTGCCAAGGGGGAAGAGGGGTAGGGGAGGGATAGATTGGGAGTTTGGGATTAGCAGATGCAAACGATTACATAGAGAATGGATAAACAACAAGGTCTTACTGTATAGCACAGGGAGCTATGTTCAATATCCTGTGATAAACCATAAGGGAAAAGAATATGAAAAAGGATGTGTGTGTGTGTATGTGTGTGTGTGTGTAACTGAATCACTTTGCTGTACAGCAGAAATTAACACAACATTGTAAATCAACTATACTTCAATAAAATAATTTTTTTTAAGTAGGCAATTAGCCATCATCAAAAAATCGACAAACAATAAATGCTGGAGAGGGTGTAGATAAAAGGGAACCTTCTTGCACTGTTGATGGGAATGTAAATTGATACAGCCACTATGGATAACAGTATGGAGGTTCCTTAAAAAACTAAAAATAGAACTACCATATGACCCAGCAATCCCACAACTGGGCATATACCCTGAGAAAACCATAATTCAAAAAGAGTCATGTACCAAAATGTTTATTGCAGCTCTATTTACAATAGCCAAGACATGGGAGCAATCTAAGTGTCCATCGACAGATGAATGGATAAAGATGTGGCACATATATACAATGGAATATTACTCAGCCATAAAAGAAATGAAACTGAGTTATTTGTAGTGAGGTGGATGGACCTAGAGTCTGTCATACAGAGTGAAGTAAGTCAGAAAGAGAAAAACAAATACCGTATGTTAACACATATATATGGAATCTAAAAAAAAAAATGGTCATGAAGAACCTAAGAGCAGGACAAGAATAAAGACACAGACCTACTAGAGAATGGATGTAAGGACATGGGGAGAGGGAAGGGTAAGCTGGTACAGAGTGAGAGAGTGACATGTACATATATACACTACCAAATGTAAAATCAATAGCTAGTAGAAAGCAGCCACATAGCCCAGGGAGATCAGCTCGGTGCTTTGTGACCACCTAGAGGGGTGGGATAGGGAGGGAGATGCAAGAGGGATGAGATATGGGGATATATGTATTTGTATAGCTGATTCACTTTGTTATAAAGCAGAAACTAACACACCATTGTAAGGCAATTATACTCCAATAAAGATGTTTAAAAAAAAAAGTAGGAGATTAAAAAAAAGGAAGGCTTAAACCACCCAATCCTCATGCCAGTTCAGCCCATCATGTGCCTGAAACTCAGAAACACCTGCACCACACACAGAAGGAGCAGGGTGGCTAACAGAACAGAAGGAAAGACCTGGGATGCTGGGGACAGCTCTCGTATTTCAGCTCACAGACTTGTCTTCTAGATCATCATCATCTCTTTGTCCTGGATTCAGGTTCTAAGAATGTCTACCAGTCAGCCAGACTTCCCTGGATCTCCTCTTGAGAATTGTCTCAGTCAGCAGCCAAGTTAAGCTTCCTACTTCCCATGGAGATCTTGGAAAATTTTTAAATGAACAGCATCTCAAGATAGTCCTCCAACCGAAATCAGAAGTCCATGGTCCTTTACATATTTTTGCTGTTGCTTAAAAACTTTATCGGCTGCTTTTTTTTATGCCAAGCAAAGTGCTAAATGTTGGTTTGGGCATTATCTCATTGAATTTGCATTTCCATGTTTCTAGGGATGTATCCTCAACAAACTAATGCTTGGAATAGTTCAGAAGGTTACAATGATGGAATCACTTACATTTTTAAAATGTGAAGTATAAGCCAATTTCCTAAGCTACCTCAGTCATCAGCTGCAGTGGACTAAAATCAAACGAGGCCTTCACAGATGAATTTGTGGGAAAAGTTAAGGATATAAAACACATTTAGGAGATATTAGAAAGGCATCATAGAGAGAGTTAGGTTTAATGCCCTCCATTTTCTGTGTAATAACCTGTAGCTTCAGCCCCTCAAAACTCATCAGTTTCAGCAGGACAAGATAATTCTCAAGGTCATAACCACACAAACATTTACATTGCGTTCTGCAATTTAATAAGTTCATCCCCCTTAGTCTCCCAGTGGAGTCAGCATACTAACCCATGTGTAGAGGCGCTGGATGAAGCCACCTTCCAGACTAAGCAACCCCATGGAGAGAGGAGACTTGAGTGCTACCATGGTCTCTCCCATGACTAACTCTGAGACCTTATGAAAGTCACAACTGCTTGGAACATCTTTTCAAAATCTGTAAAGTTAAGGGAGGGACCCATAACTCTTTTTAGATCTGATTTTCCACGATTCCATTAATCTTCCATCACACAAGTTATATAGTCACCAAAGTGAAATGCCTAAAGGGGTCAGGCTCAATAAATGAAGTGCCAAATATGGTGGTGAAGACAAAGGGTGGATATTGGGAAAGGAAGACGTTAATAACAACTCCCATGATCTCCATTACATTTTCCATCCTTAGACGTGAACAACTGATGTTTTTTCATCTTGTATAAAGTGGTAAGTAAACATAACCTCAAGTCAGGATCCCTGACCCCAGCACCCCACTTCCAACCACAGTGACGTGCCCAAGACCCTCCATTATAGAAACCTTGGAGCTGCAGCTACCAAGAACAAGTAGTGGGCTTTGGCAAAGTGGAGAGCATGTAGCCCATCTGTAATGGACCCTTGCTGGCACGCTAACAGGAACACTCAGATCACTTTTACCAGATCTGTGTGCCCATCTCCCAACTCCTACACGTTTTGCTACTAGTGTTTCACCTCTGTGACCTTCAGAGGTTTGTTCTTGGGCCTTAGGGTTAATCCCTGATAAGGACAGGAGCAGTGCCTAGAGATGATGGCCTCCCCTCTTCCTGGTCATCCATAGCCAATGGGATGGGTTGTAGAAAAGGCCACATCCTGTACCTCTAGGAAGTATAAACCCTAGGTGGAGAAAACATCAGTTATGCTCTATTGTTCCCTGTAGGATCAGGCTGAGTCTGGGGTGTCACCTGAAATCACACCCTGCCTTGGCTTCTTCTACTGCCTTATTCTGCTTCCTGACCCCTTTATCAGTTTCTATTGGAAGCACTCATGTACCCAAATCCTTGGCTAAGACACTGCTTCTGGGAAAACCACCCTACGATATTATCTAAATGCATTCACATGCAGCTTTTTTAAAAGGTTATTTTTCTGTCAGACAAAGTCTATCAGAAAACCAGAGTTAGCCAGTAAACCACCAGTCTGCAATCTCTGGCTTAATCTAAGTTTTACTCCCAGTCTAGTGAAGAAAGCAGACACTTGGAAAGGATGCTGAGGAATTTGACAAAGATGATGAGAGACTCCACAGACCTGTGTGTATAATCCTCTCAGCTGTTATAAGTTCTGAGTTTTCCTAATGCACTTGCTTCTTTCTGCTCTATATATCAACACTGGCTATAAAGATTAGAGAACAGGAACAGAGTGGCTAATTCTTGGGCTGGTTTATGATGCAGAGTGGAAATCACTTACTCTTTCCATATTTTAAAGACTCCCTAGTGTTCTTTGTACTAATAATGCCTAACATTTGTTTAGGGTCATACTGTCTTCCAAGTGCTTTCCAGTGCATGATCTTATGTGATTCCTACTATATCTCTGTATTATTATCCTATTTACAGATGAAGAAACTGAAGTTCTGAAAGTTGCAAATCAGACAAATATGACTCTAAAATATGGATGTTTTTCTAGCATACAGAGAGTTGGTGAATGATCTATTATCTTAGAAAATTGGTGATTCCAAACCAGATAGTTATTAATAGGAGAAGAGCCTGTGAAAATTGAGATAAACAGAGAAAACCAGAAGAGAATATGCAATGAGAAAATAGGATGTTTGTAGGAGAAACCAAACTAGTTGATATTATGAAGAGTTGGGAAAATAAGCAAAATGGAGAGAAGACAGAAAATGATGTGGTTCCAAAGAAAGGTCGAAAGGTGGAGAGAGGAAAGTTTGGTGGAGGGGTAAAGACCCAGCAAGAAAAAAGGTCAGAACTAAGGCTGTTGGGTCAGTTTTGAGGATAACAAAGGGCCATAATCAATACAGACTCATTATGTTACCTGAAAACTGCATTGGCCTCTTAGTGGGTATTGAGCCAAAAGACACAACCAAACCAAAGAGCAGGAGAAGGAAGGATTTATTACTTGCAGCAAGTGAAGAGAACACCAGGGATCTTCCCAAAGCAGGGTCTCCCCAAACAGCAAAACTGGGGAAGTTTTAAGCTAAGGGTACATGCATATTCATGAAGGGGCTTGAGCAGAGGAGAATTTAGCATAGAATTGGGGCAAAGGTCAACAGAGTCCAAGCTTTAGTTGATTGAAGTCACGAGGCTCAGAAAATGTCAACATCATCATCCCTTAGATTCCAGTTGCTCTGGTGGTTAAGCTTCAGACTAATTTTTACCATTGAAATAGAACTGGGAGCCTTTATACCTGATTTGTTATCTTTGCTATGTTACTTCTCTTGCCTGGTAACAGTTATTTGTTTGTTCTTTTGTTCCCTTAAGGTCATTAACTACTGAGACAGGTGCAAGGGTAAGCACTGTGGCCAGGCTTAGGACCCAAAATAGCTTAGGCCAAAACTGACTTTTCCTATGGCAAGAAAGCTGTGCCTGGTTCTCTTTCTCTGGGGAACCCTCTACCCTATCTGCTTACAACTAGGCAGACAAGGCATCAAGAATTTCCCAGCATAAGCATGAAAGAATCCTGGAGAGCTGTCCTCCATCTCTGGGAAAGATAGATGCCAACAAACTGGGCAAACACTGGGCCAAGTCAGGTACAGAGAGGCCTGGTGATGGGACACAGACAGAAAAGTAAGCAGCAGAGTCTGCAAGGTGGTAAGGAGGTGAAGAGTGCTTAGCAAGCTAGGATCATGCAGCTCCCACATCAGGCCCTGGGGATTTTATCCCAGACATCAGTTCCAAAGGATTAGCTATATTTGACAAAGACCATAGCTTGGGAAAGTAAGTGGTGACATTGAGATACTGACCTGATCAAGATATTGACCTGATCATGGAAACTGAGGTCCAAGGCAAAACTGCAGCTTTGACAGGTTGCTGATCTGGCTTTAGAATTGTTCCTATTTGCTGGTCAGTATGATTCTCAATGCTGAGGTCAGCTGTGAGAGCATGGAACACGGTGGTTTAAAGTATAAACTCCCAGAGCTAGTCTTCCCCGGGCTCAAATCCTGGTTCTGCCAATTGCTAGCTGTATGCTTTTGGACAAACCCATCAGTTTCCCCATCTGTGAATTGGGGCTAATAATAGTATCTACTTCATAGGGTTATTAGGAGGATTGAGTTAATACATGCGAAGAGGCTGGAGTACTTCATATATGGTAAAGATTATGTAAGTGTAATTTAGGGTGGAGGCTGTAAGTAGTATGGGGGGAGGGGCTACATGACCAGAAAATCAGGCAAGTTATTTCAAATGGGGAGCTAGGAAAAACGCTTAAGGGCAGAACTAATATAGTATCTTACCAAAGTCTGTTGGGTGTCTTCAGAAAAGGATTGTGGACATTGTGATAAAAAAAATCAGTCAGATTTGATAGTTTCATTTTTCTTTGTGGCCTCGAATCCTCACTATTTGAGAAAACATTCTCATCTTTCACGTCTTATAAAGGTCAGAAACTTGGCCATGAGCCTGCACTTTGTCAGCCCTGGCTCTTTATTTATTCTATGCAAACACAAAGAACTTCAATTCTGTTACTACCATGAGTCTCACAAACCAGGACATTTTCTGTAACCTGTCCTGAGTCCTACAAGCTCCCACCTGGAACTAGAGGAGCCTCCCATTTGGGAAAGGATGGAAATGTGATTTCAGTGGTGTTTGTTGTTTTCACTGGGAAACAATGGAGATAGCTTTTGTTATGCCAAAGTAGCTTCAGAGAAATGAAAAGAGTTAGCTAAATTATCATTACATATGTGCATGAATTAATTACAAAAGCTTTCGGTCATGAGCTTTCAAGGAGAAAAAGAAAACCTTCCCATGCTTTAGCTTTAGGAGAAGACTGGTAAGAAGACACAGTAGTGACAGGGACACTGAAACATCCAGCAATAGCAGGACATTAGGAACCACACAGGATTAGGATCTTACATTCACCCAGCACTGATTTTTGAAGCCCATGGCATGTGATAAACTATGCTAATCACATATACGCCACACATAATTTTTCCTACCATAGACATATTTCAAATGCTCACATAACAAGCTATTTGAAGGAGAATTAGTTAATGGTTCAGTTTTTCTATTACTGACATAATATGTCAATAGCCAGCCATGCATAAAGTTGAATTAAAATATAAATTTTCTAAGAGTTCTGGGAGTTGCAAGTTTTATTTCTATAGATATTTAGCACATTCTTAAAATGAGCTGTGACTGCGATGATGGTCTTAGTAGAATTCCCCTAAAACCTTTTATTTTTTTCCAGACAGTCCAGGTTCTGGCTAACACTGGAAGGTCAGGGAGCTAAATGAGAGGTAGCAAACTCATTTGCTGAAACGTTTTCCATCTGAAAGATAATGACATGAGAGCCCAACCTGGGAAGATGGTTTGAAGATAAGCTAAAAACCAATCTGTGCTCCTGCTGAGATTTGTAGGATACAATATGATTTGAAGATAAGCCAGTCAGCCACGATCCTCAGTAAACATTTCCAGAGGATCTACTGCACAAAGGGCAGGATATTAGATGTGATAGGAAATCCAAAATAACTCATAACTGCTACCCCTGAGAATACTTATAGCCCATTTGGAGGTGAAGAAAAACACTTGAAAATGAGATAAACCTTCAGAATGGATGGCCACCCTGTAACTTTTAGGACATACTCTTGTTGCAGTAAGAGAAAACCACTTGAACAATAGAGGGTATTTGGGCTTGTGTACCTGCAAAGTCCAAAGGTCAGGGGGGCTACTGTTGGTTTGACTGGTCAGCACTGCAATGTCATCAGGGTGCTAATTTCTTCTGGCCTCTTTCCAGTTTTCGTCTCTTAGGCTGGCTTCTCTCATAATACTGAGATGGTTGCCACAGTTCCAGGCTTCCCATATGAATGTCACAATGAACTTTTTAAAAAAACAATGTTTTTAATTGGAGTATAGTTGATTTACAATGTCGTGTTAATTTCAGATGTACAGTACTGTGATTCAGTTTTATATATATATATACACACATATATATTTTAAAAATATTATATATATTGTAGTTTGTACAATGACCTTTCTTGAAGAAAGAGGTTATCTCCCAGCAATTCAAGCAAGAGTCCTAAACTTCACTCTGATTAGACATGTTAACTCCCATGACTGCCTGGGTGATGGATATGTTCATTAACATAAGGTAGTTGCAAATCCACTCCTAGAACTAGGGAAAGAGGGAGCTTCTCTCCCCAAAATTTTCAGGCTGCATGAATGAGGGTTAGATAAGCAAAAGAGAATCTGGACACTGTTAAGAAAGGGGGAAGGGAAGTGGACATTGTGTAGGCAACTGCTCATATCCACTCAGGAAATTCTGAAATCTCTCTTAGAATTGGTTCTAACACAACAAGGATCTACTATATAGCACAGGGAACTATATTCAATGTGTTGTGATAAACTATAATGGAAAAGAATCTGAAAAAGAACATATATATTTTATATATATATATATATATATATAAAACTGAATCACTTTGCTGTACACCTGAAACTAACACAAAGTTGTAAACATTTCACAGTTAAAATGGTGGTCATTTTGTTGACCCTAAATCACTTGTTGCTATTTAAGCTAATTTATTTTTCTGGAAAATGTATCTGGAAAGACGTGAACTCCCTTTTTCCTCTCCTAACACCCCTCATGTATCTGAAGAGGGCTATGAGATAACGCATGCAAATGTCACACATTCATTTCAAATAATTTGAGTTCCTCTCATTTCTTAAACCTGCTTGAGAATTACCTATTTATCTACTTCAGGGCTTTTATTTCTCTTTTCTGGATGTTCTTAAGTGTTTCAGAATGTCTTGTTAAAGTAGAGGAACAAGCTCATTGGGCTAGTGTAACCCAATGCTTGCTATCGCTACCATTAATTGAGAACCTATTATGTGCCAGTAAGGTATATGTATTTTTCATTCTTTAGCTAATTTAATACTCACAACAATGCAATGAGATATGTGATATTACTTATATTTTAAAGTTTAGGAAACTGAAGTTCAAAGAGGTTAAGTAACTTGCCCTAAAGCATGGCATAGCAGGGACTGAATTAGAACCCAGCATTCTGTGATTCCAAGGCCTACTTTCCTTCCATTAAGCCAAACAGCCTCTAAAACACTGATGGTCTAAGCTTGAGCAATGCTGAGTATAATTGGCTAATAAAAATTATTCTGCACATTATTTAAATATAAAGTAAGTATAAATGTCAGCACCAGTACTTGTAAGCCTGTCACTTGAAAATTATTCCAAGGTTAACATATTAAGACAAACTATCCTTCTTCAGTATTCAGGCTGTGTCCCCCAGATCACTTAATTCTGCTCTATAGCCAAGTTTATGAACTGATATGGGTCAAATGCATTACAATATAGAAATGATTAATGATTTGCATATGCTAATAAAATTTTTATAACACCACCTCAAGTCTTGCTGATTAACTGATTTTAGACAAGGTTACTTAGATTTCAAAATACAGGAAAATGAATACCTTTTGCTTTCAAAGTCAGTAGAGATTCACTAAATAAAGCAGTATTGGAAGGGGTTAAAAGGAAAAAAAATGCAAACAAATATGTTAGGTTGAGTTTAAGAGACAAAGGGCCTCAATTAAAGCCATGCCCAAAAAAGTAATTAGGCTGCACACCATTGTCAGAATGAACTGGAACAAGAAAAATGAAAAATCTGGTCACGAAAAGAGGGGGATACTCCAAGGTGCTGTCACCCGACGTTAGCACAAAATTCTCCTCCTGGTGACACTTTTTTTCTTCTCTCTTTGGATAGAATGCATTCACACATTTGCAAATGTTTCTGACAGTCTTAACCTGGTCTTTCTTCTAACAATCAAAGCACTCATTACATTTCCAAAGCCTTTCTGATCTCTTTATTTCTAAAACCACCAACAGAATATAGAGTCAGTAAGATATGTGACCCTGAGAAAAACATTTGGCCATGGTACAGTTTTAGAAGAAAAAGAAGCTTTACCCTATATTACATGGAGATACCCAATTAATTCAATTCAAATACTGTGATTTACTGGGAACATTTTCATTCACTAAAAGAAATGTTTAAATGTTTCCACTCACTCTAACATATTTTTCTGGACCATGAATTTCATCTAACATAAAACTTTCTCTGTATTTTGATATTTTCTTAGGACTAATTCCCAAATAGTCCACTATAATTTGTTTCAAATGTGCCTGATTCAGGTAGTCACTACCAAAAATGTCTTCAAAATTAGCACAATAGCTTTAATTTGAAGTTCACTATCTTGAAATAAAATGATAGCCATCCTGTTTTTTAATCTTTTTACCTAGTAGTTTTGATAGATTTCAATGAAGCTTGGAATGTACATATAAAAACATAATGCAAGCCACAAGTATAAGTAAAATATTTCCAATAGCCATCTTAAAAAAGCCAAAAACAGATAGGTGAAATTAATTTTAATAATATATTTTATTTAACCCCATATATTCCAATGATTATCATTTCAACATGTAATGAACATGAAATATTATTAATAAGGTATAATACATTCTTTTCTTCATAACAAGTCTTCAAATTCCATTGTGTATCTTACACTTACAGTATATCTTAATTCAGATGCTAATTTCATAAAAAATTCTTGATCTGTATATTACATAAAATTTACAGTTAAAAATGTAAATTTAGATACTCCAGTTGTTCAAAACTTACTTAAGAGTTTTCCAATAACATAATTGAGTATTCGTTTTTAAATTTAAATTAATAAATATTAAATAAAATTTAAAATTCAGTTCCTTTGTTGCACTAGCCATATTCCACTGTGACTATTGTACTGGACAGCACAATATAGATAGAGGTCTTATAACTATGGTTTTTCTGTGTAAGGTCTAAAGTACACAGACCCAGTAACATTTATTTCTGCTCAGAAAAAAAAAATCTGTGTTGACTTTCTTGAAAGCATTTCCCCTCTCTCCCAACAAGGAAAATCATTCAATCATTTGCATTCATTCTGGAGAAAATGGCTACAATAAGTGGAGTACCAAACTCTTCTTAAAGAATTGACTAGATGAATAGACCCTAAAATAAGATTTTTGTGAATAAGATGTTCCCATATGAAAAGAAAATGAGCTCTTTTAGAAGCTTAAATCCAATTAACTGTTTTCATAGCACCAGCTGGTTCTTTGGAGTGGAAAGAAATAACACCTCCCAGGAGTGAACATTTATTTCACTTCCAGTCAGAAACTCAGTCACCCCAATTCCCTAAGAGATCAGGCTACCTGTTAGACAATATTGATGGTAATTAGGATGACAAATAACAAGTAATAAGGACATAAATTCTCACCCCTGTGGCTCTTCTCTAATCATTACTTGTCTATGTCTTTTTTGCTACTAATGAGATTTTTAAAAAATCTATTTCAAGTATAGGTTCACTTCCTGTCTTATGAGAGTGTGGCATTTGTGATAGTTACATAATGCTAAGAATAATAATAATAACTTCTATTTCATTTCAAGAATTTTCATTTTTAAGTGCTTAGTATGTACTAGATACTATTATAAGCATTTAATAGTGTATTAAAGTATGTAAAACTCAAATACTAGATGAAGTAGAGGTTAAGGGTCTTGTTTAAAGCCATACAGCTAGGGCTTCCCTGGTGGCACAGTGGTTGAGAATCCGCCTGCTGATGGAGGGGACGTGGGTTCGTGCCCCGGTCCGGGAAGATCCCACATGCCGCGGAGCAGCTGGGCCTGTGAGCCCTGGCCACTGAGCCTGCGCGTCCGGAGCCTGTGCTCCGCAACGGGAGAGGCCATAAAAGGGAGAGGCCCGCATACCGCAAAAACAAAACAACAAAAAAAAGAAAAGTCATACAGCTATGTTCTTAATAGACATTTCAGATGGGAAATATGTCATTGAATATTATATATTTCTTTCTAAATGACCTCTTTCCAAACACACCATACTCATCCTCCCTTCCTTCTTCCTTCCTCCCTCCTTTCCTCTCACCTTCCCTTCCTCCTTTGTTTCCTTTGCTCTATACCTTCATTTTTCAGTCCATCACAGTCTGGTCTCTACTACCCTGCACTGCTCTTGTTGAGATCACTTATAACCTCCAGTGCCAAGCCCCAGGGCCCAGCTTCCAGTTCTCTGAATTGATCTGAATTTCTAGAGCACTCTTTTCTCATTATCTCCACACTGCTATACAATCACCTTTGTTGTGCTCCTCTTCCATCTCCCCCTTAAAGGTAAGTGTTTCACAGAGTTTCACTTATTGATAGATATTGATTTATATATATATAGATATAGATATATATGTATATATACACACATATACATATATATAAAATGACTGGTCTGTCAGTCCTCAGGGTAATCAGAAGGGAAGCCTTCTCCATCAACACTAATTTCCTAAGCTCATCTAATCTCTGCCTATAAATAACACGGACACGATGCCAACTCAATCCCTAGTTCAGACTGAATCCAAAATTTACATATCCAACTGCTTACTTGACAGCTTCACTTGGATGTCTACTAGGGATTTCCCTAACTTAATATATTCAAACCCAATTCCTGAAAGCACACTCACTACTTACATACATACAGACCTGAATCTGCCTCTCCTCCCACAACCGTTTCAAGTTACCAGATTGGGTTAACTTGATCTCATGAATCTGTTCCCTGTTAACACTATCCTACCCAAGGCACTCTTGCTGGAACCAGAATAACAACCTCCTAACTGGTCCCAGGGCCCCAATCACGCTACATCCTCCTACCAGTTCCATCCTAAGTCTCTAGCCTCATCTCTGGTCTTTCTTCCACTCACACTATATACTTCTATTGTACTGTATATTGTGGATGTGTGTGTGTGTATAATATGAATTTTAAAAATATTCCAAGTCCTGTCTTGCCCCTGGACCTTCAAATATGCAATGTCCTTTACCTGGAAGATTCTTCCTTGATCTGTTCTTTACTCTTCACCTGGGTATAGGAAGAGCACCTACACATAAAGACCTTAGAACCGTGCCTAGTACATAGTAAGTGCTATATACTTATTACCTTTTATGACTATTATTATTAGTGTTTGTTATTAGTATGTATTTATTTATTTATTTATTATTAGTATTTATTAGTAGTATTATTATTAGAGTTTCAGCGCTCTTTCCATGTCAGCTGTAATTCTCTTTAGAGGCTGCATGGTTTATTTCACCTGTCCTCTACTGTTCACATTTAAGTTGTTTCTGATCTTCTGCTATTATAAATCTTTGTGCATATGTTATTTCAAACATGTCTTGTATTCATTCCCAGGAAATAGGTTGTGAGATGGGAGTTGTGTGTAAAAGACATGTTAGCGGTGTTCTAAAGAGCTATAGCTGTAAGGGAGTAAGGAAAGTACAGGCAGACCTCATTTTATTGCATTTTGTAGATATTACGCTTTTTACAAATTGAAGGTCCATGGCAACCTTGCATCGAGAAGTCTATCGGTGCCATTTTCCAACAGCATTTACTCACTTCAAGTCTCTGTGTTACATTTTGGTAATTCTCACAATATTTCAAACTTTTTCATTATTATTATATTTGTTATGGTGATCTGTTATCTGTGATCTTTGATGTTACTACTAAGACTCGCTGCAGGCTCAGAAAATGGTTGGCACCTTCTCGTAATAAAGTATTTTTAATTAAGGTATGTAATTTTTAAAGACATGCTATTTCACACTTAATAGACTATAGTAACATCTTTATTGGAGTATAATTGCTTTACAGTGGTGTGTTAGTTTCTGCTTTACAACAAAGTGAATCAGCTATGCATATACATATATCCCCATATCTCCTTCCTCTTGCGTCTCCCTCCCACCCTCCCTATCCCACCCCAAGCATAACTTTTATATGCACTGGGAAACCAAAAAATTCATGTGACTGCTTTACTGCAATATATGCTTTATTGCAGTGGTTTGGAACCAAACCTACAATATCTCCGAGGCATGCCTGTAAAATTGGGCAAAGAAGCTGACTTGCAATGTGGTCACCACTGAGGTTTTAGCTGATCCATGGAGAGCTCTGGTGTTGAGAAAGCTCTTTAGAGTTGTCCCAATTTGAGACGAGAGGTTGGACCTTTTCATCCCTGCTTCAGCCAGTTATTGGCCATGGACCATGTGCTGGTAGGGACTGTAACTTTGAGCAAGGCATGTCCCTGAAATTGAGGGCAATTCCCAGTGAGGAACACAACTATGTCAGCAGCCAAGATTCCCTGCAAGTTGAGGATGGGTACCTTGGCCCTCAAGGAGTTATTTGGGCCCAGCACTGCCATATTTAACAGAGCATGCTTCTCAAACTTTGGGGTGCATCAGAATCACCTGTGCAACTTGTTAAAATGCATACTGCAGGGCCCCACTCCAGGGCTCCTGATTCATTAGATCTAGGGTGAATTGAAATGAAAATGTGACACTCAAGAGATAACTCCAATTATACAGAGGAGGGAGTGTGATAGATTGCAATACTCACAAATTTATCCCATCTGTATATGGATGCCCCTTTGCAATGTGACTTTGCTGCTGCTCCTGTCAAAAGAGAAGTCTCTTTCTCCACCCCTTTAATCTTCTTTGGCAAATACAGTGGACTTGCAAGTGACAATAGCAGTGTTCTGAGCCTAGGTCTTAAGGTGCTATTCAACTTCTAGTTTTTTCTTTTCTTGGAACCCTGTGACTACCATGTAAAGATGCCTGGGTTAGCCTCCTTGGCAATGAGAAACCACATGGAGAGAGATGCCCAGTTGACAAGTGATTAGGCCATTTTAGAGTATCCAGCCACAATCAGGCCACCAGATGACTATACCTGCATGAGTGATCCCAGGTGAGACCAGTAGAAGAACCATCCACCTGAGCACAAATCAAATTCCCAATCCTAAGAACCATGAGCAAAAAAAAATCACTGTTTTAAGCCATAAAGTTTGGGGTAGCTTTTTTTTTTTTTTTTGGTGGTACGCGGGCCTCTCACTATTGCGGCCCCTCCCATTGAGGAGCACAGGCTCCAGACGCGCAGGCCCAGCGGCCATGGCTCACGGGCCCAGCCGCTCCGCGGCATGTGGGATCCTCCCAGACCGGGGCATGAACCCGCGTCCCCCGCATCGGCAGGCGGACTCCCAACCACTGCGCCACCAGGGAAGCCCTGGGGTAGCTTTTTATGCACCAATAGCGAACTGATATAAGGAACAATACTCTAAAAGGTGGAAGAAGAACACGATGGAAGGAATGTGCTGCCTGGTTCTCCTGATGGAGCAGAAAGACCTGATTGTTCAGACTATTATGTAAGAAATAAACTTCTATCTAGTTTGAATCACACATTACATACATTATTTCACTGCATGATCATATCACCTGTGGAGTAAATACTGAGATATTATTTTCTTTACTTTATAAATCATGAAACAAAAGCTCCTAAAGGTGAAGGAAAAAACACTTAAGGAGCTTAGGAGCCTGTTTAGCAAGGGTCTATGGATCTGACTCATAGGATGATTTTAACACCATGTTTTGAATTGCATTCTCAACGCAAGAAAAACAACAACAACTTATATAGTAGGCACTTGGGATACATCACTGGACAAGACAGAATGATGTCTGGTCTTGTAGAGCTTATGTTTTAGCAAAGGGACACAGTAAACAATAAATATAATGCATGGATTAGAAGAAAATATTTGCAAATCATATGTATCTGATAACCATATATCTGATAAGAGACTTGTATCCAGGATATGTAAAGAACTCTTACAATTCAATAACAAGAAGATAAATCACAAAATTAAAAATGGGCTAACAATTTGAATAGACATTCCTTCCACGAAGGAACACAAATGGCTAACAAGCACATGAAAAGGTGCCTAACATCATGGGTTATTAGGGAAATGCAATTCAAAACCACAATGAGATACTACTTCACACCCACTAGTATGACTAGAATCAAAAAGTCAGACAATAATAAGTGTGGGAAACAATGTAGAGAAATTGGAACCCCCATACTTTGCTGCTGGGAATGTAAAGTGGTATATCCATTCTGGGTAATTACTGGGCAGTGCATTGAAAGGTTAAATACAGAACTATCATATGACCCAACAATTCCTTTCCTGGTTATATACCCTAGACAATTGAAAATGTATGTGTACACATAAACCTATGCACAAAGTCCATAACAGCATTAGCCATAACAGTCAAATATCGATGAACCAATTAATGAATAAATAAAATGTGGTATATCCATACAATGAAATATTATTCAGCAATGAAAAGGAATGAAGTACTGATATACACTACAACATAAATGAACCTTGAAAACATGCTAAGTGAAAGAAATCAATCACAAAAGCCACATTTTTGTATGATTCTATTTAAATGCTATGTCCAGAATAGGCAAATATATATATATATACATATATATATATATGCAGAAAGTAGATTAAACATTGTATGGGGCTGGGACAGACAGGGAAATAGAAGAATGATAGCTAAAGTGTACAGCGTGACTTCTGAGATGATGAAAATATTTTTAAATGGATCAAAGTTGTTACGGAGGGGAAATTTCCCCCTTCTGCCCGTCTGAGTTCTTGTGGCTGGACTAATAATAAAATTTATACAAGATGGACTAACAGGAGAAAAAGAAACAAATTTTAATCCCGTGCATGGAGGTCTCATAGAAAAGGGACCTGAGAAGTGGCCAAAGCAGGCAGCCTTTATACTTTTTAGACAAAGAAACAATACATTTGTGAGGAATTGACAAGACAATGAAACTTAGGTTTTGGGTATCCATCCCGTAAAGAATCTAAACATAGTTTGGGCTTAGGGTAGTAAATTAAAGAAGTAATAAGGTTTGTTTATACAGGCCTCCACCTGCATTCCCTGTCTCTGGTGATAAATGTGTCCTTCTACCTCCAGATGTAAGGAGTGAAACCATGCCCCATAGAGTGAACAGAAGCTGATGACTAACGGGAATTCTTTATCTTGTCTTTCAGAGCAACAGAGAGGGGAACCAGTTGTTAAAACCCCTCTACTTGTAAACTGCCTTACAAGTAACTACAGTGATTAAGCTCATTGTAGTTATTTTTTTCTTTTTTCCTTTTTTTCTTCTCTTTAATTGGATACCTTCCCAGCTTCACCTAGCCCAGTTGTTTTACAGGAACTTGCATTCAGTTCCTGTCCAGTGCAAGCCAGGTAAGGCTGGTTGGGACCACCGACCCAAAAACTGGGCCTGCACAGGTGTCTGAACAATGGCCTTTTGAAGTCAGAGGGCCAAAAATCTCCACCCTCAGATCATGCTAAGGGCCTCCATTTTTGAATATGCAGAAGTATGTAACCCAGACATACCGGCACAGAACACTGGTTACCTCACCTTTTTCCCTATCGCCAATCACCTTTCCCAATGCTCATACTATAACTATCCCAGTGCCCTTGCCCTCAGGGAGGCAGACCTGAGACTTGTTCTCCCATCTCCTCCCTTGGCTGCCTCGAGAACAAACCCTTTCTCAGCTGCAACCTCGGTGTTTCAGTGTTTGGTTTGTTGTGCATCAGGCAAACAGACCTGGTTCAGTGACAGGAGAGCACTTTTCACATGAGAGATATATTTCCTGCTTTCAGGGAGACAGAAAGAAGGGTCAGAGTGTCCCTCCTGCATTGACCATTTCTTAAGTACTTTATTTAAAATAATCCATGTACCATTGAGGCACATTTTGAGGCAGCTGACCCAGGGCCCCAACAGGGTGATGGTTTCACAACTCTGTAAATATACTATAAACCACTGAAACGTGTATTTAAAATAGGTAAGGGCTTCCCTGGTGGCGCAGTGGTTGAGAGTCCGCCTGCCAATGCAGGGGACACAGGTTCATGCCCTGGTCTGGGAGGATCCCACATGCCGTGGAGCGGCTGGGCCCGTGGGCCATGGCCGCTGAGCCCGCTCATCCAGAGCCTGTGCTCCGCAACAGGAGAGGCTGTGACAGTGAGAGGCCCGCGTACTGCAAAAAAAAAAAAACAGGTAAATTTTATGGTGTCAACCGAAAAAAGTGCACAACCTAAAAGTTGAGAATTATGTTTTATTTGGCGGACACTGAGTATTTAAGCCCAGGAAACAACCCCTCAGCTAGCTCTCAGGACTGTTCTGAAGAGGGAAGGGAGAAGCCAAGATATATAGGAGTTTTTGCAAAAGAAAACAAACAAACAAAAAACGGGTAATCGGAACATCAATAAATTACTGTTAATTAAAGAAAATCAGATATCTCAAATTAATGAATTTAGCACTTTTCTATATATGGGAAGATGCAAGAGTCTGGGCTCAATGAAATCATTCCTTTGATATGCACCTTAACTATCTAGGGCCAGTATCCTGCTTTTCTAAATCCTGAATCTCCTCAGGGTACACCATGAGGGGCTGTTATAATTATTCACTTAACCAAAGTGACAAAACAGTTCAAAAAACAAATACAGATTACTTAAAGGCAAAGAAACTCACACAATCTGTTACCAAAAGCAGTATTCCAAGAAAACTTTATCCTCTTAAGAGAGAGAGGAACCAAATCCAGTCTTGCACCAACCTACTTTTAATAACAAAATCCATTTACCTAATTAAATCTAATCCCAGCCTGACCAGGTACAAAACTCCTTTAAAGGACTCCCTTTTTACAAACCTTCCATGACTTTCTGTACTCATATTAGTTTGGTCCTTATTTTTCCATCCAGAAACAATCAGCTCTAAGACAAAATTATTCCTTCCCCTTAACAAAATGTATGTCCATTCCTCATACCTTCCTTTGCTGAAAACACACATTCTACTTTTCTTGCATACTGAAATGTTTACCTTACTATCTTTAGTAGCTTTAATTGCATATTACAATTTTAACCCTTAAAAACCTTAATCTCTAGTGAAAACTGACAAGCAGCAAGTAATTGTGAACTGTTTGTCATATCAGCATTTCCTGATTTGACTATCCCATAACCTCTAGAAACATAAAACTTCTCATAGCATAATTTCTTTCCTTAATGTGGTACAAGACATGTGTCTAATAAACCCAAACATCTTTAGTTTCCCTCTTGTAAGGAGACAAAACTAGAGAAATTTAGACCTGTTTAGCAATTAATGTTCCAGTATTTTCTTTTATTTGAAATGACCTGGATAGTCAATGAATTCCCATCATTTAACTTAACTTAGCAAAACTCAAGTTACCCAAAATCTGGAGAAACTATTTTAGATAGGTACCCAAGACATAATTATTCCTAAAGAGTTCACCTAAAAACTCTTATCTCATTTACCTTTATGTTATACTTTATGGAAAATATTACCATATCAAATAAATTTTTTTTCTTATTGACAAACTCTGTAACAGAAATAACATGTCCTTATTGACTTTTAGTAAACTTAGGGACAATAAAAGTAAGCCATATCTTCATTGATCAAACCAGCAAGCTTAAGCTAACTTTAATACCAGATATTAATTTAATGTTGACTATTTCCTAGATCATGTGAACCTTAAATTCATTCTGGCCAGTTTCTTTCATATTTAGAAATATTTCATTTGTAAGTGTTTACTTTTAAGTCAATTAAATAGAGCTCTTCTATAAATTTAATTCTGATAATATTTTCTGGAGGTAGAGACATCTCATATGTATAATGTATACACAGACATACAAACAGACAAAACTAGAGATTTCATAGCTTCACTTTAAAAACTTTGTTATGAATCAGTTACTACAGTATAAACTTACTAGTTTATAAAAAACAGTTGGAGTAAGTTAAAATTGTTTTTCTCAGATGACTAAGGCTTTGCTATTTGTGGATAAGACTTTTAAGATTGTATTTGTCCTTGATAAACCCTTAAGGAGACTATGAATTAGAGTGTGGGTGAGGGAGCCTTTTCAGGGGTTTGAGTTTTAAAAAGCTCTCCCCCTCCCTATTGTTTTCCTCTAGGTTTCAGGTTTTACCTGATTAAGCTAATTAGGCTCTGACTCAGTAACAATGGGCTGTTTTACATTTCTGATTTGTTGAGATTTTCAAGGCAGACTGTTGCCTTTAATTCCCCAAAGAACTGGTCTGCTGCCTAAATGACATTAAAAGATTGATTTGCCTAACTATACTTTCTTTAATTTGTTTTTTATATTGGTGAGAATATTTCCAGCTAAACTGAAAATGAAGAGTTCCATGTTCTAGAACTTTAGGGTTTAATTTATCATGCCTTCAAAGCCTTGTATGAGGCATTCACCAAAGGCCCTCTTTCTGAGTGCACAGTTTAGACCCAGAGCAAAATCTCTACTAATATTTGTATTAGCCTCTAAATATTAGCTCTCAGTTTTACTCTATATTGTACACGTTCAGGTAACCCTACTGGCTTCCTTTAGCATGTTTAGTTAGTATTTCCTGTGGAGCAGATTCATATGACCTGTCTTATAACACCAAGCAGGTGAAGCATTCCCCAGTAAAACATGTCTATCCCACAATATAACTAAGCAGAAGAGATGTAACCTTCTTATATAAAGCCCATTTAAATATACCAATTTTTATAAACTTTCATCTCGATTATATCAACTTTTATACCTTTAACTCTAGTTTCCATTAAGATCCAATCAACAAGTCTTGGTCTTATAAGGAGTCCTAGAAGCTTTCCTTACTTTTTTATCACCCAACCATTTAATCTATATTGTATAAAAGGCTCTGGGGTCCCTAGTGAGGGGTTGAGCCAAGGAACTCAGACCCTTTTGTTAATCTTTTAACTTGAATAATTGGCCTAACTGTTGACCAAAGTAATTGTTGTTCAGGTATTTCTTTCAGCCTTTTAAATATAGTTTGCTTGTTTTAAACTAAAGGAGTTCTTAGGTTCACCATCATATATATCTATATCTATCTATCTATCTCTCTCTCTCTATATATATATATATATATACATATACATAATTTCTTGGTAGGTACAAATAAAACAGCTGTTTATACTGAGCTCTCTAAAAATATACGAATTTAGAAGTTTCTCCAATTTAAAGGATCCATTATCTGTCCATTAATGAGATAATAGTGACTCAAACCAGTAAGATATAAGAGGCATCTCCACAAAAGAGTGCAAAGGATGCCACATAAACAAGATCCAGAAAGTTTACTTCCAAAAATAATCTAAGAAAGTAAAGGCCTCCATTGTATAGGCTGACACAATGAAAGTTAAGATGGCAAAAAGCCCCTGAGTGTTGACACAGTCAGATATATCCCCATATCTCCTCCCTCTTGCGTTCCCTCCCACCCTCCCTATCCCACCCCTCTAGGTGGTCACAAAGCATTGAGCTGATCTCCCTGTGCTATGTGGCTGCTTCCCTCTAGATATTTTATATTTGGTAGTATATATAAGTCAGTGCTAGTCTCTCACTTCGTCCCAGCTTACCCTTCCTCCTCCCAGTGTCCTCAAGTCCATTCTCTACATCTGCATATTTATTCCTGCCCTGTCCCTAGGTTCTTCATAACCATTTTTTTTTAAGATTCCATACCTATGTGATAGCATACAGTATTTGTTTTTCTCTTTCTAACTTACTTCACTCTGTATGACAGACTCTAGAACGATCCACCTCACTACAAAACAGTCAGTTTTGTTTCTTTTTATGGCAGAGTAATATTCCATTGTATAAATGTGCCACATCTTCTTTATCCATTCATCTGTCGATGGACACATAGGTTGCTTCCATGTCCTGGCTATTGTAAATAGAGCTGCAATGAACATTGTGGTACATGATTCTTTTTGAATTATGGTTTTCTCAGGGTATATGCCCAGTAGTGGGATTGCTGGGTCGTATGGTAGTTATATTTGTAGTTTTTTAAGGAACCTCCATACTGTTCTCCATAGTGGCTGCATCAATTTACATTCTCACCAACAGTGCAAGAGGGTTCCCTTTCTCCACACCCTCTCCAGCATCTATTGTTCGCAGATTTTTGATGATGACCATTCTGACTGGTATGAGGTGATACCTCATTGTAGTTTTGATTTGCATTTCTCTAATGAGCAGTGATATTGAACATTCTTTCATGTGTTTGCTGGCAATCTGTATATCTTCTTTGGAGAAATGTATATTTAGGTCTTCTGCTCATTTTTGGATTGGGTTGTTTGGTTTTTGATATTGAGTTGCATGAGCTGCTTCTAAAATTTGGAAGTTAATCCTTAGTCAGTTGCTTCATTTGCAAATATTTTCGCCCATTCTGAGGGTTGTCTTTTCATCTTGTTTATGGTTTCCTTTGCCGTGCAAAAGTTTTTAAGTTTCATTAAGTCCCATTTGTTTATTTTTGGTTTTTTATTTCCATTTATCAAGGAGATGGGCCAAAAAGGATCTTACTGTGATTTATGTCATAGAGTGTTCTGCCTAGGTTTTCCTCTAAGAGTTTGATAGTGTCTGGCCTTACATTTAGGTCTTTAACCCATTTTGAGTTTATTTTTGTGTACGGTGTTAGGGAGTGTTCTAATTTCATTCTTTTACATGTAGCTGTCCAGTTATCGCAGCACCACTTATTGAAGAGTCTGTCTTTTCTCCACTGTATATTCTTTCCTCCTTTATCAAAGATAAAGTGACCATATGTGTGTGGGTTTATCTATGGGCTTTCTATCCTATTCCATTGATCTATATTTCTGTTTTTGTGCCAGTACCATACTGTCTTGATTACTATAGCTTTGTAGTATACCCTGAAGTCAGGGATCCTGAATCCTCTAGCTCCATTTTTCTTTCTCATGATTGCTTTGGCTATTCAGGGTCTTTTGTGTTTCAATACAAACTGTGGAATGTTTTGTTCTAGTTCTGTGAAAAATGCCAGTGGTAGTTTGATAGGGATTGCATTGAATCTGTAGATTGCTTTGGGTAGGACAGTCATTTTCACAATGTTGATTCTCCCAATCCAAGAACATGGTATATCTCTCCATCTGTTTGTATCATCTTTAATTTCTTTCATCAGTGTCTTATAGTTTTCTGCATACAGGTCTTTTGTGTCCTTAGGTAGGTTTATTCCTAGGTATTTTATTCTTTTTGTTGCAATGGTAAACGGGAGTGTTTCTTTAACTTCTCTTTCAGATTTTTCATCAGTAATGATAGGAATGGAAGAGATTTCTATGCATTAATTTTTTATCCTGCTACTTAACCAAATTCGTTGATTAGCTCTAGTAGTTTTTTGGTATCGTCTTTAAGATTCTCTATGTATGGTATCATGTCATCTACAAGCAGTGACAGCTTTACTTCTTTTCCAATTTGGATTCCTTTCATTTCTTTTTCTTCTCTGGTTGCTGTGGCTAAAACTTTCAAAACTATGTGGAATAATAATAGTGAGAGTGGACAACCTTGTCTTGTTCCTGACCTTAGTGGAAATGGTTTCAGTTTTTCACCATTGAGAACGATGTTGACTATGGGTTTGTCATATATGGCCTTTATTATGTGGAGGTAAGTTCCCTCTATGCCTACTTTCTGGAGGATTTTTTTCATAAATGTGTTTTGAATTTTGTCGAAAGCTTTTTCTGCATCTATTGAGATGATCATATGGTTTTTCTCCTTCAATTTGTTAATATGGTGTATCACACTGATTGATTTGCATATATTGAAGAATCCTTGCATTCCTGGAATAAACCCCACTTGATCATGGTGTATGATCCTTTTAATGTGCTGTTGGATTCTGTTGGCTAGTATTTTGCTGAGAATTTTGCATCTATGTTCATCAGTGATATTGGCCTGTAGTTTTCTTTCTTTGTGACATCTTTGTCTGGTTTTGGTATCAGGGTGATGGTGGCCTCGTAGAATGAGTTTGGGAGTGTTCCTCCCTCTGCTATATTTTGGAAAGGTTTGAGAAGGATAGGTGTTAGCTCTTCTCTAAATGTTTGGTAGAATTCGCCTGTGAAGCCACCTGATCCTGGACTTTTGTTTGTTGGAAGATTTTGAATCACAGTCTCAATTTCACGGCTTGTGACTGGTCTGTTTATATTCCCTATTTCTTCCTGGTTCAATCTCGTAAGGTTGTGCTTTTCTAAGAATTTGTCCATTCCTTCCAAGTTGTCCATTTTATTGGCATATAGTTGTTTGTACTAATCTCTCATGATCCTTTGTATTTCTGCAGTGTCAGTTGTTACTTCTCCTTTGTCATTTCTAATTCTATTGAGTCTTCTCCCTTTTTTTCTTGATGAGAAAAAAAGTTTTTAGTTTTATTGATCTTTGTGAATATTTCCTTCATTTCTTTTTCATTTATTTCTGATCTGTTCCTTATGATTTCTTTCCTTCTGCTACCTTTGGGGTTTTTTGGTTCTTCTTTCTCTAATTGCTTTACGTGTAAGGTTAGGTTGTTTATTTGAGATGTTTCTTGTTCCTTGAGGTGGGATTGTATTGCTATAAACTTCCTCTTAGAACCACTTTTGCTGCATCCCATAGGTTTGGTGTTGTCATGTTTTATTGTCATTTGTTTCTAGGTATTTTTTGATTTCCTCTTTGATTTCTTCAGTGATCTCTTGGTTATTAGTGTATTGTTTAGCCTCCATGTGTTTATATTTTTTACATATTTTTCCTGTAATTGATATCTAGTCTCATAGCATTGTGTTTGGAAAAGATACTTGATATGATTTCAATTTTCTTAAGTTTACGAAGGCTTCATTAGTGACCAATGTATTATCTATCCTGGGGAATGTTCCCTGAGCACTTGAGAAGAAAGTCTATTCTCTTGTTTTTGGATGGAATGTCCTATAAATATCAATTAAGTCCATCTTGTTTAATGTATCATTTAAAGCTTTTGTTTCCTTATTTATTTTGATTTTGAATGATCTGTCCATTGGTGAAAGTGTGGTGTTAAAGTCCCCTACTTTGATTGTGTTACTGTCGATTTCCCCTTTTATGGCTGTTAGCATTTGCCTTATGTATCGAGGTGTTCCTATGTTGGGTGCATAAATATTTACAATTGTTATATCTTCTTTTGGATCCATCCCTTGATCATTATGTAGTGTCCTTCTTTCTCTCTTGTAATAGTCTTTATTTTAAAATCTATTTTGTCTGATATAAGAATTGCTACTCCAGCTTTCTTTTGATTTCCATTTGCATGGGATATCTTTTTCCATGCCCTCACGTTCAGTCTGTATGGGTCCCTAGGTCTGAAGTGGGTCTCTTGTAGGCAACATATATATGGGTTTCGTTTTCATATTCATTCAGCCAGTCTATGTCTTTTGATTGGAGCATTTAATCCATTTACATTTAAGGTAATTATCATTTTGTATGTTCCTATTACCATTTTCTTAATTGTTTTGGGTTTGTTTTTTTAAGTCTTTTCCTTCTCTTGTGTTTCCTGCCTAAGGAAGTTCCTTTAGCATTTTTTTTTTTTTTTGGCTACATTGGGCTTTTGCCGCTGTGCGTGGGCTCCCTCCAGATGCGGCGAGCGGGGCCCACTCTGCCTTGTGTTGTGCGGGCTTCTAATTGTGGTGGCTTCTTTTTTTGTGGAGCACAGGCTCCCGGTGCACAGGCCCCAGCAGCCGTGGTGTGTGGGCTCACCAGTTGGGGCCCGCGGGCTCCAGAGTGCAGGCTCAGCCGCCATGGCACATGGGCTCAGCTGTTCCGTGGCATGCGGGATCCTCCCGGACCAGGGCCCGAAACCGTGTCGCCTGCACTGGCAGGCAGACTCCCAACCACTGCCCCATCAGGGAAGTCCTGTTTCGCATTTTTTGAAGAGCTGGTTTGGTGGTGCTGAATTCTCTTAGATTTTGCTTGTCTGTAAACGTTTTAAATTCTCCATCAAGTCTGAATGAGATCCTTGCTGGGTAGAGTAATCTTGGTTGTAGGTTTTTGCCTTTCATCACTTTAAATATGTCCTGCCACTCCCTTCTGGCTTGCAGAGTTTCTGCTGAAAGATTAGCTGTTAACCTTATGGGGATTCCCTTGTATGTTATTTGTTGTTTTTCCCTTGCTCCTTTTAATATTTTCTCTTTGTATTTAATTTTTGATAGTTTGATTAATATGTGTCTTGGCATATTTCTCCTTGGATTTATTCTGTATGGGACTCTGCACTTCCTGGACTTGATTGACTATTCCTTTCCCTTATTAGGGAAGTTTTCAACTATAATCTCTTCAAATATTTTCTCAGTCCCTTTCTTTTTCTCTTCTTCTTCTGGGACCCCTATAATTCCAATGTTGGTGCACTTAATTTTGTCCCAGACATCTCTAAGACTGTCCTCGATTCTTTTCATTCTTTTTTCTTTATTCTGTTCTGCAGTAGTTATTTCCACTTTTTTATCTTCCAGGTCACTTATCCATTCTTCTGGCTCAGTTATTCTGCTATTGATTCCTTCTAGAGAATTTTTAATTTCATTTATTGTGTTGTTCATCATTGTTTGCTCTTTAGTTCTTCTAGGTCCTTGTTAAACGTTTCTTGTATTTTCTCCATTCTATTTCCAAGATTTTGGATGATCTTTACTATCATTATTCTGAATTCTTTTTCAGGTAGACTGTGTATTTCCTCTTCATTTGTTAGGTCTGGTGGGTTTTTACCTTGCTCCTTCGTCTGCTGTGTGTTTCTCTGTCTTCTCATTTTGCTTAGGTCACTGTGTTTGGGATCTCCTTTTCGCAGGCTGCACGTTCGTAGTTCCCATTGTTTTTGGTGTCTGCCCCCAGTGGCTAAGGTTGGTTCGGTGGGTTGTGTAGGCTTCCTGGTAGAGGGAATTAGTGCCTGTGTTCTGGTGGATGAGGCTGGATCTTGTCTTTCTGGTGGGCAGGACTGCGTCTGGTGGTGTGTTTGGGGGTGTCTGTGACCTTATTATGATTTTAGGTAGCCTCTCTGCTAATGGATGGGGTTGTGTTCCTGTCTTGCAGGTTGTTTGGCCTAGGGTGTCCATCACTTTAGCTTGCTGGTCATTGAGTGGAGCTGGGTCATAGCATCGAGATGGAGATCTCTGGGAGAGCTTTCTCTGTTTGATATTACGTGGAGCCAGAAGGTCTCTGGTGGACCAATGTCCTGAACTTGGCTCTCCCATCTCAGAAGCACAGGTGTGACACTAAACGGAGCACCAAGACCCTGTCAGCCACACGGCCCAGAAGGAAAGGGAGAAAGAAAGAAAGAAAGAAAGAAAGAAAGAAAGAAAGAAAGAAAGAAAGAAAGAAAGAAAGAAAGAAAGAAAGAAAGAAAGAAAGAAAGAAAGAAAGAGAGAGAGAAAGAAAGAGAGAAAGAAAGAAAGAAAAGAAAAGAAAGTTATTAAAATAAATAATAAAATAATTATTAAAAATATATAAAGTAATAAAAAATGGAAAGAAAAGAATGAAAGAAGAGAGCACCCAAACCAAAAAATAAATCCACCGATGATAACAAGCACTAAAAACTATACCAAGAAAACAAAACAAAACAAAACCTAAAAAACCGACTGACAGAACCCTAGGACAAATGGTAAAAGCAAAGCTATACAGACAAAAATCACACAAAGAAGCATACACATACACACTCACAAAAAGAGAAAAAAGATATATCTATATATTAAAAAAGGAGGAAGAGAGCAACCAAATCAATAAAGAAATCTACCAATGATAATAAACTTTAAATACTAAAGTAAGATAAACATAAAGCCAGGAACAAATTAGATGCAGAAAGCAAACCCCAAGTCTACAGTTGCTCCCAAAGTCCACCACCATTTTGGGATGATTTGTTGTCTATTCAGGTATTCCACAGATGCAGGTACATCAAGCTGATTGTGGAGATTTAATCTGCTGCTCCTTAGGCTGCTGGGAGAGCTTTCCCTTTCTCTTCGTTGTTCGCACAGCTCCCTGGGTTCAGCTTTGGATTTGGACTCGCCTCTGTGTGTAGGTCACCTGAGGGCATCTGTTCTTTGCTCAGACACGGTGGGGTTAAAGGAGCAGCTGACTGGGTGGCTCTGGCTCGCTAAGGCTGCGGGGAGAGAGGGGTACGGATGTGGGGTGAGCCTGCGGTGGCAGAGGCCTATGTGATGTTGCAGCAGCCTGAGGCACACTGCGTGCTCTCCCTGGATCACGGGACCCTGGCAGTGGCAGACTGGACAGGCTCCTGGGAGGGCAGGTGTGGATAGTGACCTGTACTTGCACCACAGGCTTCTTCGTGGCTGCAGCAGCAGCCTTAGCGTTTCATGCCCGTCTGTGGTATCCACGCTGATAGCCATGCCTCGCACCCATCTCTGGAGCTCGTTTAGGCAGTGCTCTGAATCCCCTCTCCTCGCGCACCCCGAAAGAATGATCTGTTGCCTGTTAGGCAGTTCCACACTTTTTCCCAGACTCCCTTCAGGGTAGCTGTGACACACTAGCCCCCTTCAGACTGTGTTCATGCAGCCAACCCAGTCCTCACCCTGGGGTCTGACCTCAGAAGCCAGAGCCTCAGGTCCTAGCCCCACCCCACCCCCAGCAGGTGAGCAGACAAGCCTCTCAGGCTTGCGGGTGCTGGTCAGCACCGATCCTCTGTGCGGGAATCTCTCCGCTGTGCCCTCCACAGCCTGTTACTGTGCTCTCCTCCATGGCTCCAAAGCTTCCCCCCTCCGCCACCCCCTGTCTCCGCCAGCAGGAAGTGTGTGTCTTCACACACTTCCGAGTGTGTGGAAAGTTTTCCTCCTTCACAGCTCCCTCCCAGAGGTTCAGTTCCCGTCCTATTCTTTTGTCTGTGTTTTTGCTTTTTTTCTTTTGCCCCATCCAGGTACGTGGGGGAGTTTCTTGCCTTTTGGGAAGTCTGAGGTCCTCTGCCAGCGTTCAGTAGGTATTCTGTAGGAGCTGTTCCACGTGTAGATGTATTTCTGATGTATTTGTAAGGAGGAAGGTGATCTCCACATCTCACTCCTCCGCCATTTGAAGGTCTCTGAGAGTTCCTTTAATTCCCAATTAACTGAGGATAACTCGCTCTGTATCAAAATCTTCCCAGTGTCTTTCACCTGAGGATAGCCCAGGTACCTCTTCTTGAAACCAAGTTTCGAGGATAACTTACTCCTCCAGAGAGAAGTTTAACACCGCCAAATAAAACTTAGAATCAGCAGCCAGTAACAGGAGGTCCAAGAACCAAGAAAAACTCACTCAAATTCATCTGGACTCTCGGAGGAGGCAGAAGGACACAAGAGGCCTTGTTGGTACCAGGCTTTGGATCCTCATAGAGTTTAGGCAAAGGAGAAAAGTCTGCTCTGGGTCCCTTCATGGTGTCCAGAACTGTCATTGGAATAAAACCATGTACAACCTAAAAGTTGAGAATTATGTTTTATTTGACAGACATACTGAGGACTTAAAGCCCAGAAGACAGCCTCTCAGATTGCTCTTAGGGACTGCTCCCTAGAGGTAAGGGAGGAGCGAGGATACACAGGAGCTTTTGCAACAAAGACCAGGTAGTTGGAACATCAAAGAATTACCGTTAAAGAAACCAGACACCTCAAGTTAAGGAATTTAGCACTTTTCTATATATGGGAAGATGCAAGAGTCTGGGCTCTTTGAAATCATTCCTCTGATATGCACCTTAACTATCTAGGGCCAGCATCTTGTTCTTTTCCAACCTGAATCTCGTCAGGGTGCACAGTTGGATTTGGAGGCAGTGGCTGAGGGCCTGATGGCTGCAGCATCCTTTGTTTACTGACATGACAGGGGACATTTCCCACCTACATATGTAAATTATATCTCAATAAAGCTGTTTTAAAAAAGGAGAGGGGGTGATGGAGTGAACAGTGCAGATATCTGAAGGAAGAACATTTGTTATCCGAAAACTGGGTTTGCCCCATGGTGGATGCCAAGTCAAAAGACACAACCAAGCCAAAGAGCAGGAGAAAGAAGGATTTATTATTTGCAGCAAGTTAGGAGACCACCAGGGATCTTTCCCAAAGCAGCAAACTTGGGGAAGTTTTAAGCTAAGGGTACATGCATATTCATGAAGGGGCTTGAGCAGAGGAGAATTCAGCATAGAATTGGGGCAAAGATTGACAGAGTCCAAGCTTTAGTTGATTGAAGCCACGAGGCTCAGAAAACATCAGCATCATCATCTCTTCGGTTCCAGTAGATCTGGTGGTTGAGCTGCTGGAAGAGGGTTTAAATTCTGCAAACGGCTCTAGAAAGTGCTTCAGACTGCTCTTTACCATTGAAACAGAACAGGGAGCCTTACAACTGATTTGTTATCTTTGCTATTGTTACTTCTCTTGCTTTATAACAATTGTTTCTTTGTTCTTTTGTTCCCTTAAGATTATTATTACTGAGACCTGTTCAAGGGCAAGCATAGTGGCCAGATTCCAAAATAGCTTAGGCCAAAAATGGCTTCTCTTATGTCAAGAAAGCCATGCTTGCTTCTCTTTCCCTTTTTTTTGACCATGATTTCAATCAGCTAAAACTTGGACTCTGTCAACTGCCCAAGCCCTTTCATGAATATGCATACACCACCCACCCCTTCATGAATATGCATGTACCCTTAGCTTAAAACTTCCCCAAGTGTGCTGTTTGGGGAGACACTGCTTTGGGAAAGATCCCTGGTGTTCTCCTTACTTGCTGTAAGTAATAAAACATTCCCTCTCCCCATCTTTGGCTTGGGTATGTCTTTTGGCTCAACACCCATCAAGAGAAGAACCCAGTTTCAGACCACATGCTATGTTGGGAAGTAGACCATGGCATGGCAGGTCAAAAGTTGAGACAGAGAGTCTAGTTTGGAGACTGTAATCCATAAAGAGATTGTAGGGGAGCAGAATTTACCAGCCCAAAATATGTCTCTTTGGCATGTTTATTATTTTAAGCTGGTTATTTTCTAAGAAACAGCAGAAATGGGGAAAACTCTGAAAACCAAGTAGGAGTTACCCTTTTGGGAGAAACATTCACATTTGTAAGGGAAACCTCCATTTGTAAGGGTGTCTCCCTTGCTGTACCAGGAAGAGTAGGATCACCAAGTCTCTAGAAACTCTTAACAATAGAGAAGGCACTGACTTAAATCTGAATAACGACTTTACCCTTGTTTATTGTACTTTTCCTGGTAACATCCTCAACATCCTCTTTTGCCTTTAGCTGAGGATGGTATTTAAGGTGAGGGCTTTGGCCGTATTGGCAAGCTACAAAGTTTTCTTGGGTCTCTCCCTTGTATACATGTTGTTAAACTTTTGCTTGATTTTCTCCTGTTAATCTAACTCATGTCAATTTAATTCATAAAGCAGCCAGAAGAATCTAGAAGGATAGTGGAAAATTTCTTCCTCCCTGACAAGATGATGGTGACTCAGACACCGCTGGTAGGTAGTTATGGAGATAGTAAGTAGTTGGATTCTGGAGACATTAACTCATTTATTCCTCACAATAACCCTATGAGGTATCTAATAACAGCATACCTATGTTCCTGATGAGGAAACTGAGACATTGTAATTTCATAGTTTCCAATGTCACATAAGGAATAAGTGGTAAAGGTGGGAGTTAAACCCAAGCAGTCTGGGTCTGGCATCTGTGCTCTTATTTCTTATTCATCACCTTATTCTACCCCTCTGAAAGCTCATCTATTGTCATCTGTGCTTATCAGTTCTTATATATAAACATGTGAAAACTTTTAAAAGCATGCAGGCCACAGCTGCATGGTAGACTTCTCTTCCTGATAATAAACAATGTTCCTGGGCTTGGTCTAACAACTTTGTACTTATATGGAAACAATTTGTTTCCATGAAAAGTGAGCCAGCCTCCCTACTGAACTAGACAGAAAAAAGCTGAGGCTTAAAATTAGAATGAAAAAAACAAGGCCGAAAAATATGGCGTTGCTCTAACAAGAAGAAAATAAATGTCATGGGAAGAGAAACTGGCAAGTACCACAGAGTGGAATTAAACTGTGAGCTTTTGTGAATTGGAATTTTGGGTTCTACTGAAAGCCTGGATAATGGGAGTGAACTCCTTTTCAGTTTTTAAAGCTGTTTGAATTGAGCCATTGTGTGGCTTGTACTCCTTGCTCTGATGACATGCCTTAACTGCAACCCTGTCAACTCATTCTGCCCAGGCTGGCCCATCTCCAAGTTTTCTATAAATCCAAATTTTTGAATTGGAAGGAAATTGCATGTAATTGGTTTCTCTTTTGCTTCCGCTAAACAATGGTCTATCAAAGACAGATCAGAGCGTTTCACCAGAATTTGTACATTACTTCCCCTTCCTCTCCTCCCTTTCCCTCATCCTCTTTAAATCTCACCCATACTCCCTCCATTTGAAAAAGGATATTCCATTTCCAATTCTGCTCAGTGTTTTAGCTCCTCATGATCATGTGAGACTCACCTCTGTTACTGTTTCTGTGTGTTCCTTCCCCCCATGTCCACTCCAGGAGGATATGATGCCTGGAGCAGCAGCTGCCTACTTGTAGCTGGAGGGGAAAGCCAAGAGAATTCCAGAGTACCAACTCACATTGGGATGCTGAAGAAACTCTGGGACCTCCTTCCTCTACATTTACATGAGATGCTTAAATTATTTCACAGCTTCAATTTAGCTTCCTACTAGATAAGAAGGTATCCTCAGGGATTACCTTCTTTCCTCACCTTCTTTCCTTCTTTCTTCCACAACTTTTCCCTGGTGTTGGGCTGGGGAAGGGGTGGGATGATAATACAGGGTGATTTCACTTCCTCACCTGGTGACCAGCTGTAGTGTGTGTGAAAGCAAGTTCCCTTACTGAATTTATGATTAATCCAAAACTTTATTCCTTGAGACTTCCCTGGTGGCTCAGTGGTTAAGAATCCGCCTGGCAGTGCAGGGGACACGGGTTTGAGCCCTGATCCGGGAAGATTCCACATGCCGCGGAGCAACTAAGCCCGTGTGCCACAACTACAGAGCCTGCGCTCTAGGGCCCGCGAGCCACAACTACTCCACAACTACTGAGCCTGCGCGCCTAGAGCCCATGCTCTGCAACAAAAGAAGCCACCACAATGAGAAGCCTGCACTCAGCAACAAAGACCCAGCGCAGCCAAAAATAAATTAATTAATTTAAAAAAAAACTTTATTCCTTTTCTTGTCCCCTCTGACCTAATCTTGTGCTGACTGAACACTAATCAGTCAGAGTCAGATGAGTAAAAAGTGCTGTTGTCGATATCATTTAGTACAAACTCAGGTTGTTCCTCCAGTGCAAGATGAGCTAACAGACCCCAGAGCCATAGACCACCTGGCCAGAGAACGCTAAATGGAGACATCCTGACCCTCAAAACTAAGATTAAGAAATGCCACAAGATGATGATTAATCCCAGCTTCTTTGTTCTTCCCCTTTAAAAAATACGGAACTCAAAGACCAAGTGAGAGTGGAGCTGAGGCTTGTCTCCCATTCCCTTGCTCGACACCCTGCAATAAACCCTTACTTGGCTGCAAACACCTGCTATCAAGAGTTTGATTTTCTGTGCTGTGAGCATGAAACTACACACCGCAGATTGGGACTCGAACCCAATCGCACCTCAGATGGGGCTTGAACCCACGATCTCCCAGCTGAAACTGCACACACACCTGGTCTCAGGTCTCAGGACTTAATGAAGCTCAGTTTATGTCTCAGCACAGAAGGAATTCAGCAAGAGGCAAAATGATAAGCAAGAAGTAAATTCATTAATATAGGACGCTTGTGGGGGATAGAAGCGGGCAGGCAAGGGAGTTCTGCCCCGAGAACTAAGTGGGAAAGCAGATTTCTTGAGAAAGATACACACTTCATAGACAGAATGCGGTCCGTCTCAGAAGGAGAGAAGCCCTGGGAGAAACACACTCCACAGACAGGGTGTAGACCCCCTCAGAAATAGGGCGTGGTTAGCTTTTATGGTCTAGGTAATTTTATAGGCTAACGAGTAGGAGGATTATTCTAACTCTTTTGGAGCGGGGGAGATTTCCAGGAATTGGGCCACCGCCCACTTTTTGGCCCTTTATGTCAGCCTCAGAACTGTCATGGCACCTGTGGGCATGTCATTTAGCTAATGTATTATGATGAGCATATAATGAGGCTCAAGGTCTCCTGGAAGTTGAGCTTCTGCATCTTGGGCCTAATCACTTCTCAGCAGTTTCTGTGTATCCTCAGTGGCTATGCCATTCTTTTAAAGGTTGCGCTCTTCCCCCTTCCCTCTTGTCTCAGGCCCAAGAGCCCATTGCTCAGTTACAGGTCTAATTTTCTCCACACCTGGATTCTTGCTCTCGCTCTCTCGCTCTCGCTCTCGCTCTCGATCTCTCAGAGCAATCAAGCCCTGCCCTAACTCCAGTGAGCTCGGAAAACAAAGAACCCTATAGGAATCAGGAACCACTTTCCAAAATAACAGCTAAATTTTCCCACTGTGACCTGAGGTCACTGTAACAGCAACTTCTCCCAGACCAGGTCGCTAATCCTCCTTTATGGAACTCAATCCAGCTTCTAGTTGTGTAAAATACTGTGCATTCTTTTGTTATTTATTTCCTTGGTTTAAGCTGCTTAAATATTTTCCCCAGTTCAAAAGCAATTCAAAAAGCAATACATTTTTGTCAATGGCATGTATTTTTTATTTTTACGTTTGGGTGGCAAAACATAAATATCTTGTCTTCTCTTGCATGCACAACATGTTTTTAAGAATAGAGTTTGCATGCACAGCTAATATCTGCTTCTATAGCACTTGTTAAATTCAGGTCAGCTAAATCCCTTGCTTTCCCCATGCTCTGTCTTCATGGTGACATTCTTCTGCTGTGACTGATGGAAGCACCCAACAACGTGCTGGCATATTAAAAAATTGTATTTGGGAAGGCTAACTTACCATGATAAAAAAACAGTTTGCCTAATAAAGCAACCCCGACTCTCTAACACGACTGGCTTGTGTTGCTATTGCTTTGCTGAGCTTTTAAAACATGGGTTTCAATGAACTTAGAATCTATCTCAGACTCAGGAGGAGAACACACTTTATGTTTTTGCAGAGTTGTTTTTCATCACAAACTAATAAACAGTAGACAAAACTCTCTGTGGTGTCTGCTCACCATATCAGATCTCCAATGTATCATTATTTGGAAAATTAAAATAAAGGAGGGCCAAGAAATCAGGCATTGGGCTTCCCTGGTGGCCCAGTGGTTGAGAATCCGCCTGCCAATGCAGGGGACACGGGTTCGTGCCCCGGTCTGGGAAGATCCCACATGCCGCGGAGCGGCTGGGCCTGTGAGCCATGGCCGCTGAGCCTGCACTTCCAGAGCCTGTGCTCCGCAACGGGAGAGGCCACAGCAGTGAGAGGCCCGCGCACCACAAAAAAAAAAAAAAAAAAAAGAAATCAGGCATGTCCACAGATACGTGGCAGCCTCTATCATAAGGTTGTCTTGTGGGATTGGTGACAGGGTCTGTCTCCTAAGAAATAAAGGACAATGTGACACTGTGACAGAAAAGTCTCTAATGTGTTGACAATTTTCTTCATGGATGCTGCAGCTCTAATCTATCTCCTTTGCATTTCGTTGAGAAATGAATTTAATTTCCATCCAGACTTAAGTATTTCTGAATGGATTTAAATTGAAAAATAGCATTACATCTTTTTCTTCTACTTTGGATATTTGTTAAGTCTTTGTTTGCATGTATAGAAGCTGTCCTCAAGAGAAACAGAATTCAGCCCCATGTAACACAGTATTGAGTTTATATGGTATATCTGCCCAGGTCTGCTCCAAGGGTTCGGTTTTACTGTCATAAACCATCTGGAATCTCCCAACAAGACTGAATACTGTGTAAATAGCATTCCAAAACAAGCAGGCATGTTTTACACCCTCTTCAAGATGTTTTGTACCGGAAAACTGAAAGGACTTGATCATAAAAAACTGTGAGTATGACCTTGAGGGCAAGGTCAAAGGTGTCTCCAATCTGCACAACTTGAGACTCATGAGACAGAACAATTCCACGTGGCAACAGAGGCAGCTGGAAAAGGAAGGAGCCTGGGCCTGCAGGGAGGCAGTGTGGCAGGGCTCTGGTCCTCCGTCTGCCACTTAGCTGCTCTGTGACTGTGTCAGGCACAACCTAGGGTCACACCATGTATAGTCCTATCCCCTTGAGGGCAGGTACAATCTATGACTTCTAACAAATTAAATATGGTAAAAGTGATGAGATGTCAACACTGCAATTATGGTACATTATATAGAAAAGGTGATGTGATGTCACCTTATATAAGGCTGTATCTTAGTAGACTGGAGTGTTAGATTCTCCTTCTGGCCTTGAAAACACAAACAGCCATATGAGCTGCCTATGTAGCAAGGAATTGCGGTGGCCTTGAGTGAAGCCTTGAGTGAGGGTGACCTTCAGCTGATGGCCAGGAAGAAGCTGGGGCCCTCAGTCACACAGCTGCAAAGAAATGAATTTTGCTAACAAAGAGATTGAGCTTGACAGTGAACTCTTCCCCAGCCAAGCATCCAGACAAGAATGTAGCCCATCTGACACCCTGACACAGCCTTGTGAGACCCTGAGTAGAAGACCTAACCCATCTGTGCTCAGACGCCTCCCAAGGGAACTTTGAGGTAATTAATGAGTGTTTGTGGAAATTTTTTACACAGCAACAGAAAGTTAATGGTCTAGAGTAAGCTTTTTCCCCCTGAATCTCAGTTTCCTCATCTGTATAATAGGGATGATAATACCCACTTTTAGGTAGGTTTAATCATCAAGTGAAATAATGGCTTTTGATAACATTCAGTTGTTTTCTTGTATTATTAATAATCTAGTTATTTGTCTGGGTAGGTGGCCCTACTAGACATACCACACGGCTGGACAGGCATTAGAGGAAATGGCCCTACTACCAGGCCAACCGAAGAAGTGGGGCAAAGGGCAAAGCATGGGGCCAATATATCCAACAGCCAATGGTCAGCACTGAAGATCGGAGAGGAAAGGGTTGAGTCCTAATGGGTGGGTGAAACCCTGAGTCAGAATTCCAAATGGGTGCCGCTGAAAAATCTGGTGGCAGGCAGTTATGTGAGCTGTGGCCAGACCAGGGCAGAATAATGAGGCTCAGAGCACCAGGCTGGGTGTCAGGAGCTAAAGTCCATCCTGGGCCTTAGTCCACAGGTGCCCAGGGAAAACCATGCCTGAGTGAAGGGAAATGCAGCCAGCTGTCCTTCAGATTCAGCTCCCTCTACGGCTGATGCCATGGTCTCTTAAATCTTTTTCTGACCACCTACTGTGTGTCCAGGAGTGTGCTAGGCACAGGCAGTACCGAGAGGAAGGGGAGGGTCTCCCTGCCCTGGAGAGTGCCCAGGCTGATGGCCCCAAGTTAGACTCCAAAACTAACAGTGCAGTTCTGTGTTCAGTGCTGGGATGCCAAAATCTGAGGGCAACCAACACCAAGCTCCAGCATATTGGGGTTGCAGTGGGGACTTTCAGTCTGCTTGCATCCTTGGCTGTCTGACACCTGGGGTAGGTAAGGCTGAGCTTCCTGGTAGAACGTGAGTAACATACCTAGAGGGAACAGGTCAGGGCTAAAGTCAAGGGGATCAGGTAGGACCTTGGCATCACTTCATAAACCAGCTGGAATCTCCCAACAAAGGCGGGCACTCTGTAAACAACATTCCAAGACAAGGCAGGCCTATTCTAAACCCTCTTTTAAGAGGGTTCAAGACCCACTCCTTTGCTGTGCTCTTGTGCAAAGAGCAGGTGTACTCTCAATCTTACTACTGAAGTTGTAAAGACTTGGGAGGTTGGTCATTCAAAATATAGAAATTCAGAAACTCTTGAAAATCAAATGTTAGTGGATATGGGACTAGAGGCTTTGGCTTTTATTTCCCTTTTGTGAGGCGTCTACAGTAAAGCTATCCTGAGTGGCTTGTCAACATGTTTCATGGAGAAAATAGAAAGCAACCCTGGTAATTACAAGTGGAATCTTGACACCCTGAGAGGTGGAAGTCCCCATCATGAACACACTCTCCTGCTCTAGGTAACCTGATGTCTACTGTCTCATTAGCACCAACTTCTTGAGGGCATCCTTGGTTACCTGCCTGCCTCCACAGAGTCTTAGAAAATTCATCTTTTTCCTGATTTCTTCTTCATGACGGATGTGAAGGCTGTAAAGTGTGGTGGTTAAGAACCCAGCCTCTATATGGGAACATATGTATATGTATAACTGATTCAGTTTGTTGTAAAGGAAAAACTAACACACTATTGTAAAACAATTATACTCCAATAAAGATGTTAAAAAAAAAAAAAAAAAAAAAAGAACCCAGCCTCTAGAGACGACATGCAGGATAAATCTGGCTCTGCCACTGCAGCAGTTGACTTAACCATTCTGAACTTGGAATCAGGCTAGTAAAACTATGTTAGTAAAGCATTCATCACATGAATATAGAGATTCCTCATCAATAACAGCTGTTGTTATTATTATTATCATTAAAATGGCTATTGCTTTGTACTTAGATTTCAGTTAACCGTGTAATCATTAACATCTCTGGGACAGTGCAGGCCAAGTGACACCAGGTAGGAGACTCTCAGAAGCTTGATTCAGTGAAACTAAATTGTCTATAGCTATGCCTTAAACAAAGCATAGCTTGTTTAAGGCATAGCTATAGGGATTTGCAAGCTTTCTCTATAAAAGGCCAGGTAGTAAATATTTTAGGCTTGCAGACAATATGGTCTGTGTTGCAATACTCAACTCTGTGGTCACAGCTCAAAAGCAGCCATAGACAATACATAAGCAAATGGGTGTGGCTGTGTTCCAATTAAATGTTATTTACAAAAAGAATTGGCTGGCTGGACTTGAGCCATAGGTTCCCAACCGCTGCTCTGGCTCTTTGCCCATGTGCAGCAAGGTATTGCTGAACAGAACTCTAAAACCAAGGACACATGACAGAGTAGACACGGTGGCCCTTGTCTCCATTTTGTCATTCTGGGAATATGACTTAATTCCTCCATGCCTCAGCTTCTTCCCCTGCAAAACCTATGGAATAGTATCTCTCATACAGGGATACTGAGGATAAATGATCCCAAGTATATAAAAGATAATTGAGTAAAAGAGATAATATATGTAAACAAGATAAAGTAAGTATGTTTATTTCAGGGATTTTCACACAAGTTTACTTCTTATCTGTCCAACTGGATTGTGAGTGTGTTGAAGGCTGAATGCTTATCACCTGCTGCTTTTGTTCCTCTCAGCCTCCTCTCTAGGTCCTAGAAAAGTGCTCTGCACAAAGCAGGGCATTGCCTTCATTCAAACTTTGATAATTCTGTAAAGATCAGTTGTTCTTACTTGCAGACAGTAGGAACCAGCACTTGTTAAGTGAAAGGAAATGAGTTTGCTGGAGAAACATGTACAAACCAGGGGAGTCAGGCTGGGGCAGGGCTAGGGATGCAGGGTACGTCTGCACACTGACTCCTCTGCTCCTGCATCCCAAAGCTCCATCAGGAACAGTTCTCCACAGTTCCTGCATCCAGCATCGCCAGGAAGTCTGTAATGAACTGAATGTTTATATCCCCCCAAAATTCATATGTTGAAATCCTAACCCCCAATTTGATAGTAGAGGAAGTGAGGCCTTTGGGGTGATTAGATCCTGAGGGTGGAACCCTAATGAACAGGATTAACACCCTCATAAAAGGGACCCCGAGAGCTCTCCCACCCATTTTCCACCACAGGAATATACAAGAAGGCGGCAGTCTAACACTGAGAAGACAGTTCTAACCAAAACTCAGCCACGCTGGCACCCTGATCTTGGAGTTTCAGCCTCCAGAACTATAAGAAATAAAAATCTATTGTTTATAAGCCACCCAGTCTATGGTTCTTTGCTATGGCAACCCGAACTGACTAAGAAAAAATCCTAGGCAGGAATTTGGCCTGAGGCCAGATCACCTGCCTATACCCACTACAAGGAAGTAAGGAGAGAAAACTTTATTCAGAGATTTTGGCCTCTGGAGTGAGAGCATTTTACCAAGTCTCTTGATGACGTATAGTTCTCCAAATAGGAAAGATTTGAGGGGCTGGACACCCAGAAGAATGGCAAATGTCTACTGTACTGATCATCCACGAACCTCAGCCACTAGTTTGTGGAGAACATTTGGATCACAACATGGGCTACCACCACTGTGACTTTCAAAGTGGCTGCTCATCAGGTAGGCGATGAGATAAACTAAGCCCTCCGAGCTCTTGCCTTTGGTCCCCTACGGCAGATAAAATAATGCCCTCACTTCTACGCATGTCAGACTGATTTCTGATAGCCAGAACCTACAACTTTGTCAGAAGCCTGTCCTTAGGCTGCTGGAACCCATTTGGTCTGCATGTAAGGGCAACTCAAAATGCCTGGGTAATTTGTAACTCACCAGGACCATCCCTTAACCAGTAATTTCTAGGGCTTATATTTATGAATAACTCAGCTCCCTTGTCCCTTGAATAGGATCATAATGAAGTATGTGTTTTACACCATTTCCCAAAACTTCTTCAAAGGTTTGAAATTGAGTTGCACACTGTGGTAGCTGCCTTTATAGTGTACCCCTTACAGACTGCCTTCCCTTCCTTATATTACTACACACACAAACACACACACACACACAATCACAAACACACACACACACTCTTCTGCCCACGTCTCCCAATATTGCAAATGAACTGTATGTGCTCAATCTTTGTCTCTGTATCTGAATGTTGACATACTATTTTGCAAACATATCAGGAATGTCGAGGTGACTCTCACCATAAAGCTCTATACCACAAAAACAATTACAGATGTCTAACCAGAAAAATCAGAGAATAAGAAAATGCTATTTTCTTTCTCTATTAAAGAATCATTATTAAAATTATACTACTTGTGTTTATAAAATATCTGACCCTATGATGAAAACACTGATGCTAGGAAGGAAGGAAAGAAGGAAGGGAGGGAGGGCAGGAGGGAGAAAGAAAAGTTAGAAGGAGAAAGAGAAAGAAAACAGACAATCATTATTCAGGAGAATCAGATGGACATAAAAAGGATGGGTCTTGGACTTCTGGAAGATGATAAGGCAAATTGGTTTGAAGCAACAGGGTAAGAGGGAAGATCCCTAAACCCTGGGAAAACAACATAGGAGAAGCCAATGAGAAGGGCTGTAAATCACTGGGTAATCAAAGACAAAGCTATTCTGCAGGGCGCTGCAGAAAGCTGTCAGAAGAAGAAAAGTCAGGTCAGCTCTCTGTGACTGAAAAAGTACAAAGCTGTCAAGTCTCAAAACTGAAGGGACTGATCTTGATGTTTCTGATGGCATGCAGTAGCTTTGGGGGCTGCTGTTCTCTTCTGGGAATTGGGAGAAGGAGGCCCTTGTCGGATGTTCCTGTACAAGGAGGAAGATGACTTGAACATATTTCCTCTCTGCACTGCATCCTGAAAATTGAATTGTGATGATAAAGATCAGACAATTGTGCTGAAGCACTGAACTCTTTATGAAATAATAGCCCAAGTGCTGAACTCTAATATCATTTCCGTCTTTGTAGGAAAAGGAAAGGATTTGGCTGTCACCTGACTCTGTACAGGTAGGAGGATGGAGCATTAGCCACTATGTGCTCTGTGGTCAAATTTCCCTATGATGAAGGGAGCCAGCTAGGCAGTCATCATGTAAGGGCAAAGGTGACCATCCAGAGGAGAGAAAGATCCTTGGGGCTGAAGGAGGGCTAAGAATAGAGGCAGAGAAGGGATAAGGAACTGGCTGGTTGTGGAGATGAAATGCACCAAAACAATAGCTGGACTCCAGCTCTCACCCAAAGAGGATTTAGGAAGGAAAAAAATCTTGGAATCAAGTTTGGGTGAGGAATCCTCGAAGTTGTTGGTGTTCCATTCTCCTGCAGAAGGTAAAGTACATAAATTTGGGCAGCAGAGACAATCTGGTTAATCAGGGAATTCTGGCTAAAACATATTTATTTGTGATGTTAGAGCTGAACAGTGTCATTGTCATGAACTATAAAGAAGATTCTGGACTAGATGCAAGGGCTCCAGGGAGTTCTCACAGTGGTCCCAGAAGCTGACACATGGGGGGCTGATTGCAGATTGATTTTCCCATTGATAATACAGTACCATGATTCCCTTTCCTGAGTGTCATAGCTGAGGCCTCATTAGCCCTTCTAATGGAGAGCAGAGCAGATATCTATCTAGAGTCTTCTTGAATGCCAAGAAGTGCTCATGGTAAGGGGTGTGGTCTAGGTGGCCTAGGTCATATCAGCTCACCTATGGTGGCAGGCAGTAGATTTTTTTTTTTTTTTTTTTTTTTTTGACCATGCCTCGTGGCTTGTGGGATCTCAGTTCCCTGACCAGGGACTGAACCTAGGCCATGGAAGTGAAAGTGCCAAATCCTAACCACATGACCACCAGGGAACTCCCCCAGTAAATATCTTTTTAAAAGACTGAAAATCATGATTGATTCTCTCCCTAGGCTGGTGACTTCTCTGTCTGAAATGCCAGGCATGATTTCTCCCAAAGTTTAGCTGGAGTGGTTTCACATTCTGGTCAGTACATGCACAGGCATGCAAATGCAATGAAAATCACTCTAGGTCATTAATAACTGTAGGCACTGGCAGGTGACAGATGTGAAATAAATTGGTTCCTGCACATTTCTCTACTTAATCTTTAAAAAATTAGTTCTGAACTTTCAGTGAGTTATATGTCAAAATATGTCTTCTATTTTGAACTTAATGCAATGTTTATAAGAATGTTCTACTAATCTGAATGTGCAGTTATTCAATGATTACTCAAAGAATTATATGTGCTTGTATAATTCTGAAGAATTATTTACTTAATCACATGTTTAAAAGGTTGAAGAGATGTCAAAATGTTCAAAATGTCAAATGGCAATGTCAGAACTCTAATGAAACCTTAGAGATGAGATTAAATAGACCACAGACCAAAAAGAACCAGTGACAAGGAAGACAGACAACCCTGAAGAAAAAGATGACTGCAGAAGAGATGAAGAGTGAACACAGGTGCCTCTGAGAATTCCTTTATTAACCAGATTATCTCTGCTGCCCAAATTCATGGTCTCTGGTTTCTGCAGGATGACAGAACATTAACAGCTTTTGCCGTTGTTCACCTAAACTTGGTTCTAGACTTTTTTCCTCTCTAAATCCCCTTTGGGTAACAGCTGGAATCCACCTATAGATAACCAAATAGAAAGAATAAATTTGAATAACCAACAAGCAGTAATCAACATAGGTGCAATTAACGTTAGGAAATGGCCACAAATGGGAAGACATCAATGAACTTGTTCTCTTTTCCTACAGCATCCCCGTTTAGTTCAGTTTGATACAAACATCCCTTTCATATTTAGAACAGAGCAATGTCCCATTACTTTAGCCTTTTCGTGGCCACTAACAAATTATAGGGGAAAAAAACCCCAATTTGACAGAATCTGCTTATTGATTCTGAAATGCTATGGTGCTTACTCAAAGAAGTAATGGGTCTCATTAAGTGCTGTTATCTAAGAATAGAATTGTTTATTAAACTTACAATTAAGCTTATGAATCAGTAAGTAAAATATGTGAATGTATTAATTTTCTGTTGTTGCATGACAAATTGCCACAAACCCAGTGACTTAAAAAAGCACACATCATTGCAGCTCTATTTACAATAGCCAGGACATGGAAGCAACCTAAGTGTCCATCAACAGATGAATGGATAAAGAAGATGTGGCACATATATACAATGGAATATTACTCAGCCATAAAAAGGAATGAAACTGAGTTATTTATAATGAGGTGGATGGACCTGGAGTCTGTCATACAGAGTGAAGTAAGTCAGAAGGAGAAAAACAAATACCGTATGCTAACACATATATATGGACTCTAAGGGAAAAAAATGTCATGAAGAGATTAGTGGTAGGACGGGAATAAAACACAGACTTACTCGAGCATGGACTTGAGGATATGGGGAGGGGGAAGGGTGGGCTGAGACGAAGTGAGAGAGTGGCAGGGACATATACACACTACCAAATGTAAATTAGATAGCTAGTGGGAAGCTGCTGCATAGCACAGGGAGATCACCTCTGTGCTTTGTGACCACCTAGAGGGGTGGGATAGGGAGGGTGGGAGAGAGGGTGATGCAAGAGGGAAGAGATATGGGAACATATGTATATGTATAACTGATTCAGTTTGTTGTAAAGGAAAAACTAACACACTATTGTAAAACAATTATACTCCAATAAAGATGTTAAAAAAAAAAAAAAAAAAAAAAGCACACATTTCTTATCTCATAGTTTCTGTAGGTCAGGAGTCCAGGCACAGCTTAACTGGGTCCTCTGCTCAGGATCTCACAAGGCTGCACTTAAGGTGTTGGGTGAGGCTGTGATCTCATCTAGAAGCTCAAGTGGGGAAGAATCTACTTCCAATCAGATGTTGGCAGAATTAATTTACTTGTGGTTGTTAAGGAAGATGGTCCCGGTTTCTTGTTGGCTATTGACTGGAGGACGCCCTCAACTCCTAAAGGTTGTTACCTGCAGATCTTTGCCATATGGGTTTTCCAACATGGCCATTTACTTCATCAAGCCAGGAAGGAGCATCTTTAGAGCAAATCTGTTTGCAAGACAGAGGCTTATCCAACATAACATAATCATGAGAGTGACATCTCATTACTTTTACCATATTGGTTAGAAGCAAATCCCAGGTCTCGTTTTCACTCAAGGGGAGAGGATTATACAAGGTTGTGAACTCCAGGAAACCTAAATCGTGGAGCCACCTTAGAGTGGAGCCACCTTAGAGTCTTTTTGCACAGTAAATTCTCACCTACTAAATATTGAGATCTTCTGAAAGGATGTATATTCCTCTCAGGAGTTAAGTAGGGATATCTGATTGCCATGGACCCTAAGCAGCAATGACTGTCCTTCTCCAATGCTCTCTCATACTTTTGTGGTCTGTATTCCCACAGTTCAACTTGGAAAGGATCCACTTTCTTAGGCACCAATACCTGCAATTTCAGTAGCATCAGCAACCAAGCCATCCTCTGGAGTGCGTCTCAGCAAATATTAGGTCACCTCAGAGTAGGACCAAAGAGGATTCCTTCATCCTTGCACTTGAAAGTATTTATGTAGCAGAATCCTTTCTATAAAAACTAAGCTGTTTTAGACTCACAGACATAGAGAACAGACTTGTGGTTGGCAAGGGGGAATAGAATGGATAAACAACAAGGTCCTACTGTATAGCACAGGGAATTGTATTCAATATGCTGTGATAAACCAAAATGGAAAAGAATATTTTAAAAAAGAGTGAATATATATGTATAACTGAATCACTTTGCTGTGTAGCAGAAATTAACAACATTGTAAATCAACTATGCTTCAATAAAAAATTAAAGAAGCTGTTTTTATCTGAGTAGAAAGCAAAACAATCAAACAACTACTAGAATCAATTGATCCATTGGCTTGTGAGTAATATAGACGTACTATGGCATCAACTTCACTTTACTTTTACCGTAATTTTCTTCAAAAAACATTTGTTTCTGATCTTTTAATGGAAATTTTCCATAGAAGGGCTTCATGACTGGCTTTACATGGATCCAGTTCCAACCTTGTTTTATCCTTGAAAACATTCTCAAGTTGTCAAGCAAACCAACAATCTGAAGTAGAGAAAGATTCTAACCCAAACAATACTGAGATTGCTAATGAAAAAGAGATTGCTGGCTGAAACTGAAGGAGATTTCTGAAGTCATCATTAAATGGTTTTACTTCAGTGCTCTGAAATAATGGTACTTTATTCTCAGGTCCACTCATCACCATCTGAAGAATTAGAAAAGAAATGCTGAAGGTAAAAAATACTGAGGAAAAGTTACAGTACCACCTCATTGCCCATAAATATGGTTTTGTTTTGTTTTTTAACTTTGTTTTTTAAATCTTTACTGGAGTATAATTGCTTTACAATGGTGTGTTACCTTCTGCTTTATAACAAAGTGAATCAGCTATACATATACATATATCCCCATATCTCCTGTCTCCTGCGTCTCCCTCCCACCCTCCCTATCCCACCACTCTAGGTGGTCATAAAGCACTGAGCTGATCTCCCTGTGCTATGCAGCTGCTTACCACTAGTTATCTATTTTACATTTGGTAGTATATATAAGTCAATGCTAGTCACTCACTTCGTCCCAGCTTACACTTCCCCCTCCCCATATCCTCAAGTCCTTTCTCTACAACTGCATCTTTATTCCTGTACTGCCCCAAGGTTCTCCATAACGTTTTTTTTTTTTTAGATACATATATATGTGTTAGCATATGGTATTTGCTTTTCTCCTTCTGGCTTACTTCACTCTGTATGACAGACTCTAGGTCCATCCACCTCACTACAAATAACTCAATTTCATTTCTTTTTATGGCTGAGTAATATTCTATTGTATATATGTGCCACATCTTCTTTATCCATTCATCTGTTGATGGACACTTAGGTTAATTCCATGTCCTGGCTATTGTAAATAGAGCTGCAATGAACATTGTGGTACATGACTCTTTTTGAATTATGGTTTTCTCAGGGTATATGCTCAGTAGTGGGAATGCTGTGTCCTATGGTAGTTTTATTTTTAGTGTTTTAAGGAACCTCCATACTGTTCTCCATAGTGGCTGCATCAATTTACATTTCCACAAACAGTGCAAGAGGTTTCCCTTTTCTCCTCATCCTCTCCAGCATTTATTGTTTCTAGATTTTTTCATGATGGCCATTCTGACTGGTGTGAAGTGATACGTCATTGTAGTTTTGATTTGCATTTCTCTAATGATTAGTGATGTTGAGCATCCTTTCATGTGTTTCTTGGCAATCTGTATATCTTCTATGGAGAAATGTCTATTTAGGTCTTCTATTCATTTTTGGATTGGGTTTTTGTTTTTTTGATTTTGAGCTGCATGAGCTCCTTCTAAATTTTGGAGATTAATCCTTAGTCAGTTGCTTCATTTGTAAATATGTTCGCCCATTCTGAGGGGTGTCTTTTCATCTTGTTTATCATTTCCTTTGTTGTGCAAAAGCTTTTAAGTTTCATTAGGTATCATTTGTTTATTTTTGGTTTTTAATTTCCTTTACTCTAGGAGGTGGATCAAAAAATATCTTGCTGTGATTTATGTCATAGAGTGTTCTGCCTATGTTTTCCTCTAAGAGTTTGATAGTGTCTGGCCTTACATTTAAGTCTCCAATCCATTTTGAGTTTATTTTTGTGTATGGTGTTAGGGAGTGTTCTAATTTCATTCTTTTATATGTAGCTGTCCAGTTTTCGCAGCACCACTTATTGAAGAGTCTGTCTTTTCTCCACTGTATATTCTTTCCTCCTTTATCAAAGATAAGGTGACCATATGTGTGTGGGTTTATCTCTGGGCTTTCTATCCTGTTCCATTGATCTATATTTCTGTTTTTGTGCCAGTACCATACTGTCTTGATTACTATAGCTTTGTAGTATACTCTGAAGTCCAGGAGCTTGATTCCTCTAGCTCTGTTTCTCTTTCTCAAGATAGCTTTGGCTATTCAGGGTCTTTTGTGTTTCCGTACAAATTGTGAAATGTTTTGTTCTAGTTCTGTGAAAAATGTCAGTGGTAGTTTGATAGGGATTACATCGAATCTGTAGATTGCTTTGGGTGGTATACTCATTTTCACAATGTTGATTTTTTCAATCCAAGATCACGGTATGTCTCTCCATCTCTTTGTATCATCTTTAATTTCTTTCACCAGTGTCTTATAGTTTTCTGCATACAGGTCTTTTGTCTCCTTAGGTAGTTTTATTCCTAGGTATTTTATCTTTTTTGTTACAATGGTAAATGGGAGTGTTTCCTTAATTTCTATTTCAGATTTTTCATGATTAGTGTATAGAAATGCAAGAGATTTCTGTGCATTAATTTTGTATCCTGCTACTTTACCAAATTCATTCATTAGTTCTAGTAGTTTTCTGGTAGTATCATGTCATTTGCAAACAGTGACAGCTTTACTTCTTTTCCAATTTGAAATCCATTTATTTCTTTTTCGTCTCTGATTGCTATGGCTAAAACTTCCAAAACTATGTTGAATAATAGTGGTGAGAGTGGGAAACATTGTCTTGTTCCTGATCTTAGTGGAAATGTTTTTAGTATTTCACCATTGAGAATGATGTTGGCTGTGGGCTTGTCATATACAGCCTTTATTATGTTGAGCTAAGTTCACTCTATGCCTACTTTCTGGAGGGTTTTATCATACATGGGTGTTGAATTTTGTCAAAAGCTTTTTCTGCATCTATTGAGATGATGATATAGTTTTTCTCCTTCAATTTGTTAATATGGTGTATCACATTGCTTGATTTGTGCATACAGAAGAATCCTTGCATTCCTGGGATAAACCCCACTTGATCATGGTGTATGATCCTTTTAATGTGCTGTTGGATTCTGTATGCTGGTATTTGGTTGAGGATTTTTGCATCTATGTTCATCAGTGATATCAGCCTGTAGTTTTCGTTCTTTGTGACATCTTTCTCTGGTTTTGGTATCACGGTGATGGTGGTCTTGTAGAATGATTTGGGAGTGTTCCTCCCTCTGCTGTATTTTGGAAGAGTTTGATAAGGATATGTGTTAGCCTTTCTCTAAATGTTTGATGGAATTTGCCTATGAAGCCATCTGCTCCTGGATTTGTGTTTGTTGGAAGATTTTTAATCACAGTCTCATATCTGTGCTTGTGATTGGTCTGTTTATATTTTCTTTTTCTTCCTGATTCGGTCCTGGAAGGTTGTGCTTTTCTAAGAATTTGACCATTTCTTCCAGGTTGTCCATTTTATTGGCATATAGTTGCTTGTAGTAAACTCTCATGATCCTTTGTATTTCTGCAGTGTCAGTTGTTACCTCTCCTTTATCATTTCTAATTCTATTGAGTCTTCTCCCTTTTTTTCTTGATGAGAAAAAAAGTTTTTAGTTTTATTGATCTTTGTGAATATTTCCTTCATTTCTTTTTCATTTATTTCTGATCTGTTCCTTATGATTTCTTTCCTTCTGCTAACTTTGAGGGTTTTTGATTCTTCTTTCTCTAATTGTTTTACGTGTAAGGTTAGGTTGTTTATTTGAGATGTTTCTTGTTTCTTGAGGTGGGATTTTATTGCTATAAACTTCCTCTTAGAACCACTTTTGCTGCATCCCATAGGTTTTGGGTTGTCATGTTTTCATTGCCATTTGTTTCTAGGTATTTTTTTTTATTTCCTCTTTCATTTCTTCAGTGATCTCTTGGTTATTATGTAGTGTATTGTTTAGCCTCCACGTGTTTGTATTTTTTACAGATTTTTTCCTGTAATTGATATCTAGTCTCATAGCGTTGTTGTGGGAAAAGATACTTCACAAGATTTCAATTTTCTTAAATTTACCAAGGCTGATATTTGACCCAAGATATGATCTATCCTGGAGAATGTTCCATGAGCACTTGAAAAGAAAATGCGTTCTCTTGTTTTTGGATGGAATGTCCTTTAAATATCAATTAAGTCCACCTTGTTTAATGTATCATTTAAAGCTTGTGTTACCCTATTTATTTTGATTTTGGATGATCTGTCCATTGGTGAAAGTGGGGTGTTAACATCCCCTACTATGATTATGTTACTGTTGATTTCCCCTTTTATGGCTGTTAGCATTTGCCTTATATATTGAGGTGATCCTATGTTGGGTGCATAAATATTTAAAATTGTTATATCTTCTTCTTGGATTGATCCCTTGATCATTATGTAGTGTCCTTCTTTGTCTCTTGTAATAGTCTTTATTTTAAAGTCTATTTTGTCTGATATAAGAATTGCTACTCCAGCTTTCTTTTGATTTCCATTTGCATGAGATAACTTTTTCCATGCCCTCACTTTCAGTCTGTGTTTGTTCCAAGGTCTAAAGTGGGTATCTTGTAGAGAGCATATATATGGGTCTTGTTTTTGTATCCATTCATCCAGTTTATGTCTTTTGGTTGGAGCATTTAATCCATTTACATTTAAGGTAATTATCGATATGTATGTTCCTATTGCCATTTACTTAATTGTTCTGGGTTTGTTATTGTAGGTCATTTCCTTCCTTTGTGTTTCCTGCCTAGAGAAGTTCCTTTAGCATTTGTTGTAGAGCTGGTTTTGTGGTGCTGAATTCTCTTAGCTTTTGCTTGTCTGTAAAGGTTTTAATTTCCCTGTTGAATCTGAATGAGATCCTTGCTGGGTAGAGTAATCTTGGTTTAAGGTTTTTCCCGTTTCATCACTTTAAATATGTCACGCCACTCCCTTCTGGCTTGCAGAGTTTCTGCTGAAAGATCAGCTGTTAATCTGTGGGGATTCCCTTGTATGTTATTTGTTGTTTCTCCCTGCAGCTTTTAATATTTTTTCTTTGTATTTATTTTTTTTAATTTAATTTTATTTATTTTTTTATACAGCAGGTTCTTATTAGTCATAAATTTTATACACATTAGTGTGTACATGTCAATCCCAATTGCCCAGTTCATAACAACACCATCCCCAATCCCCCACGGCTTTCCCCCCTTGGTGTCCATACGTTTGTTCTCTACATCTGTGTCTCAACTTCTGCCCTGCAAACCGGTTCATCTATACCATTTTTCTAGGTTCCACATACATATATTAATATACAATATTTGTTTTTCTCTTTCCAACTTACTTCACTCTGTATGACATTCTCTAGATCCATCTACGTCTCAACAAATGACTCAATTTCCTTCCTTTATATGGCTGAGTAATAATCCATTGTATATATGTACCACATCTTCTTTATCTATTCGTCTGTCCATGGGCATTTAGGTTGCTTCCATGACCGGTTATTGTAAATAGTGCTGCAATGAATATTGGGGTTCATGTGTTTTTTTGAATTATGGTTTTCTCTGGGTATACACACAGTAGAGGGATTGCTGGATCATATGGTAATTCTATATTTAGTTTTTAAAGGAACCTCCATAGTGTTCTCCATAGTGACTGTATCAATTTACATTCCCACCAACAGTGCAAGAGTGTTCCCTTTTCTCCACACCATCTCCAGCATTTGCTGTATGTAGATTTTTTGATGATGCCCATTCTAACTGGTGTGAGGTGATACCTCATTGTAGTTTTGATTTGCATTTCTCTAATAATTAGTGGTGTTGAGCAGCTTTTCATGATTAATCTCTATGTCTTCTTTGGAGAAATGTCTATTTAGGTCTTCTGCCCATTTTTGTTTATTTATTTTTAACATCTTTATTGGAGTATAACTGTTTTACAATGGTGTGTTAGTTTCTGCTTTACAACAAAGTGAATCAGTTATACATATACATATGTTCCCATATCTCTTTCCTCTTGCGTCACCCTCCCTTCCACCCTCCCTATCCCACCCCTCTAGGTGGTCGCAAAGCACAGAGGTGATCTCCCTGTGCTATGCGGCAGCTTCCCACTGGCAACCTAATTTACATTTGGTAGTGTATATATGTCCATGCCACTCTCTCACTTCTTCACAGCTTACCCTTCCCCCTCCTCATATCCTCAAGTCCATTCTCTAGTAGGTCTGTGTTTTATTCCCGTCCTACCACTAATCTTCTCATGACATTTTTTTTTCTTAGATTCCATATATATGTGTTAGCATACGGTATTTGTTTTTCTCCTTCTGACTTACTTCACTCTGTATGACACACTCCAGGTCTATCCACCTCACTACAAATAACTGTTTCATTTCTTTTTTTTTTTTATTTTTTATTTTTTTCCCCTTTTATTTATTTATTTTTTTTAACATCTTTATTTGAGTATAACTATTTTACAATAGTGTGTTAGTTTCTCCTTTACAACAAAGTGAATCAGTTATACATATACATATGTTCCCATATCTCTTCCCTCTTGCAACACCCTCCCTCCCACCCTCCCTATTCCACCCCTCTAGGTGGTCACAAAGCACAGAGGTGAACTCCCTGTGCTATGCGGCAGCATCCCACTAGCTATCTAATTTACATTTGGTAGTGTGTATATGTCCCTGCCACTCTCTCACATAGTCACCGCTTACCCTTCCCCCTCCCCATATCCTCAAGTCCATGCTCTAGTAGGTCTGTGTTTTATTCCCGTCCTACCACTAATCTCTTCATGACATTTTTTTTTTAAATTTTTTTATTTTTATTTTTATTTTTTAGATTCCATATATATGTGTTAGCCTACGGTATTTGTTTTTCTCCTTCTGACTTACTTCACTCTGTATGACAGATTCCAGGTCTATCCACCTCATTACAAATAACTCAGTTTCATTTCTTTTTATGGCTGAGTAATATTCCATTGTATATATGTGCCACATCTTCTTTATCCATTCATCTGTTGACGGACACTTAGGTTGCTTCCATGTCCTGGCTATCGTAAATAGAGCTGTGATGAACATTTTGGTACATGACTCTTTTTGAATTATGGTTTTCTCAGGGTATATGCCCAGTAGTGGGATTGCCGGCTTGTATGGTAGTTCTATTTGTAGTTTTTTAAGGAACCTCCATAGTGTTCTCCATAGTGGCTGTATCAATTTACTTTCCCACTAGCAGTGCAAGAGTGTTCCCTTTTCTCCACACCCTCTCCAGCATTTATTGTCTCTAGAGTTTTGGATGATGGCCATTCTGACTGGTATGAGATGGTATCTCATTGTAGTTTTGATTTGCATTTCTCTAATGATTAATGATGTTGAGCATTTTTTCATGTGTTTGTTGGCAAACTGTATATCTTCTTTGGAGAAATGTCTATTTAGTTCTTCTGCCCATTTTTGGATTGGGTTCTTTGTTTCTTTAATATTGAGCTGCATGAGCTGTTTATATATTTTGGAGATTAATCCTTTATCCATTGATTCGTTTGCAAATATTTTCTCCCGTTTGGAGGGTTATCTTTTCATCTTGTTTATGGTTTCCTTTGCTGTGCAAAAGCTTTTAAGTTTCATTAGGTCCCATTTTTTAATTTTTATTTTTATTTCCTTTACTCTAGGAGGTGGATCAAAAAATATCTTGCTGTGATTTATGTCAAACAATGTTCTTCCTATGTTTTCCTCTAAGAGTTTTATAGTGTGTGGTCTTACATTTAAGTCTCGAATCCATTTTGAGTTTATTTTTGTGTATGGTGTTAGGGAGTGTTCTAATTTCATTCTTTTACATGTAGCTGTCCATTTTCCCAGCACCACTTATTGAAGAGACTGTCTTTTCTCCATTTTATAGCCTGTCTCCTTTGTCATAGATTAGTTGACATTAGGTGCATTGGTTTACCTCTGGGCTTTCTATCCTGTTCTGTTTATGTTCCAGTACCATATTGTTTTGATTACTGTAGTTTGGTAGTATAGTCTGAAGTCAGGGAGTCTGATTCCTCCAGCTCTGTTTTTTTCCCTCAAGACTGCTTTGCCTATTTGGGGTCTTTTGTGTCTCCATATATATTTTAAGATTTTTTTGTTCTAGTTCCATAAAAAAATGCCATTGGTAATCTGATAGGGATTGCATCGAATCTGTAGATTGCCTTGGGTATTTTAGTCATTTTCACAATATTGATTCTTCTAATCCAAGAACATGGTATATATCTCCAACTGTTTGTATCATCTCTAATTTCTTTTATCAGTGTCTTATAGTTTTCTGCATACAGGTCTTTTGTGTCCTTAGGTAGATTTATTCCTAGGTATTTTATTCTTTTTGTTGCAATGGTAAATGGGAATGTTTCCCTAATTTCTCTTTCAGATTTTTCATCATTAGTGTACAGAAATGCAAGAGATGTCTGTGCATTAGTTTTGTATCCTACAATTTTACCAAATTCATTGATTAGCTCTAGTAGTTTTCTGGTGGCATTTTTAGGATTCTCTATGTATAGTGTCATGTCATCTGCGAACAGTGACAGTTTTACTTTCTCTTTTCCAATTTGTATTCCTTTAAATTCTTTTTCTTCTCTGATTGCCGTGGCTAGGACTTCCAAAACTATGTTGAATAATAGTCGTGAGAGTGGACATCCTTGTCTTATTCCTCATTTTAGAGGAAATGTTTTCAGTTTTTCACCAGTGAGAATGATGTTTGCTTTTGGTTTGTTGTATATGGCCTTTATTATGTTGAGGTAGATTCCCTCTATGCCCACTTTCTGGAGAGTTTTTATCATAAATCGGTGTTGAATTTTGTCAAAAGCTTTTTCTGCATCTATTGACATGATCATATGGTTTTTCTTCTTCAATTTGTTAAAATGGTGTATCACATTGATTGATTTGCATATATTGAAGAATTCTTGCATCCCTGGAATGAAGCCCACTTGATCATGGTGTATGATCCTTTTAATGTGTTGTTGGATTCTGTTTTCTAATATTTTGTTGAGAATTTTTGCATCTATATTCATCAGTGATATTGGTCTGTAATTTTCTTTTTTTGTAGTATCTTTGTCTGGTTTTGGTATCAGGGAGATGGTAGCCTCATAGAATGAGTTTGAGAATATTCCTTCCTCCACAATTTTTTGGTAGAGTTTGAGAAGGATGGGTGTTAGCTCTTCTTTAAATGTTTGATAGAATTCACCTGTGAAGCCATCTGGTCTTGGACTGTTGTTTGTTGGAAGATATTTAATCACACTTTCAATTTCAGTACTTGTGATTGGTCTGTTCATATTTTCTATTTCTTCCTGGTTCAGTCTTGGAAGCTTATACCTTTCTAAGAATTTGTTCATTTCTTCCAGGTTGTCCATTTTATTGGCATATAGTTGCTTGCAGTAGTCTCTTAGGATGCTTTGCATTTCTGCGGTGTCTGTTGTAACTTCTTTTTCACTTCTAATTTTATTGATTTGAGTCCTCTCCCTCTTTTTCTTGATGAGTCTGGCTAATGGTTTATCAATTTTGTTTATCTTCTCAAAGAACCAGCTTTTAGTTTTATTGATCTTTGCTCTTGTTTTCTTTGTTTCTACTCTGATCTTTATGATTTCTTTCCTTCTGCTAACTTTAGGTTTTGTTTGTTCTTCTTTCTCTAGTTCCTTTAGGTGTAAGGTGAGATTGTTTATGTGAGATTTTTCTTCTTTCTTGAGGTAGGCTTGTATAGCTATAAACTTCCCTCTTAGAACTGCTTTTGCTGCATCCCATAGGTTTTGGATCGTCGTGTTTTCATTGTCATTTGTCTCTAGGTATTTTTTGATTTCCTCTTTGATTTCTTCAGTGATATCTTGGCTATTGAGTAACATATTGTTTAGCCTCCATGTGTTTGTGTTTTTTACGTTTTTTTTCCCTGTAATTCATTTCTAATCTCATAGCATTGTGGTCAGAAAAGATGCTTGATATGATTTCAATTTTCTTAAATTTACTGACACTTGATTTGTGACCCAAGATGTGATCTATTCTGAAGAATGTTCCATGTGCACTTGAGAAGACAGTGTAATTTGCTGGTTTTGGATGGAATATCCTATAAATAGAAATTAAATCTATCTGGTCTATTGTGTTATTTAAAGTTTGTGTTTCCTTATTAATTTACTGTTTGGATCATCTGTCCATTGGTGTAAGTGAGGTGTTAAAATCCCCCACTACTATTGTGTTACTGTCTATTTCCTGTTTTATAGCTGTTAGCAGTTGCCTTATGTATTGAGGTGCTACTGTGTTGGGTGCATATATATTTATAATTGTATTTTCCTCTTCGATTGATCCCTTGATCATTATGTATTGTCTTTCCTTGTTTCTTGTAACATTCTTTATTTTACAGTCTATTTTATCTGATATGAGTATTGCTGCTCAAGCTTTCTTTTGATTTCTATTTGCATGGAATACCTTTTGCCATCCCCTCACTTTCAGACTGCATGTGTCCCTAGGTCTGAAGCGGGTCTCTTGTAGACAACGTATATATGGGTCTTGTTTTTGTATCCATTCAACAAGCCTGTGTCTTTTGGTTGGAGCATTTAATCTATTCACATTGAAGGTAATTATCAATATGTATGTTCCTATTACCATTTTCTTAATTGTTTTGGGTTTGTTTTTGTAGTTCCTTTTCTTCTCTTGTGTTTCCCATTTAGAGAAGTTCCTTTAGTATTTGTTGTGGAGCTGGTTTGGTGGTGCTGAATTCTCTTAGCTTTTGCTTGTCTGTAAAGCTTTTGATTTCTCCATTGAATCTGAATGAGATCCTTGCCGGATAGAGTAATCTTGTTGTAGGTTCTTCCCTTTCATCACTCTAAGTGTATCATGCCACTCCCTTCTGGCTTGTAGAGTTTCTGCCGAGAAATCAGTTGTTAACCTTATGGGAGTTCCCTATTATGTTATTTGTCATTTTTCCCTTGCTGCTTTCAAAAATTTTTCTTTGTCTTTAATTCTTGTCAACTTGATTACTATGTGTCTTGGCGTGTTTCTCCTTGGGTTTTTACTGTATGGGACTCTCTGTGCTTACTGGACTTGGGTGGCTATTTCCTTTCCCATGTTAGGGAAGTTTACCAGTATAATATTTTCCAATATTTTCTTGGGTCCTTTCTCTCTCTCTTCTGCTCTGAGACCCCTATAACATGAATGTTGTTGCATTTAATGTTGTCCCAGACTTCTCTTAGACTGTCTTCATTTCTTTTCATTCTTCTTTCTTTATTCTGTTCTGCAGCAGTGAATTCCGCTATTCTGTCTTCCAGGTCACTTATCAGTTCTTCTGCCTCAGTTATTCTGCTATTGATTCCTTCTAGTGTAGTTTGCATTTCACATTTCAGTTATTGTATTGTTCATCTCTGTTTGTTTGTTCTTTAGTTCTTCTAGGTCTTTGTTAAACATTTCTTGCTTAACAAAGATCTTCTTGATCTTTGCCTCCATTCTTTTTCTGAGGTCCTGGATCATCTTCACTATCATTATTCTGAATTCTTTTTCTGGAAGGTTGCTATCTCCACTTCATTTAGTTGTTTTTCTGGGGTTTTATCTTGTTCCTTCATCTGGTACAAAGCCCTCTGCCTTTTCATCTTGTCTATCTTTCTGTGAATGTGGTTTTTGTTCCACAGGCTGCAGGATTGTAGTTCTTCTTGCTTCTGCTGTCTGCCCTCTGGTGGATGAGGTCATTTGTATTTAATTTTTGATAGTTTGATTAATATCTGTCTTGGTGTGTTTCTTCTTGGATTTATCCTGTATTGGACTCTCTGTGCTTCCTGGACTTGATTGACTATTTCCTTTCCCATATCAGGGAAATTTTCAACTATAATCTCCTCAAATATTAAGGAAGTTTTCAACTATAATCTCTTCAAATATTTTCTCAGTCCCTTTCTTTTTCTCTTCTTCTTCTGGGACCCCTATAATTTGAATGTTGGTGCATTTAATGTTGTCCCAGAGGTCTCTGAGACTGTCCTCAATTCTTTTCATTCTCTTTTCTTTATACTGCTCTGTAGTAGTTATTTCCACTCTTTTATCTTCCAGGTCACTTATCCATTCTTCTGCCTCAGTTATTCTGCTATTGATTCCTTCTAGAGAATTTTTAATTTCATTTATTGTGTTGTTTGTCCTTGTTTGTTTGCTCTTTAGTTCTTTTAGGTCCTTGTTAAACGTTTCTTGTATTTTCTGCATTTTATTTCCAAGATTTTGGATCATGTTTACTATCATTATTCTGAATTCTTTTTCAGGAAGACTGTGTATTTCCTCTTCATTTGTTAGGTCTGGTGGGTTTTTACCTTGCTCCTTCGTCTGCTGTGTGTTTCTCTGTCTTCTCATTTTGCTTAGCTTACTGTGTTTGGGATCTCCTTTTCGCAGGCTGCACGTTCTTAGTTCCCGTTGTTTTTGGTGTCTGCCCCCAGTGGCTAAGGTTGGTTCAGTGTTGTGTAGGCTTCCTTTTGGAGGGGACTAGTGCCTGTGTTCTGGTGGATGTGGCTGGATCTTGTCTTTCTGGTGGGCAGGTCCACGTCTGGTGGTCTGTTTTGGAGTGTCTGTGACCTTATTCTGATTTTAGGCAGCCTCTCTGCTAATGGTTGTGTTCCTGTCTTCCTAGTTGTTTGGCTTAGGGTGTCCAGCACTGTAGCTTGCTGGTCATTGAGTGGAACTGGGTCTTAGCACTGAGATGGAGATCTCTGGGAGACCTTTCTCTGTTTTATATTATGTGGAGCCGGGAGGTCTCTGGTGGACCAATGTCCTAAATTCAGCTCTCCCATCTCAGAGTCACAGGCCTGACACCTTGCCAGAGCACTAAGACCCTTTCAGCCAGACAGCTCAGAAGAAAAAGGAGAAGAAAGAAGGAAAGAAAGAGAGAAAGAAAGGGAGAGAGAGAGAGAGAAAGGAAGGAAGGAAGGAAGGAAGGAAGGAAGGAAGGAAGAAAGAAAGAAAGAAAGAAAGAAAGAAAGAAAGAAAGAAAGAAAGAAAGAGGAAAGAAAGAATGAATAAAATATAATAAAATAAAGTTATTAAAATAAAAAATAAATATAATTATTAAAAATTAAAAATATTAAAAAGTAATTTTAAGAAACCCCCCCCCAAAAAAAAGACAGACAGAACCCTAGGACAAATGGTAAAAGCAAAGCTATACAAACAAAATTGCACATATAAGCATACACATACACACTCACAAAAAGAGAAAGAAGGAAAAAAAAAAAATATATATATATATGTATATCGTTTCTCCCAATGTTCACTGCCTGAATTTTGGGATGATTCGTTGTGTATTCAACAGATGCAGGGTACATCAAGTTGATTGTGGAGATTTAATCCACTGCTCCTTAGGCTGCTGGGAGAGCTTTCCCTTTCTCTTCGTTGTTCGCACAGCTTCCCGGGTTCAGCTTTGGATATGGACCCGCCTCTGCGTGTAGGTCACCTGAGGGCGTCTGTTCTTTGCTCAGACACGGTGGGGTTAAAGGAGCAGCGGATTCAGGGGCTCACTCAGGCCGTGGGGAGGGAGGGGTACGGATGCGGGGCGAGCCTGCGGCGACAGAGGCCGGCATAATGTTGCACCAGCCTGAGGCGCGCCTTGCGTTCTCCAGGGGAAGTTGTCCCGGGATCACGGGAGCCTGGCAGTGGCGGGCTGCACAGGCTCCTGGGAGGGGAGGTGTGGAGAGTGACCTGTGCTCACACATAGGCTTCTTGGTGGTGGCAGCAGCAGCTTTAGCGTCTAATGCCTATCTCTGGTGTCCGCGCTGATAGCCGCGGCTCGTACCCATCTCTGGATCTTGTTTAGGCGGATGCTCTGAATCCCCTCTCCTCGCGCAACAGGAAACAATGGTCTCTTGCCTCTTCGGCATGTCCAGACTTTTTCCCGGACTCCTTCCCGGCTAGCTGTGGCGCACTAGCCCCCTTCAGGCCGTGTTCACGAAGCCAACCCCAGTCCTCTCCCTCGGGTCTGACCTTTCAAGCCCGAGCCTCAACTCCCAGCCCCCGCCCGCCCCAGCAGGTGAGCAGACAAGCCTGTCGGGCTGGTGAGTGCTGGTCCGCACCGATCCTCTGTACAGGAATCTCTGTGCTTTGCCCTCTGCACCCCTGTGGCTTCTCTCTGCTCTGTGGCTCCGAAACTTCCCCTCCACCACCCCCCGTCCCCACCAGTGAAGGGGCTTCCTAGTGTGTGGAAACTTTTCCTCCTTCACGGCTCCCTCCCAGAGGGGCAGGCCTCATCCCTATTCTTTTGTCTCTGCTTTTCCTTTTGCCCTACCCAGGTACGTGGGGAGTTTCTTGCCTTTTGGGAGGTCTGAGGTCTTCTGCCAGCATTCAGTAGGTGTTCTGTAGGGGTTTTTCCACATGTAGATGCATTTCTGATGTATTTGTGGGGAGGACGCTGATCTCCACATCTTAGTCTTCTGCCATCTTGAAGGTCTCCCTCCATAAAATATGGTTTTAGTTCAACACTGCAACATCAGTTTTATTTTATCCTTCTAGTACTGAGTTACTTAGTCTTATGCACTCCAACTTTGATTCATGGCTTAATGTGAGAAAATCTCATTTTGCTTTGAAATTCCAGCTTTTGTGAAACTGTTTTCTCTATAAATAATGGATTTCCTTAAGCCTCCTGAAATGCATTTATTGTCTATAATGGAGATTCAGTGGTGACCTTGGTGCTCTGCAGAGGGAATGCACAGAGGCCAGCAGCATGTAGCCTGGGCTGTATTAGTTAAAGTCTGAATAGGAAACATCCCATGGAATAGAATGGGTCAGAAATGAGACAACTGGATATTATTACCCACATACGTTTTGCATTTAATTGACCTCTTTGTATGACCTCTTTGTAACAGCTGACATATTTGACAACCTTCTCCTAAAACAAAGAACAAACAAAAAAACCTCTCTTTTATTCTAGAACACTGTATGTTACTTATCACATCCTGATACACTTAATAGTACTCTCTTTTTTAAAATCTACCTCTAATCCCTTAATTTTTTTTTCAGGTTGTATCTATGGGCTTTGCCAGCATTAAGTCCTGGCCCTGCTCTATACAAGCTATGGAAACCAGTTCATATGCTTAAACTCGGTGAGCCTCAGTTTCCCCATCTACAAAATGGGGCTAATGATAGCAACCACTTAATTGTGTTGTGGTGATTAAATTGGCAGCACAGCTAAGGCACAATCCTAGACAGTGTTTGGCCTATGATATGTCTCTTGTATTCCCTTCTTTCCACCTGTTATCACCCTCAGAGACCTCATCTCCCAGCAACATTAAAAATCACTGCATTTGGATTATGCCCAAGTGGAAATATCCAACTTTGGCATCTCATCTGGGCACCACTCCTGCATCTTCAACTTTATGGTGGGCATTTCTCTCTGATAGTTCAGCTGCCCCTGAAAAACAGTGTGTCTGAGATCAGTCTTACCATCCTACTCTTGGAAAAAAGCTCTGGGAAACATTTGGCATTTCCTTAAAAAGTTAAACATAGCATTACCATATGATCCAGCAATTCTACTCTTGGGTATATATCCAAGAGAACTGAAAATATATCCAAACAAAAACTTGTACATGAATATTCATAGCAGTATTATTCATAAAAGTTAAAAAATGGAAGTAACCCAAATGTCCACCAACTGATGAATGGATAAATAAAATGTGGTCTATCCATACAATGAAATAATATTGAGGCATATAAAGGAATGGAATCCTGATACATGCTACAACATGGATGAACCTTGAAAACATGCTAAGTGAAAGAAGCCAGTCACATTTATTGTATGATTCCATTTACATAAAATGTCCAGAATAGGCAAATCCACAGAGGCAGAAAGTAGAGTGGTTGTCAAGGCCTGGAGGGGATAGAGGAAGCAGGAGGTGACAGATGATGGGTACAAGGTTTCGTTTGGGGTGATGGAATGTTTGGGAATTAGTTCTGATGGCTGCACAACGTTGTGAGCATGCTAAAACCCACTGAAATGTATGCTTTAAAATGTATGTTTTAAGTCATGTGAACTTCATTTCAATTTTAAAAGAGGAAGAAATAAAGTAACCTCTGTGTACAGAGCAGTGTCACTAGTCCCTGGAAGCAAGAGGAAGTGAAACAGAGATGTGGAAGAGGATCTTGATCTCCAGCAAACCAAGATGATCTTTAATGTCACCAGAACAAGTCCCTGAGGGTGTGTCACCATGTTCACCTCCAGGCAGTATTCAGAATTTGACCCCTGAGGCTCAACCAAGTGGGTCATTTATTTAGCTTTGCTGAAATATATTCAAATCCAGATCTAAAGACCAAAAAAAAAGGGGGTGGAGATTGAAGGGTGAAAATAGCCGAAGGAAGGACTTGAAATAGAAAAGAAGTTTCTCATGAGACACATCTACTATATTCTTTATTGCCAAGTTTAGCTGGAAGGGCAGTAAATCATTGTCTCTGAATCCATTTAATATTCCCAAAGTATTTTCTGTTTATGTCATTTTCTTTCTCCCTGCTTTTCCCTCTTTAATCAACAGTTTGACCATCAAGAGAAATAGGAGTTCTGAAACTTCACAATATTTTACAAGCAAAATCCATTCCTCACAAGGATTCAGCTTGAAGTTCTTTGAAGGTAACCTGCCAGATTAAAGGTGATGAGGATGTTTCAGGGAGTTTTCAAGACATGCTGTACCTGCATCTACCAAAATTTTATTAATCTTCTGGTTTTGGAAAAGTTCCCAAGAAAAGGACCTGGGAGAAAAACATTCCCAAATTGTGCCCCCCAGACTGTGGAACAGGTGTTAATAGCCACTAAGTGAAGCAATCCATGTGTTCCCACAGATGGCTGTTGAGAAGTGAATCATGCTTTTCAATTTGTGAGAACAGAAAGAACAAGGTACGTAGAACTCCATGATTTAGCCAGGCCTTGTTCAAGTTCTCATGAATGGCCAGATAATCTGTAGTTAGATTTGGGATTGTTCTTCCCAAATTCTTCTGTCCCCAACCTCAGTTTCTATAGCAGTGTTTCCAAAAGGGTGGCCACTATGCTGTGATCCGCTGCTGTACACCATGTGATCTGAAAACGATTAAGAAAAGCTGATCCATCCTACCTGGTTGTTAGTTTGCTAGAGCTGCCATAACGAAGTAGCACGAACAGGGTGGCTTAAACAGAAATTTATTGTCTCACAGTTCTGGAGGCTGGAAGTCCAAATTCAAGGTGTCAGCAGAGTTTGATTCCTCCCTAGGGCTGTGAGGGAAGAGTCTCTTCCAGGACTCTCTCCCTGGCTTATATATGGTCATCTTCTCCCCGTGTCTCTTTGCATTATCATCTCTCCAGTTGTATCTTTGCATCCAGATTTCCCCTTTTATAAGAACACTCATTATATTGGATTATGGCTGGCCCTTAATGGTGACATTTTAACTCAGTTACCTCTATAAAGGCCCTATCTCCAAATACGGTCACATTCTGAGGAACTGGAGGTTAGGACTCCAACATATCTTTTTTGGGGAGAGGACACAGTTGAAACCCTAACACTGGTCTATGCAACTTAATTAAGACCTGAGGGAGAGACCCTTCCTCTTAACACTAGGAAACCCTCTGTTGGAGCTGGGGCTTGGGGAGTTTGGTTCTATGCCAATCAGGAAGGACTAGGACCAGAACTATAGGGGTTCAAGAAAAAGAATGTGCAGACAATAGGGGATAAAAGGAAGTGTGGAATTACCAGGAGTCCTGAGGACAAAGCTGCAGTCAGAGGACCTGGAGTCCAGCCAAACTGACTTACACAGGCAAAGATCAGGGTCTACGTTCCTAGCACACAGTGTAGATACTCAGCAAACATCTGTCAAAACGAAAAGAAATGCAGAAGACCAAGCTGGATACAAATGCAAAAAAATGTAAGATGGGATTATATCAACTAGGAGGTCTCATTTGTAAACAAAAGGTCTCTGGCTAATTTAAACAGTAAACAGATTCATTAAGAGAATATTGGGGGACTTTCCTGGTGGCGCAGTGGTTAACACTTCACTTTCCAATGCAGGGGGTGCAGGTTCAATTACTGCTCAGGGAGCTAAGATCCCACATTCCTCAGGGCCAAAAAATATTAAAAAAACATAAGCAATGCTGTAACAAATTCAATAAAGACTTTAAAAATGGTCCACAACAACAACAACAAATCTTTAAAAAAAGAATAGGGAGAATATTGGGACATAGAGATTATCATACTAAGTGAAGTCAGTCAGACAAAGGCAAATATCATATGATATTGCTTATATGAGGAATCTAAAAAAATGATACAAATGAACTTATTTACAAAACAGAAATAGACTCACAGACATAGAAAACAAATTTGTTACCAAAGGAGAAAGGGGTGGGGCAGATAAATTAGGAATTTGGGATTAACATATAAACACTACTATATATAAAATAGATAACCAGGGACTTCCCTGGCGATCCAGTGATTAAGACACTACGCTCCCAATGCAGGGGGCACGGGTTCAATCCCTGGTTGGGGAACTAAGATCCAGCAAGCCATGCAGCAGCCCTGCCCCCATGAAAAAGAAAGATATTGAAAACTTTCATACACTGATGGTGGGAGTTTAAATTGGTATAGTTGGGCTTCCCTGGTGGCGCAGTGGTTGAGAGTCCGCCTGCCAATGCAGGGGACATGGGTTCGTGCCCCGATCTGAGAAGATCCCACATGCCGCGGAGCGGCTGGGCCCGTGAACCATGGCCGCTGAGCCTGTGTGTCCGGAGCCTGTGCTCCGCGACGGAAGAGGCCACAACAGTGAGAGGCCCGCGTACCGCAAAAAAAAAAAAAAAAATTGGTATAGTCACTTTGGAATACGATTTGGCAGTGTCTATGAAAACTGAATACATATCCTATGACCTATTATTTCCACTACTGAGGAACCACCCAATATAAATGCACCCAAATCTTCACCAAAAATATGTACCAGAATGTTTATAGCAACACTATTCATATTAATAAAAAATGTAAACTGCCTAAATGCCCATCAACAGTATAATAGTATGCAAGCCTGGACTACTTGAACCCTGTACATTCCCAGAGTCTTCAGAAGGGCCCTTGGCTTGGATCCTGGCAGCAGCTCTCTGAGCCCATGGAATATCCTTTCTGAAAAGTGTGTCTTTGTATGCCTAAAGCCATGGGCTATGCCAGTTAGGTTAAGCTAATAATGTGACTCATGTGAATGCCTGTTTCTGTATGCCTGAGCCTTTAGGTCATGATGTATGATGAGGGTGAGACTGAGTAGCTGAGGTCTGTCATGTGGGCACCACATGCCTATAGTGACTGATCTCCAAAGAAACCCCAAAAACCTGGACATCAAGGCTTGAAAGAGTTGAGCCTGATTGGCAACACTTTGCACCTGTTGTCACATATACTTGCTGGAAAAATTAAGTTCTATCCATGTGACTGCACTGGAAGAGGACACCTGGAAGCTTGTGCCTGTTCTTCTCTGGACTCAGCCCTATGTACCTTTTCCTTTTGTTGATTTCAATCTGTATCCTTTAACTGTAATAAACCTTAACTGGAATACAACAGTTACTTTTCTGAGTTCTGTGAGTCTTTCAAGCAAATCATTGAACATGAGTGTGGTCTTGGAGACTGAAAAAAAAATGCACAGCCTAAAAGTTGAGACTTATGTTTTATTCGGTGGACAAAACTGAGGACTTAAGCCTGGGACACAGCATCTCAGATCATTCTGAGGGACTGCTCAGAAGAGGCAAGGGGGGAGCCAGGATATACAGAGTTTTTGCAACAAAGACCAGGTAGTCAGAACGTCAAATTTAGCGCTTTTCTATGTATGGAAGGATGCAAGAGACTGGGCTCATTGAAATCATTCCTTTGATATGCACCGCAGCTATTCCCTCAGGGCTCACCGTCAGAGGTGGCTGTAGTGGCTGATGGCTGTAACAAGAATAAACAAGCCACAACTACATAAAACAATAAGAATGAATCTCATAAATATAATGGTGGACATACACAAAAGAATATGTGGTATGATTCAATTTGTATAAAGTTAAAAAAACAGGCACAACTAATCTTTGATGTTAGGAGTCATGATTATGGTTATCCTTGGATGACAGAGGGTAATGACTGGAGGGGAAATAAGGAAGCGTCTAGGATGTTGGTAATATTCTGTTTCTTGATTTGAGCATTGGTTATAAACATGTGTTTGGTTCATGAAAATTCAGTTTGTGAAAAATCATCAATTATGTGAGATATATATATATACATATACATATATAAACATAAATATATAACTATACACACCACACACACATACATATGCTTCGATTGTCAACTGAAAACAAATGCATAACCTAAAAGTTGAGAATTATGTTTTATTTGTCAGACTTGCTGAGGACTTAATCCCAGGAGGCAGCCTCTCAGATCGCTCTGAGGGACTTGTCTGAAGAGGTAAGGAAGGAGCCAAGATATATAGGGGTTTTTGCAAAAAAACCCCCAGGCAGTCAGAACATCAAAAGATTACAGTTAATTAAAGAAAATCAGACATGTTGCAAAAAATACATTCTTTGTCCACACAATAATAAAAAATGTTAAAAAATATTGGATGGCATGCAGCATCTCTAGAAAAACTGGACAACCAGGCTGGCAAACTACACAGCTGGAAAAAAGCCCAAAGTCTCACTACAGAACAGGTCTAGTGAAAACCCCACTGCTACGCTGCTGGATACCAGATGGCCATCTGCTAGGCCATTGTTACTAAGGCCACTAGGAATGTTGCCTCTAAAGAATGGATGTAGCTGCTCTTACTGCTGCTGCTGCTTCCTGTCCCTAGAATGTACTCACTGTGATCTCTGCTTCTTCCCTGCACCTGTTTCTTGTTTAAAGTGTAGAACAAGTATTGGTATTGGTCATGGTCATGGCTAGGTCATGGGCTTTCATCCTCACTGCAAGGATGTTGGAAAAAACTGGGTCTGGTGTTTTCAGTTTCTATGATGGGATACACGCTCTGCCTGCCTCAATAGAAGGTACAGATGCTGGGTAGTCAAAAGAATGAGAACTGGGAATACAAAAACATTAAGCATTCAACAAGGTAAATTTTACAATGTCTGGCATTCAAACAAAGATTAACAGGCAAAGAAGTAGGAAAACATGATCCATAATGAGGAGAATAATCAATTAAGTGAAACTAACTCAGAATTGACATAGACCTTAGAATTAGAAGATGAGGACATTTAAACAGTTATTATAACTGTATTATACATGCTCAAAATGTTAAGTAGAGACATAGAAAATATAAAAATATCATAAAAGTAGAACTTCTAGAGAGGAAAACAATAATGACTGACATGAAAAATACACTGGAATTAATGATTGATTAGATATGACAAAAGAAAAGACTAGTGAATTCAAAACATAGCACTAGAAGGTATACAAAGTGAAACTCGAGGAGAAAAGAGAATGCAAAAAGGGTGAATCAGTGTGCTGTGGAACAATTTCAAGCAGCCCAATATACCTGTTATTGGAGTCCCCGCATGTGGGCACAGAAGAAATATTGGAGGAAAGGATGGCCCCCAAATTTTCAAACTATGAAAACTATAAACCCACAGATCCAAGCTCAATGAACAATAGGCACAAGAAACATGATGTAAACAACACAAGACTAATGATCACCTTGTTCAAAGCCAGTGATAAAACAAAAAATCTTAAATGACTTGGAGTCATAAGAGAGTCTTTCAGAGTCCCTGGACAGATCTTGGATTACGTCCTGGAAATGATAAATTTTTATTATCTTTTTAGATCTTTTAAAAGCCGTACACACTCTAGACAGATTAGAACGGAAAGAGTTGAAAGCAAAGAGACAATAGGAGGGTTTTACAGTAATACAGTGAGATCAGTGGACCTGAACTAGGGCTGTGAAGTAGAGATGGAGATTAGGAGACATTTAGGAAGTAAAATTGACATTACTTGGAGACTGTCTGTGAAGGTAAGAAGTGATTCTTTCTGGGAAGTGGTAGATGGTGTCAACATTCACTGAGTTAACTGTAGACATTCTGAGTTTGAGGCACATATAGACCCCCTGTTTAAACCCAGGAAAGATGTCTGGCATATAGATACAGTTTTGTGGGTCATTAACATGTAAACTGAATGTCTCCAAGTCCCCCAGCCTTCTTGTGATGTCCTTATCTGTAACATTCAAACGAAATGACCTGAATTTCAATCCCATGCATGCAAATGCAAGAAGTCTGGGCCCACCAAACATTCTTAGTACCCAGTTAGGAAAGAGGCTTGGACTCAGACCTCTGAGGGGAGGACATATTTGGCTGTGCTGACACCCCTGAGAGGGAAAATGATGCTGATTCTGAGAGTGCTGGAAATCTGCAACTGGATTCAACCTCCACTATAGAAATGATAGAAATAAATGCTGCTGCCAGGGTGAAGGAGCATCATTGGTGTGATTCTCAAGAACAGGAAGCAAAATTGGAACAGAAAGGAAGAAGTCCATTTTTATTCCTTCAACCTTGCTGTCACCCTCCACTGGCAGAGCCTAATGGCGGAATAGTTGGCAAAGGGGTAGAATGATTTGTAGAAACACAGCATCACCAAGTAGAGTATAGAATGATGTGTTTGAAGTTGAGAGACAATTACATAATAACTGGCACACTCTGCCTGGGCAGAAGGGGGCATCTTATTGTTCTCTTCCTGTGGCTCTGATCAAGAATTGTTGTCCCAAGAAATGGTTGTGTTAAATTTTGCCTGGTGATCTTATGGATCTGGTTGTGCTTTTGTAACCAAGCAGGACCCTATGGGGCTTCCCCAGGACAGACCCCCCACCCCCATGTCCTCCACCTACCTCTTGTCTGTAGAAAAACTTTAGCCTCCTAGGCTCTCCCCAACTTCCAAAGAGTAAATGTAATCAGAGAAGTGAGAAAATGCAGAAAGAAAGGAAAACAGTCAAGCAAGACAAAATAATCATAAAGTCAAGGACCTCTAATTCCTCCTCAAGGGCTATAGATAATATTCTGAGCCACGTCCTCTGAGCTGTTTTGCAGTTACTGAAACCCCAGCAGGTGGAAAAAGTTAACTGTATGCTGCCCACAAGCACATAGACCTTAGGCCAATTGGAACCAGAAGGTTGATGTTGTTGACTACCAATTACCTCATCACCAACCAATCAGAAAAATGTCGATGAGCTGATCACATGCCCCACAATGCCCCTCCCTCACTGTGTCTTTAAAAACCTTCCCCTGAAAGCCCTTGGGGAGTTAGGGCCTTTTAAGCACTAGCTACCTGGACTCCTTGCTTGGTGCCCTGCAATAAATGCTCCACTTTCCTTCACCACAACCTTGTGTCAGTAGATTGGGCTTTACTGCACATGGGCAAGCGGACCCAGGTTTGGTTCGGTAAAACTTTCAGAAAAGAAGGCAGAATGTGACTTCTGTCATAGTGACCCTTCTCTTCTAGGGACAAGGTGAACTTTGTGCATTTGGGGATAGAAAGGGAGAGAGCACCCAAGCTAGGACAATTAATGAAAAGGTGTTGTCCAGTAAAAAATTTTAAGTGTGTTATTTAGCTCTTACATGTTTAAAATTAGCAAAATGAAATTCTTCATTCAGATATTATAGTCAGTTTGATTCATACTGAAATTCAAATGGTAGTCTCAGCATTGCATTTGCTTGCACCTGTAGCAAGAAACACAGCCACAGGCTGCAAGGGACTTAGCAGCTCTGGCAATGTTAACCTGCAGAGTGAAGTCACCTGTTACAAGTTTGCCTCTTTGGAAAACAAAGGAGGGAAGCTCCTAACAAGAACAGAAGTGTAAGAAACAAGGCAGATGGAAGTAGAGAGTTGAGTACCTGCTCTTAAGAGGGTGGGGTGGCAGTTTTTACATGATAAGATATGCATGGTAACATGATAAGATATACATGGTAACATGATAAGATATGCATGGTAACATGATAAGACATGCATGGTAACATGATAAGACATGCATGGTATGAAGCCATCAAAAACACTTGGGGGAAAATTCTTGGGAAGGAGAAAACTTCGACATGCTCTTGGAAAACAACTTGTTTATGAATTTACAGCTATGTGAAGGAAGGGAACTCAACAGTGCTGTCATTTTGAGCTACTTTTACAATTCTGCAGAACAGTAACAATAACAGCACTTCTGTTGCTCTCTTCGTTGATTCATCCTTACATTGTTTTTGTGCTTGACAAGACTAGAGTTTAAAACATTGCTTTCAATCATGGAGCATCTCAGAATCGTAGGATGTCATATCCAGACGGGACCTCAGAGCAAAAGAAATCATAAAGAGCCGAAAGGAATTCTGTAGCAATAAAAATTTTATAACTATAAACAAAGGCCTCTGGGGAGATAGAGTTATATGTAAGTGTCTGAAAACTAATATTAAGGAAGGAATGAGATTGTGTTATTGACTAGGGTTCTTGGCCTCCTTAATCAATAGAAATTGATAAGAGGCCAGACAAGAAATTCAGGCAAGGCTTTACTGAGGCCCCTGCAGCAAGAGGGAGTGAAAACAATTAACAGGTGCCCTTTCTCTCTCCCTGAGGGGATGTGGGTTGGTCCCTTATGTGGAGTGAGGGTAGGGGTGGGTCCAGGGGTCAGGCCAGAGGGGTGGCTTAGGTGGTCTGCCCACCGCCTTGGTGGTGCTGTGTGTAGGGGGCACATGCAGTGCCCTGCTTTTGCTCCCAAAACCCTGTTTTTGTTGGGCTTTTGGTCCTTTTGTATCTTGTTGTGCATAATTTGCCCCAACTGCACATGCACACAGCTATTTTTAGTCCCTTATGGTTTCTTTGTATAGATATTCTGTTACTCGAGGAGATTTTTGTCCAGGTGCAAGTCCTGCAGCAGAGGCTCCTGGGTCCCAGCCTGTCTTTTTCACCCCTGAGGGACTCTACACCCTTATTCTTAAGGGGTAAGGGGCTGAAGGTCTCTTCTGAAACTTCTTCCTGCTGGACAGGGCCACAGACCTATCCTAGAGCCTATCCTAGAGGTGTAAAAGTCCCTCCCTGGCTGTTCCGAGGACCTGTAGGGACCTGGACCACCTTCTCTGGAATCGGTTGAATTCCTTGAGCCATCATGAGTCTTACCTGAAACTGTTGGAGCCTAGAAGACACAAACTTAACCAAAAGGTTCAACAAACAAGGCCCAAAAAGGAGAAAAACAACAATAGCCACCAAAGGGCCTAGAAAGAAAAGGAACCAGGTTAACTTTGGGAAGGCTTCCTTAACAGTTGACCAAAAAGTAGAGGCAATATCGCCCCTGCCAAAACTGTTGCCAAAATTCTACCTGGGTGTATATTTCCCTAATATGAACCTCTACCTGTCCTGTTGCATTGATCCAGGTGCAGCAGGAAGTATTAGTCATTGCATAAACTCCACCTCGCTCTGCCACGGGAGGTCTTAAGTACCATTAAGCCTTTTTCCGTCTGTTCCATCATAAACCAAGCTGTCTGGTGAGATTTCTCAGTGTTGCTTCATGATAGGTTAAAGCCTCCCCATAGAGCGGCCAGCCCTGCCCCTGCTAAGATCATTCCTAGTGGTCTCTGGGTTTGGTGGTGAGCTTGAGTGGTGCTGTTATAGATGAAAATCGCTCTTATTCCTATAGTCCCTAGAGTACAAACTTCTATGAAGTGGACATTATCAATGCATTTATCGGTCATAGCTTGGTTGGAAATAGAAGAGGCCTGACCATAATTCTGTAACATATGATGGTTTGGGCATCTGTGGAGGAAAACAAACCCTTCAGGCGTACAGACCTGATGTCTGTCTCACTTTTGTTAAGAGAAGACAGTCCTTGAAGGACATAACTGTTGTTAGTACTTAAACACTTAGGGGACAGCAGACCACTATGTTGACAATTAAACATATAAAGCTTTACAACATGTTGAACAAGATGCTTGTGTATGATCCTGCTGACCCCATCGGACAGTTGTGCTCCACAGGCCAGATCACTGTTTGCCTGGAATCCCACAGGTGGCTGGAATTGGGTTGACCAGGTGAATGGGATGTCTCCTTCCCACTACTCCCAGTCCGCTTCTCTGTTGCTTAAGGGTATGGGGTCGTACTTTGAAACAGGGCATCAGTGGGTAAGGTTGTAGATATAGTTTATCCCTATATAAGAGGCAGGATATCTGGTGTAATTATGCCTCAGGGGGTTCTCGGGGCATGTGAGACAAGTGCCATTAGCGCAGTTTAACACAGCATGCCCCATGCCTCGGGTCAAGTTGTATGGGGGAGTCAGATTAAAGCATTGGATTAGCCCCTTGGAAGGTGCAAGTGTGACCAGCGGTAGTTGAGGGAGTGGCAATTATTACCATTGGACCTGGCAGGTTCAGGGGAAATGCAAGAACCAGTAGCCAGCTGGAGGTGTTGATGGCATACCCAGCATTCTTTTAAATGTTTCCCTTCGGATATGATTCTGGAAATGTTGATAATTGTATTTTTTTCCCATTGTCCCCTAGTTACAGGGACCAATAATGTGGACAGAGTCAATAGGAGGAGCATTTCTGTGGTGGAATGTTTCCCTTAAACCCAGCACAAAGGAGCTCCTTCCCTGGCAGGTGTGGCTGAGCAAACCGGTAGAATGCAGGCAAGCATACAATGGCAAGAATGGCACACAGGAGTCCAACCCATTGCATCATTTTACTTATCTGTCGATGGGGCCTGTCTTCTGAATAGGTATCTCAGATCTTCCGCTGGCTCACAGGTGTATTGTCCTTCTGTTGTGACCTGCGGGGTTTCTGGAGGTAAAAGCTTTAGTCTGGACAAATGTATCCAACTAGATACCCCCTGCAGTTTGACAGCAGTGGGGGTGCCTAGAATCACTCTATAGGGGCCCTTTCATTTTGGCAATAGTTGGTCTTCAGGAAACCCCTCTTTCCAGGTTTTAAGAAGAACTTGGTTCCCGGAGTTTATTTATGAAGGGAACTGCTCCTTCGTCTGTATTTTTACTGGAAGCTGGCAGTGCCTCGTGGGCCTAGTTCTGGATTGCCTTCTGAACTTGTCCTAGATTAATAATATATCTCAGGGCCTGGTTCACTTCCTCATCCAGTAGAATGTCAGTAGTAAGAAAAAGCCTCCCATAGGTCGTTACAAATGAGTCTCAGACCACTCCTTAGGGTACACTGACCCTGAGGAGTACAATAGAAAGCAACTTGGTCCGGGGTTCCTGAGTTTCTTGGCAGAGTTTTGCTAAGGTTTTCTTTAAAGGATGGTTCACTTTCTCTACCTTCTTTGAAGACTGGGGGTGCCAAGATGTGTGTAGCTTGTAGTCTAGCCCTAGGGCCCTTGTGAGCCCCTGTGTGATTTTGGCTATAAAAGAGGGTCCACTATCGCTCTGGAGGGACTTTGGAAGAACAAACCGAGGAACTATTTCTTTTAAAAGGGACTTACAGACTTCATTATCCTTTTCAGACTGTGTGAGGAAGGCTTCAACCCATCCCGTGAAAGTATCAACAAACACAAGCAGGTATTTATATCCTGATCGTGGAGGCATTTGGGTGAAATCTAACTGCCAGTCTTCCCCAGGGAATGTCCCTCTGGCCTGAATAACGAAACGGGGATTGGATGGGCTTGTGGGTTATTACAGGCACATAAATCACAGGCAAGCATTATTTGTTTTACTGTTCTTTAAAGCCCCTTCCTTGAAAAAGCCTTTTGCATCAAGTCCCATAGTGTATCGCTCCCATAGTGGGTGGCATCGTGTAAGCTCTTAGTGGGTTTCCATTGTTGGGCCTCAGGGATTAGAACCTTATCCTCCCTTTAATACCAACCTGTGCTTCCTTGCTCATAGCCCCATTTCTTAGCATTTTCTTGTTCCTGTGGGAAATACTAGAGGAGGCTAGGGAGTCCAGGGGGGCCAATCACTAGAGCCATAACTTGTTCAGGTTCCTGCAACAGAGCTGCCTATTTTGCAATTTGATCAGCTTTGCTGTTCCCTCAGCTCACAAAAGATCCCTCTCTCTGATGGTCCTACAGTGGATTATAGCTACCCGGCTAGGGAGCTGCACTGCTTCTAAAAGAGTCAGAATCAAATCTTTGTTTTATGGGGGAATTTCTAGCAGATTCCTCTTTCTTTCCAAATGGCAGCATAAGCATGTAACATGTGGAATCCATATTTAGAGTCTGTAAAAATATTTATTTTCTTATCCTTCCCTAATTACGAAGCTCTCATTAATGCGATTAGTTCAGCCTTCTGGGCTGATGTCTGGGGTGGCAGGGTCTTGGCTTCTATGATGTCATCTAGACTAACTATGGCATACTCCACCTTTTGGGTTCCCATTTCTACAAAACTACTCCCATCAGTAAACCATTCGACCTCAGGGCTGTCAAGAGGCTCATCAAGAAGATCAGGCCCGGGCTTCCCTGGTGGCGCAGTGGTTGAGAGTCCGCCTGCCGATGCAGGGGACGCAGGTTCGTGCCCCGGTCCGGGAAGATCCCACATGCCGCAGAGCGGCTGGGCCCGTGAGCCATGGCCGCTGAGCCTGCGCGTCCGGAGCCTGTGCTCCGCAACGGGAGAGGCCACAACAGTGAGAGGCCCACATACCGCAAAAAAAAAAAAAAAAAAAAAAAAAGAAGATCAGGCCTGCTGGAGTAAGTTTGTTCTATGGTCTTTGTACACTGATGTAATAAGTCTCCACTCTCGACCGCCGGAAGCAGAGTTGCTGGGTTCAGGGCTTGGCACACCTTTAAGGTAATAGCAAGGGTGTCCATGAGAAGGGCCTGATATCTTGTTAACCTTCCTCCAGTCAACCAATGATGTCCTTTGACTTCCAGCACAGATTGTACCTGATGAGGGGTCGACACATCTAAGTGTTGTCCCAGAGTGAGCTTGGAAGCCTCATTAACCAACAAGGCTGTGGCTGCTACTGCCCGCAGGCAGCTTGGCCATCCCAGAGCCACTGAGTCCAGTTGTTTTCAAAAGTAAGCCACTGGTGTCTGATCTGGTCCCAGCTTTTGGGTCAGGACTCCTAGTGCTATGCCTGACCTCTCGTGAATGTATAGGGTAAAAGGCTTGTCTAAACATGGATGCCCCCATGCTGATGTTCCACTCAACTCAGTCATTAGAGTCTCAAAGGCCTGCTGGTGGTCCTTATTGCATTGAAGGGGTTCCCTTTCCTCTCCCTTTAGAGCCTCATATAGGGGTTTTGCTATAAGGCCATAATTTGGAATCTAGATACAACAGAACCCAGCCATCCCTCTTTGTGGTTGGAGATGGTAATGCACTAATAGCTGTTTATTGATCTACGGCCAGGGCTTGTGTCTCTGGGGTCAAAACAAATCCTAAATATTGAACCTGTTGCTGTGAGATCTGAGCCTTGGTTGGGAAAACTTTATATCCCCTTTTTACTAGAAAATTTAGGACCCTAACAGTATTTTCATCTGAATTTTTTGGTCTCACTACTTATCAATAAATCGTCAACATATTGTAGCAGAGTTCCCTTCTCAAGACTCAGTTCCTGGGACTTCCCTGGTGGCACAGTGGTTAAGAATCCACCTGCCAATGCAGGGGACACAGGTTTGAGCCCTGGTCCGGGAGGATCCCACATGCTGCGGAGCAACTAAGCCCGTGCATCACAGTCACTGAGCCTGTGCTCTAGAGCCCGAGAGCCACAACTGCTGAGCCTGAGTGCCACAGCTACTGAAGCCCATGCACCTAGAGCCTGTGCTCCGCAACAAGAGAAGCCACCTCGATGGGATGCCCGCGCACCACAAGGAAGAGTAGCCCCCACTTACCACAAGTAGAAAAATCCCACACGTAGCAACGAAGATCCAATGCAGCCAACAAATAAATAAACAAATAAATTAGAAGACTCAGTTCCCTCTGTTCCCTTGCTAACACGTTTCCAAAATGATGGGGGCTGTTCTGAAAACCCTGCGGAAGCACTGTCCAGGTATATCGGGTAGCCTCCAGGGTGTCAGGGCCCCTCCATTCAAAGGCAAAAAGGTATTGAGAGTCTGGATGGAGGGGAAGACAGAAAAATGCATCTTTGAGGTCCAAAACAGAGAAATATTGAGCGCTTCCTGGCACTTGGGCAAGGAGGGTATATGGGTTTGACACCAGTAGGTGAATAGTTATGACTGACTCTTTCGCTGCTCCTAAGCCTTGCATAAACCGATACTCCCCTTTAGGCTTCTGAACAGGGAGGATCAGGTGTTGCAAGGGGATTGGCAGGGCCTAATGAGGTCATGTTTTAGGAATTTGGTGAGCAGCGGTTGGATCCCCCTCAGTGTCTCAGGCTTTAAAGCATATTGTCTTTTTCAGGGTATTTTCCCCCAGGCCTTAATCTTATTTCTATCAGGGGAACACGTTTTGCCCTTCCTGGCATTGAAGTATCCCAAACTGCAGGATCTACTTGTTCTCTAATTTCTTGGGGGATGTCTTGGGGAATATTTTAATGACCAGCAGGTGGGTCATCTGGGGCTACTAATAGATGCATCCTCTGTTTGAATTCTCTACGTCCTTGGACTTCACCCTGTCCTAAGAATATACTAGCTCCATATTTATTTAGCAAATCACTTCCAAGGAGGGTGACAAGGCATTCTGGCATATACAAAAAGGAGTGAGTAATAATAATGGACCCGATTCCATAGGTAAATCACCTTACCTCTGGCCATTTATCGACTCCCATCATGGTACAGTCTCGGTTGGAGAGGGGGCCAGCCGGCCAAGTCAGAGCAAAGCAGGTGGCTCCAGTGTCTACGAGAAATTCAGTTCTCCTACCTGCCACATTGAGGGTGACCTGAGGCTCCGCTGGAGTCATGAGGATGGATCAGGTGGGATCTGGAGCTGGGCAGGCACTCAAGCCTCTCAGTCGGTGTGTGGGAATCTCTCATCCAAGAGATCTGAGAGATTTGCAAGGAACTGGAGCGGGTCGGGGTGGCCCCTTGGGCATCCCACAGGAGGGCGGTCAGGACATTCCCCACCTTCCAGTGCCCCACTTTCCGACAAAAGGCACTCTGGTTCGGGCCCAGGCAGCTTTTTGACTTTCTGTCCAGCCTTCTCAGCCCTTGAGGGTCCCCTTGAGGTGGTGGGTGAGTCAGAGCAGCCAAAAGGTATTGGCCTCCTCTATTAAGTCTCGGTTGTTATAGACTTTGAAGGCCTCCTCTACCAAGGTCGACAGCAGGGTTTGCGGCCCAGCCACAAGCTTTTGTAATTTCCTCCTGATATCGGGACTAGCTTGGGTGATAAAATGCATGGCTACTAATGTCCTCCCCTCTGCAAGCTCAGTGTCTGTAATATTGGTGTACTTCCTGAATGCCTCTGCACCCAGTTTAGGAAGACGGCCGGGTTTTCACCTTTTTCCTGTGTAATCTCTCTGACCTTATCATAATTTACAGGCTTCACCACACACCTTTCATTCTCTATGATAGACAAGTAATATAATATCTCATCCTAGCCTGGCCTGCGCTGATCTTCATAGTCCCAGTGTGGGTCATTTTCTGGGATTGTGTCCCCACCCATTTGGTAAGTTTGGTGCTGCTGAGGTAGAAGATAGATGGGCCCCTGGGCTGGACAGCTGGTGTTTGTCAAGTGGAGTAACACTGAAGCTTTGTCCTCACCTAGACACTCCAAGGACAAAGCTAGTGGCAGAAGCTGAGCTCTGCTGAAGTGAAGAGATAAGGTGCCCACTCCTGAGGTCAAGGAAAACTTCCGTGTCTGCACATGCGCAGAAAGGCTCCTTGGGGGTCAAAAAGGGAGGGGTCCCCACCCCATAATAAGTGGACATGCACCCATAGGCCTCTGTGGTGGAATCCATCTTAGCAAAAAGTTGCACATGCATGTTGGGGACCAGTCAGGTGTGAAAAAGAAACGAGATAATTTGTCAAAGGTAAACAAAGACCCGGAAGAACTGTCCTATATTAGTGATTTAAATCACCTCCTTACTGCTCTCCTCATTCAGGACACCCACACTTCCACTTCTCTCTGGGTACGTATATCTGCCCAGTTTCTGACTTACTGTGCTCTTCTTCACTACAGAGGACGCCCATACCCTTTTTTTTTTTTTCCGGTATATGGGCCTCTCACTGTTGTGGCCTCTCCCGTTGCGGAGCGCAGGCTCCGGACGCGCAGGCTCAGCGGCCATGGCCCACGGGCCCAGCCGCTCCGCGGCACGTGGGATCTTCCCGGACCAGGGCACGAACCCGCGTCCCCTGCATCGGCAGGCGGACTCTCAACCACTGCACCACCAGGGAAGCCCACCCATACCCTTTTTCTCTGGGTATGTATTTCTGCCTTCCTTCTGTCTTAAATAAGTAAACTGTATCTCTGTGTGCTCTCCCATACATTGTGCTGTGTCTCTAATAATAAACTTTGTACCTGTTTTTCCAGTTTTTGCTTCCTTGAAACATTCTTGCTTTCAAACGGGGGAAAGAGTTAGGGCCACTTTGCTTCTAACCTCTAGCCCCTGGTGGACTAGCAGTTAGGATTCCTTGTTTTCATCCAGGCTACCCAGGTCCAATTCTTGGTCAGGGAACTAAGATCTCTCTTTAGGACCACTCACTGCTGTCTCTCGGAGATCAGTGCAGATTGGTGGTCAATAGGCCATCCGCGTGTTCCCTGGCCTTTCTCAGTATATGCCCCTCTTCATCCAGGGTGTAACAGTGGGCCAGAATAACTGTGATGTCCTGCCAGGTGAGAGAAATGTCAACCCCAGCCTGATAAGTTCATCCCTAACCTTGTCAGGGTTCTCTGAGAACCTGCCAAACTTCTTAGATTCCCAAGTCTCCCGTTGAGAAGGGTACATGCACTCTAGTGATCCTTCTGTTCCCATCAGCTACTTCCTGGAGCAGGTAAAGGCCTTGTGGGGCAAAAGTGGGGGCTAATTTTGAACTTGATTGGGGCCGCACTGGGGAAAACACTGGGGCTCTGATTTGGGGGTTTCTGATTTGACAGGGTAAGGTGGGGGTCTGGCAGCTGAAGAAGGTGGTGAAGGGGAAGAAACGAGGGCCTGAGGAGGCTCGGTGTGCCGATGACTAGTTGGCAGTTGAAAGAGGGGGTCTGTGAGAAGGTCTGGTTCTGAATCTTTTGGAGGCAGCACAGGAATAGAGCCTACACACATGACAGGAATCCCTCAGACTGGAGTCTTGATAAAATTTCATATAAGCCTGCACATATGGGTCCTCTCCCCAGTTTGGGGACTGCTTACAAAATAGATCTAGTTGTAAAATGCTGTTAAAGTTAAGGGATCCATTCTGTGGCCATTTCTCCTGGTCACCCGAGGCATACTGGGGCCAGGCTGCAATGCAAAAGAAAATCAACTTATTTCTTTTTAAACTGTCTAATTTAAACTGTCTCCAGTTATTAAGAATGCAGCTCAGAGGAGAATCTTGGGGGATTCTCTGGGCATTTCTCATGTTCACATTAATGTGAAATGTACTCTGGTGTGTTTCTTTTATATCTCTGAGAATGTATATAAGTGCTCAATTTCCTTTAAGCCAATTAAATACAGCTCATTTACAAGTTAATTTTTACATAAAGACAGACAGAACCAGAGATTTCATAGTTTTCCTGCCTGAGTTTAAAAAGGGCTTTTTTTTTTTTTTTCCCCTCAGTCTGGGGGATTACAGGTGGATTAGATAGTTCCTGAGAGCCCTGCAGAACAGTTACACTTTAAAGGCACGGGAGAGAAATGCAAGCTCTTTTTTTTTTTTTTTTTTTTTTCTGTTATTTAAACTCATACTAAGTAACCCAAGGCTGGAGTCTCAGGTAAAGTGGGCTGCGTTAGTGCTCCACCGTGCCCACAATTTCAGCGGAGACTTGCAGGAGCAGTTGGACAAACAAAGCTACATAAAACAAAGATCCTTTTAATTTCACTAAAACTCAACATGTACCAATAACAGAAACTTCAAGACACAAACAAGTAGTCTTCAGGATGAAGGGGATGGGAGTGTAGCGGTGAGGAGCAAGGGAAAGGTAAAGGGAGGATGGACAGAAAAGACTGAAAAAGAGAAAGAGACAGAAAGAGACTATCATTTTGACCTGTCCCCCTGAGGGTGTCTCTTCAGGCACCAACCTGTGCGTTTCCAGAAAGGCCAGTGAAAGAGGGAGCACCCTGTCCACCGCCCACCGGGGTGATCAAGCCTGGAAACGAGCCAGTGGTACATCGTCTGTGGGCCCCCAACCTACAGGTGGGACTCTCACCCACGCATACACCAGTATATAGAAATCTGCTGCTGTAGCCCGTTCCCAGTGGGACTTCTCTTGGCAGCAGGAAGATCAAGGTGAGAATATTGGATGACTGGACTTCCAGCCACTACACGATATGAGGCTTGCACCTCTGTCACGCTCAGAAATCGCCCATTAGGGAGAGCCCGCTGGACCAAGATCTGCACGGTATGAGGCGAGCCTCTCCCACCTCTTTGTCACCCGTCAAGGTGAGCCATTGCCGCCCAGAGGGAGCAGGTCTCACAAGCTGAGAGGTGTGATGCTGTAGCTGCTTGACATCCACTCTTTCTGAAGGATAGGACAGAGAGAGGAGAGGACAGAGAGAGGAGAGGACAGAGAAGTAGAGAGATTTCAGGAGAGGAAAAGAGACAAAGGGGAAAGGGAAAGTGGTGAGGAAAAAAAGACAAATGGGAGGGGGAAAATGTTGCTTGAATGAGGGTACTGAGGCCCCCAGGGGCCAGGAAGGCAGAGCTACCAAACATGGTGACACTGAAACAAGAGGTTCAGGTGGTCACTTATCACCCACAGGGAAGCTACATTCGGTGACCCTGGAGGTGCCCAGGTCCTCTCCCAGGAAGGGGACAATGTCCCTTCATGGTCGCCACAAAGTATGTTACTGACCAAGGTTCTTGGCTTCCTTAGTCAATAGAAATTGATAAGAGGCCAGACAAGAAATTCAAGCAAGGCTTTAAGAAATTCAAGCCAAGAGTTATGTTAAAGACGGGGAGTGCACGGACAGGAAAAGCACGAGGGAGTGAAAACAAGTAACAGGTGCCCTTTCTTGCTCCCTGAGAGGATGTGAGTTGGTCCCTTATATGGGGTGAGTGTAGGGGTGGGTCCATGGGTCGGGCCGGAGGGTGGCTTACATGGTCTGCCCACCCCCTTGGTGGCGCTGTGTGCAGGGTGCATTGCAGTACCCTGCTTTTGCTCCTAACAGCCTGTTTTTGTTGGGCTTTTGGTCTTTTTGTATCTTGTTGTCCATAATTTCCCCCAACTGTGCATGCATATGGCTATTTGTAGTCCCTTATAGTTTCTTTGTATTGATATTCTGTTACTTGAGGAGAGCTTTGTCCAGGTGAAAGCCCTGCAGCAGAGGCTCCCAGGTCCCAGCCTGTCTCAGTTGTTTGGGATAATTCAAGGAAATAACTCAAAAAAATTTTTTTAAAATAAAAGAACTGTGAATGAGGATGAGAATTATATCAATATTTTAATGCTGAAGATAGAGAGTAATGGAGACTTTATTCATTTTGATAAATTTTTTACACCATTAAGTAATACAGAGAACTTTCATCCAGGAAACTCAAGCATTATAAATAAACTCTGAGTAGGCAGTATTGTTCAGAACTTTATAGAGATGTGGGTCCTTACATGTAGGAAGATGAAAGAGTTTAGGTAGAAACAGGCATTGTTCTGGTCATACTTCCAGAGCTCAACAATGTGCTAAGATTTTCCAGGGCCTGTTTGCATCCTGAGGCAACTTGATCCATTGTTATAGACTGAATGTTTGTGTCCCCACAAAATTCATACATTGAAGGCCTAACCTCAAGATGTAGTCTCTAAGGAAGTAAATAAGTTTTGACAAGGTCAAAAAGGTGGGGCCCAAATCCAACAGGATTAGTGTCCTTTTTTTTTTTTTTTTTTTTTTTGTGGTATGCGGGCCTCTCACTTTTGTGGCCTCTCCCGTTGCGGAGCACAGGCTCCGGACGTGCAGGCTCAGCGGCCATGGTTCACGGGCCCAGCCACTCCGCGGCATGTGGTATCTTCCCGGACCGGGGCATGAACCCGTGTCCCCTGCATCGGTAGGCGGACTCTCAACCACTGCGCCACCAGGGAAGCTCCTAGTGTCCTTTTAAGAAGAGACACCAGAGTGCTCTCAATGTCTTTCCGTCTTCGTGTGCACCCACGGAGGAAAGACCATGTGAGGACATAGTGAGAAGGTAGCTGTTTACAAGCCAGGAAGAGTTTTTACCAGAAACCAGATTTGCTTTCACCTTGATCTTGGATTTCCCAGCCTGCAGATGTGTGAGTAAACTTAATTTCTGTTGTTTAAACTACCCAGTCTGTGGTATTTATTATGGCAGCCCAAGCTGACTAAGATACACACCACATCATTTACATTGTTATATAGTATACTGCTTATAGGTAAACCAGTGTATAAATTCTCCAATGATAATGGAGAATTATTGTTGGTTGACTATGTGCTAATCTCTTTCACAAAAGTTGTTTTATTTTTGATCTTTAAATGAGAACTTTTTATGGCATTGGCTTGATGTGCTGAGAAATGGTAGCATTAAATATACAGAAATGGAGCTTGGTTTGAGCCAAGAGTTATGTTAAAGACCAGAGTGCACAGACAGGAAAAGGTGACTGTCATTATTTGGAAGTACAGGCCCAATGTGTCATGGGGATAGAGAGGACCCTAGCCACGTATCCGTTACTTTAACCACAGTAATACAGACCTAAAATAGCTCACTAGTCACAGGACTTTAAACGAAAGGATGACAACATAAACATTGATTGGTGTGCTTTTCAGCTTAGTTCATTTTATAAGCACATATATTAGGACCTACTGTGCACCAGGCATTCTGCTTGTAGATGGAGGAGGATACAAAGTAACCAGGAAAGCAATACTGTGCAGTGGTTAAGAGTTTGGGATTTGGAGTGAAATAGAACTGTGTTGAAATTGTCAATTGGTCATTTACATGCTATGTCCTCTCAGGCAAGTAATTTTACTTCTTTGAGCCTTATTCCTACTTCAGGATACTTATGAGATCATGCAAGCAAAACTTACAACACAGTGTTTACAGCATAGTAAGTCATTAACAATATGCTGTTAATGATGTCAAATATGAATAATTAATAATTTTAAATTTAATTATTTGACCTCTAGGAGCTTGCAATCTAGTTTGAAGCTAGAAGTTGACACACATTTTTATAAAGGGAACATTGTTATAATAGAGGTTCAAATAAAATACAATGGTAGATTTTTTTTCTAGTAGGAGAAAGAAAAGATTGGGGAAAGTTTTATGAAGGATGTAACAACTAAACTATTAAGAAAAGTTAACTTCTAAGTAGTAGATTGTTTTCTAAGTACTCTATATATCTGTACCTGTGATAACACAGAAATGGACAAATAGAGCATCTGAAAACAGATCCAAGTTAGGACTGAATTGTGTCCCCCCGCCTCACCCCCAGACCTGCCCAAATTCATATGTTAGAGTCCTAATCCCCTGTCCCTCAGAATGTGGCTGTATTTGGAGATAAGTGCTTTGAGGTGGTAGTTAGGTTACAATGAGATCATTAGCACATGTACTAATCCAATAAAGACTGGGATCTTTATAAAAGAGGACATTTAGACACAGATCATGTATAGAGGGAAACCCATTTGAAGACAGGGTGAAGATGGCCATCTACAAGCCAACGAGAAAGGGTTCAAAAACAACCAACCCTGCTGACATCTTGATCCCAAACTTCTAGCCTCCAGAGGTGTGAGAAAATACTTTTCTGTTAAGACACTCGGTATGTGGTACTTTGTTATGGCAGACCTAGCAAACTAATACACAGGTATAAATTAGAACTGAATATAGTTGTCCCTTAGGATCCACAGGGGATTGTTTCCAGGACCCTGCAGATACCAAAATCTGCAGATGCTCAAGTCCTTTATATAATATGGCATAGTATTTGCATATACCCTATGTATATCCTCCCATATACTTTAAATCATCTCTAGATTACTTATAATTCCTAATACAATATAAATGCTAGGCAGATAGTTGCCAGTGCATGTCAAATTCAATTTTTGCTTTTTCAAACTTTCCAGAATTTTTTTCCCCAAATGTTTTCAATCCACGGTTGGTTGAATATGCAGGTGCGGAGTGCGCAGACACAGAGGGTTGACTATACTACATCATTGTATATAAGGGACTTGGGCATCTACAAATTTTGGTATCTGTGAGGATCCTGGAGCCAATCCCCCATGGATGCCAAGGGACAAATGTACAAAAATAAAATTTAAATGGTATTAAGTATCTAAATGTAAAAAAAGTAAAACACATTAGAAAATATATAGAAATACTTTTACAACTTCAAGGCTAGGGAAGTCTTATTAAGCAAGCTAGATAACCCAAAAGCCAAAATACTTACAGGTTTGACATGCATTACAGGATGGTGGCAGGCCTGAAGTGGAGAGGATAACTTGAGCCAGGTGCTAAAGGCTTTAATGAATGAACCATCAGGGGAAGATAAAGTTCTAAACAACCACCTGGCCCAGAGAGAATGAGGACATCTCACAGCAGCACCAGGCAAGAGGGAACTTTCCATCCTTATTACTTCTCTTCCTACCCCCTGCCTTTGCACTGGCAGACCCAGAAATCTCAGTTAGCAAGCTAGGGGATGAGGAGAAATGCTAGTCGGGGAAAGAGAGCAGGAGGGTCACTCCTTGTTCTTCTACTGCAAGCGGTCAGAGCTTAGCAGGTCTCAGCTGGAGGGAAGGGAGAAGACTTACAGGTAAATCAGGTTAAAAAGTTTTTTCTGAGACTAGGCAGTATCAGAAACTGTGCTCATGAATTAAAGTTACTGTAGGATTTTCCAGTTCCTTTGAGCAACTAAAAATGTCATGGGGAGTGCCCAAAAGTTTACTCCTATATAAAGGAAGGTGAGGGACAGACAGACAGACAGACGGACACACACACACACACACACACACACACACACACCCCACATTTAAAGGGACGGTAAGCGTCTAAAAAAATGCTTCTTTTTATGTCACCCTATGAGTTCCCTGTGTTCAATGAACCAGTTACACAAGAAAGGACTCAGCTAGCGAGAAAAAAAAGTCAGGGGGAACCTATTCTAGACAGAACCTATTTTAGATATTCTATGGAAATGCTCTCCAAGGAGGTGTTATTTAAGCTGAGACCTAAAGAATGAAAAAGGAGGCAGCTGCACACGGGGAGGATTCATCTTCCCTTCTGTGTCCTCTCAAATAAGAGTCAATGTATTTTTTTTTAAAAAGGAGGAGGAGCACAAACCCAAAAGACCAAATGAACAAGAGAGAAGATAATCACCAACCTTCTGCAAGGAAATTTCAGTCCCTTCCATAATGGAATCGGGAGGGATCTGGTCCAAATGCCTCTTAAAGCTTTTCAACCGACCTTCCTGTGTCCATCCCCACTTCCAGAGTTACTTCCTCTGCCAGTTCCTGAGCCTCTGGGGAATTCTGCAAGACACGTTGGATTTCTTCTCAGTTTTCTGTGTTGCTGCCTTAGCTTCAGGTCCTCTGTTCTGCTGAGTCAGGTGCCACTTGTTCTCCTGTGATCTGGCTTCCAATTTTGTTGCTGTTTGCTCTGGGTGTTAGGAATAAAATGATGAGTGATATGTGGGTGTGTTTCCTGTCCTCATGGAGCTTACATTCCAGGGGAGGAGGCAATAAAAGAAACAAGTGAATAGAAAAATAGCAAATTGTGATGAACATTACAGGGGACACTCATGTGACAAGACATTAAAATTGAAGTTTCCACGGAGGCTCTGTGATACTGTTGATTTTGCATTCCAAAAGAGGTGCTGGACTCTTGCTAATCAGAGTGGAGTGCATGGAACATCAGCATTGCCCTGGAACTTGTCAGAAGTCTAGAATCTTGTGTCCACGCCAGACCTACCAGGTGATTTATATGCACAAGAAAGATTGAGAAGCACTGTACTAGAATCATATAAAAAGGTTCAAAGGCTTTAACCTAAACATGTTTTACAATCCTCTTGAGCCTCTTACCCATATTGTGTTAAAGAAAAAGTTATTCATGACACTTGTTAAAGATGGTAAAGGAGACTTTATTCAAGAGGGACTACTTCAAGGGAGGTCTGGCAGTGGGGGAGAGAGATTGTGCTGAATTCCGAAAATACCAAGGACAAGTGGAGATTGATCGCTGTATGGTAAGGCCACTCAAGATGGCTGTTCTCTTGCTCTCTGTACATGCCCTGCTTGACCAGTCCCTGCTTCACTCACATGACTATTCAATCCTCTTAATTATAGGGCTTATTAATCAGTAACTGCCTACATGCTTGCCCCCTGCCCCAGCCTCTTGTTTCCCTGGTAAATGATGAGTCAACCTGACATCAATTGCCCCTATAAATGGTAGCCTCCTTCTCCCACAGGAGTAGAGATTGCTGTAATGTCTTGCCTCCCATCTGCCATAGATGGTGGGACGTCACTCGAGGACCTTTTGTTTCAAACCTGTAAGGTCCCCTATCCAATAAACTGTTGATGTCTCTGTCACTGTCTCTGAGCTGTTTCTTCAGTCTGGAGGCTGGGCAATTACAAGGCTTGCAGGCCTGTGGGGTGCAGCCCAACAACAGCCAAGGAGCAGGGTTGGGGGTCAATAGATGGAAAATTACTAAGAGGAAAGATCAAGGCTAGGGGATTCTTACTAGACCAACTCAACAGGATTCTTGCTGAAGACAAGCCATGGTGATAAGATATCAAGGATGAAAGTTTTAATCTAAACTGACCCAGCAGGACTTCTGCCAAAACTGGACTAAGCAGGCAAGGTTGGGACATAGTTAAAGTGAAAACGCAAAGGAGCTGACTCAAGTTTGGTCAAGGACTCAAGTCTTTGTCAGTTGAGAAAAAGTCAAGCAAGTGGAAAAGCAGAGAAATTATTCTGTGAGATGTATTACTTTGCAGAGACCCTTATACTGCTAATGGGTCTACACCTCAGCATGGGAGAAAGGGGCAGTGTGGCCCTCACTTCAAACTTTCATGGAAGCACTTGGAGATATTGATGTGACTTGCCCTCATTGGCCTGAAGGAGGTCAGTGAAGAAGTTCCCAGCCAAGAGGCTACAGACAAGAAACAGGCATCTTGGAGAGTTAAGTGGTGGAATCAAGTTATGTGTGGGGTGCAATGGGCGTGTGTAGGAGTTCTGTGTTTATTCCTAGGTGGTGGTCTCAGATGTTCATATGCATATGAGTCACCTGGGGATCTTGTCAAAATTCAGATTCTGATTCAGGAGATCTAGGGTGGATCCTGAGATTCTGCATTCCTAACAAGCTTATAGGACCAGGTGATGCCAACAGTACTGGTCTGTAGACCAAAGGATTGGCAAATTTTTAAAAAACACTTAACAAGTCTCACAAAAATAAATAAATAAATAAATAAATAAATAAATGAATAAATAAATAAATAACAATCCCATATACCTCTGACTTTGTTACCTAAGGTTTTAGCAATAAAAATAAATTTACATTCTGGTCATAATCACCCATTATACCCTATGTAGAGTCTGGGTTACACCAATATTAATGCTCTCTGGTGATCCAGCTGAGGAAAGACACATATCATGTCCAGTGTGGAGGGTAATTGCCTTTTGTATTGATATTTTAAAAAATCAAGGATAATAATGTGGAAGAACAGGACTTTATATGCCTCACTGACAAGCAATTTCTCTACCACAAATTGCATGCACATTATCTTCCTTTTAGAAAACATCAGCTGCCATCTCCTGCAGACCCCCTGACCAAGTTGGGTGAGTTACGCAAATAAACACCTCAGGCCTGGACCTTCCCACCAGAACCCAAGACAAGTTTGAGTACCATCTGAGATACCATGCTCTCTGGCCCCTTAGTCTTTTGTCCAGGCAATGGAGTCAGAACAAGGGGAAAGTGGGGTTAGACCCCTTCTTTATCCCAAGGGCCATCACCTGCCAACGGAGGCCTACCTCAATCATACATCGGCTTTCAGTTACATCCTTAATTTTCCAACCACCAGGCATTAGAGGGGAACAGATTATCCTGCCCCACCCACCCATCCCTCCAGCCTCCTGGAGGAGAACTATTAGCAGAACTATTTTACTTAAGGAAAACGTATATTTTCCTTATTTCCTTATTCCTTATTTCTAAAACCATATTATTAGTTTTATACACAATTATAAACTTATAATTGTGTATAAAACCACCAATCTGAAAGCTCCTCAGGGTTGACCCATCCCTGCTCTCCTCTTTCTTCTTCTCCTGGGTTGGTGCATATCCTCTCAGAAGGAGCAAAGCATGGCGGCCAAGGGGAGGCTAGAAGGAAACCATGTCCTGAGGAGAAGGTGACACGGCTCCAGAGACCCGACCCCAAACCCACCAGGAACAATAAGCTTGGGGGGATGTGTTATGTTTCTGACAAAAGAATGGTTTTCAGTTAAATCCTGAGAGAAAACTCAAGACTGGATGAGAGGAGACAGGGTTAGGGGAGGATCCATCCCCAAACAGAGTTGCACTGAAGACAGAATTGGGGCGGGTTTGAGGAAGACTGAGATTTGGGAGGTTCTTGGTGGGATGGGCTCCCGATCCAAGTGAGATTCCTCCTTCCCCAGCTGTAACGGAACAAGGTGTCAGAGGCAGAAGACGGAGGGAGGGAGTGTTGGGTAGAGCTGACTGTGGTTTCTGGCCCTTGGCTTAGAGAGAGTTGATCTCTGAGCTGAGAATACTGTGAGTGCCCCCCGCCCCCATGACTTGGTAAGAGGAGCTGAGAGAGAGTTTAAGAGAAACCGGACATCAAGTCAAGATATGACTGAGGAGACAGAACTTGGTGGGAGGCCCATTTGGAACTCGCCATGTGCAGGGGATCCCTCGTGGAAGAGTGGCTACAAGGAAAGAGATGGGTCCAGAGAAAACCACCACCACCAGGGGAGTGCATTTTAAGATGTGGATCTGATGGGAGCTCTCAAGGTGCTCCAGCAAACGGGGTATTTGTCCTTGAAATCACCTGAGAATCCCTCTGCAGCTATGCCTACCTGACAGCACCCAAACCAATGGATACTCAAGGTCCCCAGACCAGCAGTATCAGCTTCACCAGGGAAGTTGTTACAGATGCAAACTGTTGCTCTTCACCCCAGACCTACTGTCTCAGAAACTCTGAGGGCGGGGCCACCAATCTGGACTTTCACACGCCCTTAAGGTGATTCTGAGGCATGTTCAAGTTTGTCCTAAACGATGCAGAAAAGAACTTTTTCTGGGTTTTTTTTGGTGGAGGACAAGTGTCCCATGGGTGCTGTTATTGGTGTGTTGTTTTGGTTTTTTTTTTGGCTGAGTGCCTGGCGTGCAGGATCTTAGTTCCTCTGACCAGGGATTAAACCTGGGCCACAGCAGTGAAAGCGCCGAGTCCTAACCACTGGACAACCAGGGAATTCCCAGTTCTTGTTAAATCTGAGAAATCAATCCTTGAAACCGGGAAGCAGAAGGCATAAAAGTTGTGTAGCTCATAGAGCAGCTAGAAACATCAACGGTGGTTGAACTGTAGTTATAATAGGAACATGGGGGGGGGGGTTGGACCTGCATTCTGGGAAAGTAAAAATGCACCGTATGCAAATATAATTACCCCCTACATGGTGGGGGCACTGAGAAAATGTCATAGGAAGTAGCACAAGTGCTTTAATGGCACAAAAAAGCAGAATGTTGGTGCTGCGTGATCAGCGGTAAATGTCTCCCTCTCCTCTCTCCTGATTTCATTTAAAACTGTCCTTGGGGGATCAGTTGGCTGGGCCAGTTTCCACAGACCTAGTGGGAAGAGAGTGATTTCTCAGCGAGATTCATAATGAAAAATGGTTTCTGTTTCCTGGGCTAGCTGCTTCTCCATCATCTTAATTGCCTGCCCTTCTCTTGATATCTGGGCTGGATTAATTCTCAGAGAATGGAATCATTTTCTTGATGGAAACTCTCAGCTCTGATGGGAAAGGAAAAGAGAAGGGGATTAATGGGGTTTTAGTTTTTGTCTTGATGCAATTTGGAAACTCTGCCAGCTTAAAGTTATCCTAGAGACAGGTTTTCTGTTTTCCTTTCCTTTTTCTCATCCTAAATTTGATACTTAGGTCCCATTCTTTCCTCTTTGCCTTTCCCCTTTAATAAATATATATTGGCATGCATTAATGAAATACCTACTGTGTGCAACGCATGGTGCTAGGTGGCTTCACAAACCCACATTTTCATCCCATCTTCTCCAACATTTGCAAAGGAGTAAACTGTAAAATCTCTCTTATCACCCCATTGTAACTACTTTTTTCTGGCTTTGGTTTTGCCTGTTTATATTGCTCTTCAAGTGAAGAGATTGAGATTCCCCGTATTTTAAGCTACTTGTTAAAAAGCAGGTAATTCTTAGAAATCAAAGAGAACACATGAATATGCTTTCCCAGTGGGACTGCAGCCTCCATCAGTGGCTTTCCTGGGTTTGTGGTTTCTGCTGGTTATTTTTCTGTTGAATAGAGGACAAGGGGTGGGAGGGAGTTGTACAAATAACAGGTCATCATCCCACTCTTTACTGTGTACTTTGCAGGGGGTAGGATAAACCTCTTATTGCTTGAGGCAGCTACACTGAGCTCTTCTGGTCCTTGCAGACACACACTGCAGATACCAGCACTCTGGCCGACTGCCTTTTGCCAAGGCAGCTGAGTCACAGTGGCAATCAACACGGCACCCCTCCAGGCGGAAGGGCAGAGGTGGCCACACTGTGAAAACAAAGGGATGATGACACTCGCCTGAGAAACCGGGTGTATAAAATCCCACCTCATATTTGTGTTAAATATTGAGAGAAATGGACCACTGCAACCTATGTCAAACAGAAACTGAGATTACAGCAGTTTTCCAAGTTTGGGAAGCAGAGAACCTATGTCTACAGATACAAACTCTTCAAGATCACTAGAATCATTTCATAGAGGAATCTTTAAGAGGTAAATAATGAGTATTAGCCTCATTTATAGAGAATCCAGGATAGGAAGTTGCATGATTTTTCGTGAAGATGCACCTGGCCTCTAACCTAATCATCTTGGTCTGTAAATTCCCATCATCGACATTTGTATTTTCTTTTAACAGGCCATATCCACACCTCTCCTTCTTCAGGTTAATCCTTAGAGGGGTCCTCAGGAATCCATTTCTGGATGTGGGCTGAGAGGCTGTGCATTGTACTCATGGGAACCGAGACTCTGGGGTAGGGCTGTTTGGTTGGAATCCCTTCTCTGCTTTGTAGCTGTGTGACCTTGGCAAGTTGTTTACCCTCTCTGAGCCTCAGTTACCCCAGAGTGTGCTATAGGATTACATGAGATAATACATGTAAGGAATCTAGCACAGTGCCTGGTCCAAAGGCCCAGTAAATATTAGACACGATCTGTATTTATTACCAGCCAAACCCCTAAGGGAATTTTAGTTGCATTTATTTCACCAGTTTTTCGTTTTATGCTTTTTATGCTAGTCAGGATAGAGTTTTGGGTTTGGGGTTTTTTTTTCCTCCCTCGTCATCTCTTTTCATCACTCTCCTCAACCCAGGAAAAGGTGACGGTGAAACAACGATTTGAAATGAGGTCTGCTTTGTGCTCTGCTCCATTGGGAAGAGGCTTTGATCACCAGCCATGCTGTGAGGGTGTGGCTCTGCCCAGGATAAGAGGCGGCTCTGAAGTTTTAGATATTTTCAAAAAAGAGAATCAAAAGGGCAGCTTGTGGCTTCCTGGAGCGTGTGTATAAATGGACCTCTGCCTGTTCCCAATGCCCTGAGGGCCACCCCTCTTCCTAGGGCCAGAGCCAGCAGGGAGGACAGAACACGTGCCCTTAGCATTCTGGTGGCTTGAAAGGACAGTGCTTCTCTGGGACCCTCATTAGAGCTGGCTGTCCTCAGCCTACGGAGGAGCAGGTCTGCAAGGGCCTCTGTCAATCAGCATGTGGCTGTGTGCCTGGAGAGGGGGCAGGAGGGCAGGGCCTCCTCTGAGGAGCTGGCCCCAGCAGCATTATGCAAAGGACTTCTCGGAATTTCCAGCCTGGCCCTGATGAGACGGGAAGATCACCTTGCAAGTGGGCCGACGCCAGCCTGACAGATGGCCTGAGCTGCTCACAGCACAGCCCATGCTAGCTGATCAAGAGTGTTCCCTGAAGGCAAGTGGCCCAGCCAGGGTGTCAGGGAAGCTGTCCAGGAGGATGGTGGAGGCTGCAACATTGGTTCCCCAAGCCCTGCCTGTCGCCTACGCCCAAGCCTGCAGTACTAGCTCTGAAGGGGAAAAGACCAGCTCTCCTTTTCCACTTGAAAGCAAATCTCTGGGCCTCATGAGTTTTGGCTGATGTACACCTGGACTCTACATGACAGCCCCTCACAGAAGTGGCCAAATATTTCATCAAATAAACCAGCTACTGCAAAGTTAAAAAGGGTAATAAAATAGCAAAGCCTACTTGGGGACTTTGTTCAGAAACCCTGTGACTTCTATGGAGTATTAAGAAAATATTGAACTTTCAAATTTTATGATTTCATGCCCTCTAAGGCCACAGACCTCTTATCACGTTCTGTTTTTTAAGCATGAGTCCTTTTTATAACAGTTAGAAAGTACATGTATAACGTTTTTTCTTCCTTAAACTCAGAATAAAGCCTGGGGAAATTTAATATTCCTGGATTCAGCCTGTGGCTTTCCGATAAGGATTCTTGGAGAGAAGGCTTTTAACTCAGAACAGAATCTGTTTGCAGCTATTGTTCAACTGATGTAAAGTATCTGGTTACTGGGCATGTTGCATAATACATGACAGTGTAAACCGGCCGTTTTAAGTGCTGACATTGAACTCCTTGGTAACAATGAAGATTGAAGTAATTTGTTAATTTTTAAAAGAAATCCCCTGAAACAATGCTTCTGAAGGCTGAATGATTCAACACTTTAGAGCTGAGATGCTGCTGAGGGTTGTCTGTGTGTGCTCATGCTGATAAGAATTCTGGAAGGAAACAGGAAAATAACACATGTCACGTCCTCTTTAAGAGCTAGAAAAGCTGTCAGAAGAATTAAGATTAAACCTCATGAGAGTCTGTGGGTGTGGAAAGTCACCAGCTACCTGATATTAACATAGCTTGCAACAGAATGCTGTTGCTAGAAATAGGCAGTCGCACCACTACCACTAAGCAATTTGCATTCGGCGGACCAGCCCCTGGATTCCTCCTGGCTCCGGCTGCCCTCTGGGCATTGCATTTCTGGATGCTTTTAGGACAGCGTTGGGACGTGGCTGTCTGCTTTCACCAAGAACTCTACCCAAAAGAGGAAGCAGCGCGGAGAAGGTCTGCTTTGTTTGCAGTAAAGTGGTCAAGCTACAAGCAAATCTCTAGGTATCTGAGGAATAGTGCAGCTTCTAGATTTCATGCTTCTGACAGGGAGGGGCAAATAAGGCTCTTCGTGCTTTCCTCACCATGGATAATCTGTTGCCTCAGTCAAGATTCTCTTATTTCAAAAAATATCCCCTCCATGCAATTACAAAATATTTATCGATGCTGAGAAACCAAAGAGAAGAAGAACAGGTACCATTTTGTTTACATTACCTTTAAGGTTAATGGGGGTTGGATTCTGGGTGTTGCCTTTATGTCACTTGGTGATTTATTTTCTGCTAGTTTACCTGTTTGTAGGCACAAGTCGGCACTTGCTTTCAGCTGTTCAGATTTGGCAGAGGAGCAAGCCGGCATGTGGGGGATTTATTTGAACTTGGAACATTTGGATCCTGAAATTAAGCTCAAGTTCAGTTAAAAAAAAACAAACCACAACAACAACCTCTTGCTTTCCTTTCCTCTGTATAGCTGGACTAAACTATCAGAGTTAAATTGTGTGGATTCCTTGAAAATTTTCTCAGGCATCAAATACAAATTTTTAAACTATTAATATCTCGACAAAAATAATAGCAGGCCCTAGAAATACACTTGTCTTTTTGTATATATTTATGGCTATGTTAATATCACCAGGATTTGCCAAACAAAAAAACATGGTGTAGACTGTAAGAATGATAGCCTTAAACAGATCACTAATGAGCTGTGAAGATCTTTCAGAAGTAATTAGTCACTTTTTTGGTGGAAGTTAGGGGATGGAGCACTGCTGATTTTAGTATTTTTAGCCAATCAAAAGTTTGAATTTCTAGTAGTAGACTAGCAAGTGGGAGTTTAAATATTAAAAAACCTACTAAAATGTTTGATCACTTCTTTTTAAAAACCATGCATTCATTTTATTGTTTTGAGATTTATATCATTCTATTCCTTACAATCTATGAAAAAAACATTTCTAAAAACTGCTTTTCTGAATTGTACCAAATTGTAAGAAGAAGTAGCTGTATCTGATTCACTTAAATCTGGTGGTTCATTTAGGAAAAAGGATGGTAGTGGTAAAGGACAAATGTGTAGCCACATCGAAGACCCAAAGAGTCATAAATTGTGTCTGTATCATGCTTGTAACTAGGACTGCAAAACCTCATGGGAGACAGTAGCAGTGTCCTGTATTTGAACAAGATTCCCTACTTAATAAAACACTTCCAAGATGTGAAAGCAAAGGTCAGCAGACAGAAAATCCTCTAATGACAGGTTTCCCAAAAAGTTGATGCATAATTTGGAAAATGAGAATTATTATTACTGTTTGAGGGGAAACTGCTCTTACTCAGTGCTTTAATGATTTACAAGTGATGGAAATTCAGACTGTGCTCACTAAGGGAGCTAGGCTGGTCCAGATTATCTCTTATTTAGGCAAGGTGTCGAGATTACAAGGAGATCTCCTGGTTTCCAAGTCTCAGCGGGTGCTTGCTTTTGAGGTGGAAAGCCAGAGACCCAGGTGCTTGTTCTGGATTGGCCACGCTGGCTAAATCCACATCCACAGGCTCCTTCAGGCCTCATGATGGGGGGAGGGGAGGGAGTAACAGGGAGGGGGAAGAGGCTAAAATGATGGGGCTGGAACTGTGGAATGTGGATTAAGTGATTTTTTTCCCCCGTTTTCTCAGTATTATAAATTTTCAGAGATGTGGCTATATTGCTTGTACAGTTTATTTTTTTAAGGTTATTTTTTAAATGTTACAGAATTCATACCAAAGACTATTCGAGTTTAACAGGATCCTCTGACTTGGACTGAATGGGTGGTCCCCTCCCCAGTTGACAACCATTTGGCATAACCTGGAACAGCTATGAGCATTGTGCTGATATCTTAACTTGCTATATAAACTCATGGACAAAATAAGAAAAATAACATATTCAATTCCTTTCTGAAACCGGTTAACAGCTCTGCAGCATAACATCTCACAGAATTAGAGAAATGAGGTCAGAGTCAATCATGGCTAACCTTGGGAAGCTTGTTGGAAAGTTAGAAAGGAGGTTAGTAATGCCTATAGTTTTAGGACCTGCACTGGCTGTCTCTAATCCTTACATTCCCATGGGATGGATCCTCATTACAAAGGTGCAGGAAGGCAGACTTTGAGACTGTAAGAGGCCTTGCCCAAGGCCACCCAGCCAGAAAGTACTGAAGGCAAATTTGAACTCCCGTCTGCCTGGCTTTAAACTGGACCCATTTTACCATGCTTGATCTCTTAACAATGTAGTGACAGCAACAGAGCTTATACTGCCCTGCTATGGCTTCATCAACTTAAATCTCTTCTTCCATGTGTCCCACAGATGAGGGATCAGAAAGTACAGGATGGCTAATTAATAGACAAGAACTTGGGATGATCTGGTGCCTTGCTCTCTCTTGAATAGAAAACTTCTTTCTGAACAAGAAATAAGATCTAAGACCTGACATGGCATGTCTTGCCTATTTAATGGTAAATCTGCTCAGAAGGAGGAGAGTGGTCTTGGGGGCCAGAGGGCACGTACAATAGCTATATATAAAGATATATTTTTGGAATTAGACCTTTGAACTAGTATAATGTCATCTTCCAACAAAATTAATACACTTAATTTTTTTTACTATCTCTCCATATTCTTGTTATCTGAAAATGCAATCATGTTACCATTGATGTCCTTATATATAAATATGGATACAAATATTGACCTAGCTAGGAATGAATGCTGTGCTAACAGAGCTCTGCTTTGTCATCTTGTTTTGTGAAATTCCTTTGATGATTAAGCAAGTTTTTTGGTATATATATTTTGTGGAGCATTTTTATAGGTGATGAAGATGTAAAAATCGATCAGGTGTAGCGTAACCCCTCTGTGATGCTTAGTCTTAATTAGTAGAAAGAGCTGTACTCAAGTGTTTGAGGCAAAAACCATGCACTGCAGTCATAGTAGGTATTTCTGGCTCAAGACCTGCCCTGATAGTTTAAAATGAGGAGAGTGGTCTTTGGGGGTCAGGGGTTATGTTTAGTAGCTATACTTTAATTAAGGAACCAGATTTTGTTTTGGAGGCTGTTCTAAAGTTTCCCTTCAATGGCTTAAAAAGAGTTTTCCAGTTCAAACAGGATCACTGAAGTTTTATTTCTTGCTTTGTTTCTTAGTGAATGCTAACCTCAGTGCTGGGTTGTTAAATACGTATTTGGATTTAATTTGAACCTTAGAAACTTAGTTCTTCATTTTGGCTCTTATACCTGCTCTGAATAATAATATAAGAGTTAAGGACTCCCCTCACACACCCCCAGAAAGCTATGTTGAGATTTGGAATACTGCATAGGGTGTTTGGTTACTGATGCAGGCTTTCCTCTCTAGGTAAAATGATAGAAATTTTACTACCGCTTGGTTTAAGAAATGTTGAGTTTTTAGCTCCTCAAAGTAAGTGTGTTGGTTATATCTTGAGAGTATACCGAAGTTATCCATTTTTTAAAGCCACTAAAAAAAGTCATGAAATGCTCAAATGACATCTCAGGGGAAAACTAAAGGCATTTGCCCCATGTGCATGGGTAGAGAAAAAGCTTTATTTCTTTAGAAGCAGAAGGAAAATGATGATCCTTGTATAATTTAAGATAGAGGGCAGAGATTCTACCCCATTTCTGTGGAGGAATTTGCATGATTATATATAGGTAGCATTGACAGTTAAATCGCTGTGGTAAAATGAAGCTGAAACTTAATATTTGTGACTATTAAATATGATACAAAAGTTGAACTATTTTATCATGGTAAATGCAACAGTCTCCTATATCTGAAGGGAGAAATTTTTTTTTAAAAAAGCTATTTATTCACCAAAAGAAGTCTCCAACAGTTTTCTTCATGCCTGAGTCTGTTTGGGCTGCTGTAACAAAAATATCATAGACTGGGTGGCTTATAAACAACAGAAATTTATTTCTGACAGTTCTGGAGGCTGAAAGCCCAAGATCAAGGTGCCGGCAGATTTGATGCCTGGTGAGACCCACTTCCTGGTTTCAGATGCTGACTTCTAGGCTGTGTCCTCAAGTGGCAGAGGGGAGGAGGGAGCTCTCGGGCTTCTCCTTTACAGGGTCACTAATGCCATTCATGAGGGCTCTGTCCTCATGACCTGTCACCTACCAAAGGCCCCTCTCCTAATACCATCACACTAGGGGTTAGGATTTCAACATAAGAACTTGAGGGACACAAACATTCAGTCTGCAGCACTCCACAGCCTGTAAATGCCCGAGGATTGTAACTGATGGCTTTCGTGAAGATGAATGGCTTTCTGGTCACAGCACCCATTCTTCACACTCATCCCCTCTCCCAAACCTCTTCTCTATCTGAGAAAATGCACCACCATCCATCCTGTTACTCGGGCAGAGAACTTGAGTCGTCTTTGGCACTTTCTGCTCCCTTGGTCAATATCTAATTTATCAGCAAGTCCTTTCAATTTTAGCCCCAAATATACCTCCAATCTTTCAGTCTACTTCTCCCTCTTGCCACCCTAGCCCAATAGGCCATCTCCCTTCTTGTCCGAAGTACTGTGATAGCCTTCTCGTTGGTCTCTCTCCAGCCACTGCTGTCCCGTCTAATGGGTTCTTCACACTGCAGCCGGCAGGGGGCGGGGGGGGGTCTTCTAGAGACAAACCTGACCATGAAACTCCCCAGATCCACGCTTCTGATCTTTCACTGGCTTCTACTTGTTTTTAGGATAAAGACAGGGTTCCCCATCACAGAGTGCTGTGCAGTGTGCAGTCTGGCCCGATGTGCTCTCCTGCTGCACACTTGCCTGACCTCCCTCTGTTCTCTGCACTCCAAATACAGTACCCTTCTCCTCTCCCTGCTTTCCTGCCGCATCCTGGTCAGGGCCTTTGTCCCACTGACCCCTCACTATCCTCCCCTCCTTAATACCTACTCTTCCTTCTGATCTTAATTCAGTATGAGGTCCCTGAGGGCAGCCTTTTCTGACTTTCCCACCTCGGTCCTCTCTCTCAGTAGTACTTTGGAGGCACCTTATGCCTCTCTGTTGCTGCACTTATCCCAGTAGCAATTGTGCACCTATTTGTGGGACTAATTGATTCCCAGAATGTCCTGGAGGATAAGCAAAGTACCTGTTGGATGGAACGCACTGAGAACAAGTTTATGGAGTTAGCTCTCAGGGGCCGGGTGCTGTAGGTGGCAGTGGCGAGGGGACTAGGGGGTAATGAATGCTATTCTGAGACAGAGGTGTTTGAAGGAATCCTGAATGTTAGGTTCTGTGAGGAACAAAATTTAAGGCGTGATTTTTTGTGTGTATGCATTTGTTTTTTGTGTGTTTCACAAGACACACAGGGCTAATCTGTAGAGAAAAATGGAGGTGCATTTGGGAGGTTCCAGAGGGAATAACCATAACTAGTGGGCAGAACTGCAGGGGGAGGTTGTGATACAATAATAAGGATGGACTTTCTAAAAAGGAGAGGTAAAGAGATAGGCCACCTTTCGCAGAGGGTGGGGTATGTGACCCTCCTCAGGGGATGTTGTAGTGACAGTTTCTGCATCTTGAAAGAGAAGACCGGATGACTCACAAGACCCCTTTCAGCCCCAAGATTCTGGTGCAGTGAGCAACAGAAATGATGGATGATTCAGACACCTTAGGAAGAAGAGCGGGCACAGATGCAGCAGCTAGAGTTCCCTTGTTTTATCCAGTTAGTGGTAAATACTCCACAATCTGAGCATGTTGCTCTAGAATCTAAGGCCAAAGAAGACAGAATCAAACGTCTTTGGAGATTCACATAGCATGCAATCCTCCATCAAGGAAGGGAAACATAGCTACATCCAGAAAACACCTCAGGTGAAAAGCTTATGCACCAATGACCAGCTTTTCTGCACCTGATCCACCACTGAACTACTTGTACCCATAGTTTTATAGGTTTTATAACCCTCTCCAGTATAAAGGTAAATAACTAAGTATGCTTATGCAGTCATTGATGAACAGGTACATGAAGAAATTTCAGGTTATTTTGTGGCATCTTAATCACTTTTTTTCCTTAATATAAAAAACCTCTTTTACTTTCTTTTTTCCTGCATTTAGTGCTGACAACTAGTTGCTTATTACGGTCGCTTTTGAAGGTGTTCCCCCCTTCTTGTTCATATTGTCACAGCTGTGAACTGTTAGACACGCCTGGGAGACACCTGGACCCTGAGTTAACTTCTGAGTTACCTCTAATCTTGTTATCTGCTTCTAAACTTTCCTAATCTACTGTGCTCAGATGTCTTTGAAACACAGGATGAATTGGATGAACACCAAAACCTTTGTCTTTGAAATAATTAACTACGTTAACTCAAATGTAAAACCCTTTTCTGTGAACCACTGTGTAGCTTTTTATGCAGATTTCTAAATTTTCTATCCTATCCTATTTCTTACACAGTTTGTCTGTAACATTTTATTTGCTAACTTTTGTTCAGAATGGAAGATGACATATTTTCTCACCTTGTACAAATAGTTCCACGTCTTAATAGAAAAAGGAATGAACTTCCCACATATGTTGTGCTGCTAATAATTTGCTGTGAAGAGAGCAGGAAAGACGCTGGAATTATCTCTTTCCTATTCATCCTAAAGGCAGCATATTAGTAAGTTTATTTCAAGTAATACAACTTGGATTATACATTCAAGAATAAGGAATTTAAAATTTTTACTAAATGTCTTGTATGTGCCAGGCATTTGGCAATGTCCTTTATATACATTGTCATTTAATCTTCATAATAACCTTACAAAATTGGTAGTATTATCTCCACTTCATGGATGAGAAAACTGAGGTTTCAAGATGTAAGGTAACTTGGTAAATAGCTTATATGTGATGGCAGTAAGATTTTAGCTCCAGGTTTGCCTGTCTGACTCTACAGCCTGATTCATTGCCTCATACTGAGATATCTCCCATAGGTAGGGCCCCTTTCTCCCCTTCTTTCCCTTGCCTCCTCCCTTCTTTTCCTCCCCTTTTCCTTTGTGTGTTCTCTCATTAATTAAGGATAAAGGGGTTTTAGAAATAAAATCACCATAACTACTGTGCAGGAAAGACACCTTAAATCCTTTTAGGTGGAGATCCACGTTTTTGAAAGGTTTGAAGTTTATTCAATTTGGGGAAACTTCTTTTAAGAAAAAGAATACAAAATTATAAATATTAAATTGGATACAAAGTGAAGACTTAGAATGAAATCACAACAAATTACAGATTTGGGTGACAAATACAATAAATATCACAAAATCTAAAAAAAAAATAAGCATTTTTATTAATTCATGGATGCATCCTAAGGTGTCTTGTTCCTACATTTTTGGACTTCAGTCTTTAATCACCACTTTATGTGAAAATGACTTTCTAATATTTTCTAAAGCGATAATTGAAAGATAATTCAGATACTCCTAGCATAGTTAATTTATACTAGGTTTTTATTAGAGTCTAGAAAAGTTCTATAGACTAGCTTCTGGCTGTTTCTTCTTTACCAGCCATACACTTCAGGTGCTGGGCACCGCTGGACACATTTATATAAAGATTTCAGGCCTTGTGATTTAGTACAGTAGGTAGTGGGAATATTCCTGGATGTCCTTTCTCTACCAGGACAGTTAGCATTGACCTAACCATACACAGACATGACTACAAATCACCTTTATGTATCATTAAATACAAATAAAATCTAAATATATCCCCATCTCAACTTCCTTTAAGCCAGATCCAGAATTTTGCCCTTGGCTGTTCCAGTGCTACGTGATAGGAGAAGTGTGAAGGGGGAAAAGTCAGCAAAAAGAGTACTCTATAATCAACTGCAGTTAGAATATCTTTTGCAAATTTTACCAAACCATGAGACCATTGCTAGGGTCTCTTTTAGGACCTTAAAAGGGGCATCTGCAAGTGAGGGGCCCTGAAACTTAATTTTCCTTGGTATCCAAGAAAATCCAGCTCTGGAAGAATGGTATAACAAACAAACAAAAAGGTGTTTTGCTACAATATGCAAGAGTCCATGCCATAGGGTGGCTTCCAAAGTAATGAATGAGATCCTGTTCTGAGCAGCTTGAGCTCCCAAACCCACTGAATGAAGTAGAGGATATTCTTTCAGTGTATTTTGTTCTATAGTAAATAGTACCATGGAGATGAAGATGTTCTGGTACTGCTAAAACTCAAAGGTCCCCCACCCCCATTCCCATTTATATTTACAAAAGACATGATTTGTAATGGGATTATTTGCAAATACAATAGATCTCAAAACTCCTATATTTGTCTAATTATATTAAATACACCATTTACTACCCTTCCAAGCAGGCCAGTTAACACACACAGAGAAAGAGCATGTTAATGCTGTTAAAGACTACACAGTAGAAAAATTACAGCAGCACTAAAGACTTTAAGATTTCATTGAGATGTAATCAAGCTTTTGTAAACTCATCTGTTATTAGCAATTATAACATAGTTAATGTAACTTGTCTCTGGATAAAATCACCTTTATGTTGGATTTCTTTTTTTTTTTTTTTTTTTTTTTTTTTGGCGGTATGCGGGCCTCTCACTGCTGTGGCCTCTCCCGTTGCGGAGCACAGGCTCCGGACGCGCAGGCCTAGCGGCCATGGCTCACGGGCCTAGCTGCTCCGCGGCATGTGGGATCCTCCCGGACCAGGGCACGAACCCGTGTCTCCTGCATCGGCAGGCGGACTCCCAACCACTGCGCCACCAGGGAAGCCCTATGTTGGATTTCTTTAGTGAATTGTTCTCACTGGTAATGTATTTGAATACCCAGATTTCTTGTGTACATTTTCCTTTTAGTGGAAACTCTTGATTCATCTTACTCCTCTTCCTTTGTTCTATGAGTAACTGTCCTTATAATTGTGTCCTGTACCATTTACCCTACTGTAATATTTACCACTAAACTGGACTATGGCCTATATGTACATCTCAAAATAAGTAAAGCATATTATAGAAGTATTTTGGTCTTATATTAATGAGTGCACAATCAAATTGTTTAAAGTGATTGATTAGTGTAAAATCCTATTTCACTAATATTGAAATACTACCCTCTGTCCAGCATGTAATTTTTGTATAACACACTTAAAATTTTTTTTAATACCCTCTGAAATGTTACACCGCTTGTTGTTTTGTTTTTGAGGGATGAAACTGTTTCTCTGAGGAATACACTGTTTCAAGAGAATGGCAGTTTTTATTTATGAAGCTTTTTCCCTCCCTTCTTTCATCTAACTGGTGCTGCTAAAGCCTGATACACCTGGTCAAAGAAGCATTGTTCCAAAGGTCCTGAGCTGATATAGGAAAACAAAGGCTGACTTCATAGCTGGGAACATAACCATAGCTCCACTGCCACTGCACTGAACTTTTGTTCTCTTCTCTTCCAGCATGGCTATGTGGATGTGATGCTCAGAGCCACTTAAGAGGGGAGAAGTATAATCTCTTTATGGTCTTAATGCCCTTTCCCTGGGTCTTTTAAAATAACTGGTCTTAAAAAAAAATAAATAAATAACTGGTCTTAAGCCAACAGGTGACTACTCAAAGTTCAAAGGCCTTTATGATTTAAGAACGTTGGAGGAGGTTTAAAATTCTGATATATGCTCTCAGTCATTCTTCAGAATTGAGGACTATTAACACAATCAAAATATTTTTACATGAAAGATATGTTTCTTGTAAACCAGCGCTTAAACTTTAGCACCTGAAGTACAAAACTACAGAATGCAGGGCCCTACCCGCAGAGTTGCTGATTCAGTAGGTCTGAGGTGGAGCCCCAAATCTGCATTTCTAAAAAGTTCTAAGGTGGCAGGGATCATAGTTTGAGAACTACTGATGTAGATCATTTGATGACACATATTTTCAAAATCAGAGCTGACAGGGTTTGCTGTACCTTCTCAAGAATAGTGCATGTGCCCTTTAGAAGATGGAGAGTCGTTGCTAAAGCCAGGGGGATAGTGATTATGACTTACAGCTTCACAGGTCCTTATTGACCATTTCCTACCCACAGCTGCCCCAGCCCTAGTAGCATGACACAATGCTTAGTAATGCAAGAAATCATTAAAGTGTCTTTGCTATAAGAATATAACTGAAAATGTTCTTATCTTTTTAGTTCTTTTGTAGCTGTTTACTGATTAAACTGATGCAGCAACTGACAATTTTAATTGTTGATTTAAATTATGGAATATAAAAAAGGTATAATAGTTGTTATGTCCTCCCTATTATCTAAAGCCATTATGAGGTCTTAACATTAAGACCTTAGTCGTCTTGTCTAAGAATTAAGAGTTGATGCTGTGGTCCCTAAGGAAATAACTCAAGACTGTGCCGGGAATTACAGTGTCTTTGACTTTGTCAGACATTGATATGCATGCTATCAAAATCCAAAGCACAAGCTCAGCTGAAATTTCCTATTTGCATAGAAGCAGCCACCTGAACATTGTTATCTTTTAATTTCAAATGGTTACCTGAGTTCAAAATCCAAGTCTGAAATTTCATCTGTTCTGGACTGTGCTCAATATTTAACACTTCTTGCAATTATTAGTACTCATTGCCGTTCAGATCAAGTTGTTCTAGCTAACCCCTTTGGAGATGTGGGTTCATTTTTAAACCTTTGAAAATCCCTTAATTTTTCTTTGCTTTAAAGGAAAGTAGCAGCTCATGTTTTAGTTTGATCATAGAAAGCAAGAAGCAAAGTAAGTTGGGATTATGTTTATTCATTCAACAACAGATTTTTTTTTTTATGATGACCATTTTCCAGATTACACATTTATTCAATAGGTCTTATACATTTACTATAGACAAAATATTTTGGGACCAGAGATGAATTAGCCAATTTGGAAACTGGAGAGCTTTTAAATGGGCTCATTTTTATCTCAAATCTTGGGGTATATGTAATATGGAATATTCTATGTCTATTTTCCATGGAAATAATGAAGTACAGAGTTGGGTCTTGGACATGAACTCACACTCACTTTTCCTCCTTCCCTTTCTTACCCTCACTCACCTGCACCCCTGACCTGCCCTCATCTCCAACCCAGAAGATTGGTAGTACTACATACCAAAGATCCCAAATATCACTGCATGCTCAGAACCCTTGAACGGGGAAACGGAGTCATACTTGGAATAAACTTCTTTAAAAATAAAAAGAATATACTTTAAATTTCCTGGTTTCTTCTGCTCATTTTTGAGCCCATTTGATTTTTATTCTTGCTCCCAGTTTTTATGCTTCCAGTACTGCTAAGACATAGAACCAAGAAGATGTATAGCAATTCTGGCAGGTGGTTGTTATGACACTCATTTCATAGGACACTTCTTGCAATAAGACTGTATTTCCCCAGACTTGACCTGTAGCAGGTCCCTTATCTTATAAGAAGAAAAATACTTCTGTTGTTCTGTTGGAGTAGGTTGACTTACAAAATGAAGAATTGTCTTTATATGCTTTTAGAATATTCCACTTAAAATATGACAACTTTTTTTAGAATATTCCACTTAACTTATGACAACTTTTTTTCCTAGCAGCTATGTAAAATTCCTTAATTATTAACCTTTGGTACTTAAAACAATGTTAAAAGAGTCTTTAAGACATTGAGGAAAGATTTACAATAACCTTTTCTAAGTTAATTTTTAAATCCTAAAGGCCACACATATCTTTATCATCCAGGTTTCTAAAAATGCCAGCTATCAAATTTGATATTAAAACAGGATGCCTCACAACCTTTGTGTAATAAGGCACAGTATAAATAAAATTAGAACATCACGTCCGTTCTTCCTCAATCTTCCCTGTTTGTAACGTTTCCCTAAGCAGAGATGCCTGACAAATTTCCCCTCTATTGCTCATGTGTGTCCACTTTTTGCATCAGATATATTTAATTTTGCAGGTTAAATATTCAGGACAAAATGGGAGTAAAGATTTTTAGAGCACTGATTTCTAAAGAATTGAGAGGAAACTTGAACATAATACATTTCGTTGCCATCAATCTCATTCTACCTCATCACAGTCCATACTTTTGCTTATTTCGCCATATGATAATCTTAAACTTTTATAGTGCTTATAATTCACAACCTGTCTTCATTTTATCAGATCCTCACGACCTTTTGAGGGAGAAAGGGTAGTTGTTATGCCCAGATCTATATATATTCTTATAATATATATGTATGTATATATGTGAATGTGTGTACACACATATATGTTTGTATGCGTTATCTAATGCAGTGTACCTATATTTTAGTCCTCTTTCCCCGAGATGAGGAAGTGGAGATTGCTACACAAAAGTTTCATGGTGGGTCAGCTGGTCAGAGAAGGAAATGCTGGGAGAAGAATTTCTGAAGCTTGTGGCCCAAGCATTCCTCACTGCTCTGGCTTGAATATTGTTAATAAATGCTGCCTTTCATATACATAGGAAGTCAAAGTTGGTGCTACTGATATTGGCTAGCTTGGTGAAGGAGCTAGCTTGGTACAGGCATAGAACAGAAGGCCACTCTGCAGAGATATGTTGATGAAGCTTAAGGATCAGCTAAGTGGTTGAAAGCTATCCTTTATGGGTTTTTGCGGCTCCAGTGCCTTGGAATTTGTGAGATGACGCATGAAGTATGTAACAATTCTTCTGAACAAAGCTGGTGTTATCCAGTTTCTTTTTTGGCTTGGCAATAGGAATAATGGCTTTCACGATTTAGGCAACCAAAGAGTAAAATTCCAGTGAAGTTACTTTAGATATAAGCAATGGAGTGATAAATCTTGGGGGGTGGGTAATTAGGAATTCAGTGTCAATGCAGGAGTATTGCAGTTCACAACAGATAATTCTGAAAAGTTGCCGGAGATAGAATGTTTGAGCTCATTAAGGCAATCCAATAGAAAATTACCCTCTATTTTGTAAGATCATATGTTAATAACAAATAACGTCTATATCTACACATTTCCTACTTTAGAGGCTTCCTTGTGTTTTTAATGTGATGCTGTGGTGGTGTCAAGGTCCAGTAAGTATAGTAATAATCATTACAAATTGATTACAGCACTGGGCAAGAGATAGCACATTCACTATTGCACCAATCATAGCCTTATGTGTATCACCACTAAGAAGACAAAAATCATTAAGCATGCAAACCAAAGGTGGTCATATACATAGTAACTCCGAGACTCGAAATGTTTCATCTTGATTTTTATGGTTTCACTTCTGAAATTTAAAAGTGACCCTGCCGAATAAAATCTCAATGTTTCTTCAATCAAGAAACCTGACCAGAATTTTTGATCCTAGACTAGTTCCACTTAACCTGGGCCAAACAGAACAGGTAACCCGGTCCGTTTGTTATCCTGTTCCCTGAGTTCTTTGCAGGATGCGCTGGAACTCAGCAGGTGTACACCTGCCCTCTAGTGGATCTGGGTGCGCGACGATTTAGGTTCAACGTCTAATGTGTCTGGCTTGACATTAAACTCAATCGTCCATCAAAAGTGACCTGTTGGGAGTCTGGGTTAGGTGCTGAGCAAGTGAAAAGTTCAACTGGCAAAAGAGAACCGTTCTTCAGCTTCCATGTGGGGACACGAGGCTTTTAATTGTTCCAGCCTCTCGGGTTGCACACTTGAACGGATGCGAAGCCCTCCCCTGAGCTCTTGTATCTCTTTGCACGCGGGCGCTGAGGCAAACCCCCATCGGGATAGAACTTTGGGAAGTGGCCCTGCGGGGCCCCGCCCCGCGGTCAGCGCAGAGCAGCAGTGACCGGCTTGCAGGTGAGGCCGCGGGGTATCCGCGTCGCCTGCCCAGATTGTGACGGCCGCCCAGCGGGAGCGGTTTCCCGCTGCATAGTCGGGGCGCTCAGACACCTCGGGGGCCCAGAACATGCAGAACATGCCTGCGCCTGCTCGCTCGGTCCGGGCCAGCGGCTGCTTCCTGAGGACGCGCGGCCGGCACGAGTGAGCTGGCAGTTCTCCCACGCTTGCGCCCGGCGGGTGCGTAGAAACGCCGGGCACGTCTCCGGGGTGGCCAAGGGGTCGCCGCGGAGCAGGTGCGGCCGGAGCTGGCGCCCCCAGCCTGAGCCCCTCGGGGCGGGCGGTCGGGCTCCGCTCATTTCCGCCGTCCGTACCCGGGCGTGCAAGTGCGCCTGCGCGCGCGCGCCCCTTGCGGCGGAAGTGGTGGCGACAAAGCTCGGTCCGCCTGGGCCCTGGAGTGCGGGGCGGACCCGGGTGCGGGCGCGCCGGGGCGGCGGGAGGTGGGGAGGGCGGAGCCCAGGAGGCGGAGGCGGGAGCAGAGCAGGATTGCCGCACCGAGCCTCCGGGTCGCCCGAGACCATTCCCCTCACCTGCTGCCCTTCCCGCCCCGCCCGCCTTCCCGGTTGCCGCCCCCACACCGGGAGAGGCGCCAGCCCGGCGCCGCCGCTTGGCGAGCCGCTCCCGCGAGCCCGCGGGTGAGTCCCCCGCAGCCCAGAAAAGGGGTCTGGGGCTTTGGGGGGTGCCCGGATTACCTCTTGTCCCCCGTTTCTAGAAACTTCCAGGTCCTGGGGGCGTCCGGGGTACCCGGCTGGGGGCGTCTCCAGGGCGCTGTCCCGCCCCGCCGGCGTGAGTGGGGGGGATGCGGGCAGCCAGGGGGCGGGCGGTGGGCGGTGGGCGGCGGTCCCTCCCCGCACCCGTCAGCGCCGCTTCTCCGGTTTCTCTTGCAGATGCTGCTGCTAGGGGTGGTGGGCGCATCCGCGGGTCGCGTGGCCGGGAGCGGGGGTGACGGCCTGGGATTCCGGGGGCCTCTCTTCTTGTCCTCCTCTCCTCTCTCTTCCCAGTGTGGCCGTGGCTGACACTAAAGACTTTGTAGCCATCAACCCAAGTGCAGTTTCGATGGAAGATGAAGGTAAAGGCCCCCGGCAGGCGGGTTGCAGCGCGGAGTTGAGGGTGTGGTGGTTGGCTTTTAAGTTGTCTGTCTTTCGCTACCTTTTTAATTCTCTGATTTTATTTTTTCCTTTGATTGTGAAGTGTCCAAGGAATTGCTTTCACATAGGGCGTTTCGGAAATTAAGGTTCTGTAGGGTGACTGAGCTTGATTCTGCTTTCCCGAGGAACCTGCTTCTTTAGCTTTGGGGATGGAAGGGAAGTTTTCATTTCAGATGGCATCTCTGCATGTTTCCATAGCCCCTGAGAGAGGAATCACTCCAGGGGAAGTGGAGATGGGGAGGGAAGGCCCTGCATTGCATCCTTGTATATTTGCATATCAAGCCTTGATTTGGTGTAATTGGATTCGTTTATAAGAAAGAAAACGGTTTTTTATTAAATGCAGCTTTGGGGAAAAAATTCGTTGTTCTTCAGTTCACAAAAATCAGTTCTGATTTTAATGAAATATTATGAGGTGATTTCCTTTCTTAAAGTTCCTCCTCATTTCAAAACGTGCTTTGGGAGGTTGACAGAGGAACCTGTTTGTCCACTGTATGCTGCAAGTGCACTGGATTATCATTCACATGTTACTTGATTCCTTTGGCTTTATAAAATATTTAATGCTTTTCATACACTGATTATTTTCTAAAAGCATTGAACAACTCTGAATCAATGTTGTTTTTCCCCTCCTGAAACAAGCACACTTATTCTTTGGACTGACTTCTGACTTGTGTGTGATAATCTTTTTTCATTTATTCCTTTTTTTTTGTTTTGTTTTTTTGAGTGGGGCTGTAAGTTGCTGTGAAAGATATTTACAAATTACATTTTGTTTTCATGTATCTTTGGTTTTTAAAATCTGTATCTGGTACCAAAGGAGCTGCAGTTGGGCTTGCTGGCTGCTTTCTAATCTGTTTTTCTCTTGTTGAAAATGTAAGCTTGATTGTCCTAAGTAGGACTAGTTATTTTAAAATAGGCTTTCCTTATATGCGGTAATCTGTTTTGCTATCTGAGACCCCTGGGGTATGAGGGAAATATGATGAAAGGCATGATTATCTTGCTTAATTTTACTCTGGATGGATAATTAGTGGAAGACATTTTCTGAAATACTTATGTATATAACTGCAGCGGACTTTTACTGTCTAACTCGATCTTTAGAAACAGCATTCAAAAGCAATAATTTTTGTCTGGTGGTATGGAAAATCAGTTTTCTGAGTTTTTTTCCACTTTGTCTTTTAGTTTATAGATTTAAGGAAAGCAGATCCTTTTTGTACAAGAGACAAAGAATATTAAATGCATTCACATACCTGTTTCTTGGTAGTTGAATCTTAAATAACATGTTGAACTTGAGCTTCTGCTTTTAGAATGTTACCAGATTTAAGAGTGTAGCCTAAAGTCAGTGGATTGTTAGATGTTGCTTTTCTGTTTCTTGATCTCTTAGGAAAAGGAGCATGACTAATAAAGCTGGCTCTCATTGTCTGTTCAGGTGGGAGGGAGTGGTTGTCTGAGTCTCTGTACGCTATGGCCAAATAATGATTTGGCCTCATAGTAAATAAAAGGTTTTACAATTCTTAAAAACTAGTGGAGGTTTTCTGCCTCATAATGATCGAGGCCATTTTTGTCAGTTTCTCATTACCGTAACACTTCTTTTTCTTTTCTTAAACATTTTTAAGAACTTGTATATAGCCTAGAAATTTTCACAACCAATTGGCCATTTTGAAATAACATAGATTACTGTCGCTTTCCTTTTTACAGTTAGTATTCTCTTTTATATGAGATACAGTAACATCTTAGGGGTGTGAAACAAAACCAGACTGGAATTATACCTTAACCACTAAAAGTTGTGTGACTTTAAGCAAATTAACCTTTCTAAGCCTCTGTTTCCTCATCTATAAATCGGGATTGATGATACTTAGCTTACATAGTTAGGAGGGTTAAATGAGAAACTCTGTATAAATTCTCTTGGGAGAGAGGATGGCAAGCATTTAAGAGCATGCACTGTGGAACCAGGCAACTTGATTTGAATGCTGGATCCCCACTTACCATCATTTGGCCTTGTGCACATTAGTAAAGTGTTTTGTGCTTCAATTTCTTTATCTGTGAAATAAAGATATTGATAGAACCTACCTTATTAGTAGCATGTAGGTTATTAGCATTTAGAGTAGTATCTGGCATATGTAGTAGTGCTCAATAAATGTTAATTGTAAATAGCCTAGCCCAGTGTTTGCATACTAATATGCCACCTGCCATTAATGTTGTTACATTGTTTTTTTTGTTAATTAATTAATTAATTAATTAATTTAGGGCTGCATTGGGTCTTTGTTGCTGTGCGCCGGCTTTTCTCTAGTTGGCAGTGAGTGGGGGCTCCTCTTCATTGCGGTGCGCGGGCTTTTCGTTGCGGTGGCTTCTCGTTGCGGAGCACGGGCGTCAGTAGCTGTGGCTCGCGGCCTCTAGAGCGCAGGCTCAGTAGTTGTGGCGCACGGGCTTAGTAGCTCCGTGGCATGTGGGATCTTCCCGGACCAGGGCTTGAAGCCGTGTCTCCTGCATTGGGAGGCAGATTGTTAACCACTGCGCCACCAGGGAAGCCCATGACATTGAATGTTGAAAGGTGATACAGTAGTGGCCAAAATGCTCTGTGTGAAGTTTTCATTATTAGTTAGGGAGTGGATGGAGTTAAGTGCAGAATTTTCTATAGTGTAAGCCTTTAAGCCCGTAGAGAAGTTGGGGCTCTACCAACAAACCAGAGGACAGTGTAGAAAGAGACAGGCTTGGATTTGAATCTGAATAGGTAATTTTTTTCCTCTAGTAAATATCTCATGAGTTACTATGTTTCTCAGCTTTTTCAGCTGCTGAGTTTTCCCATCTGGAAATGGGATAATGGCATCTTTTGGAGGGTGGGTGTGAGGAAAGATTGAAGCCTGGTATGTAAAGTGCCGAGAAGGATGGTTGATACACAGTTACCCTGCTGAATGACTGAGTGATTGCTGCTGTTCCCCAGAAACAGAGACTCCTCCAGTTGGTGTGTAGATAAGTTCCGCCTACCTCTAGGTGTGCATAGGATGGAATTGCTAGTGGCCGTGGGAGCGGGAACCTGGGAGGTCCTTAGGGAGTGTGCCCTGTCTACAACTTCATCCATGTGGCTCCTTTCAGCCACGGTGCTTATTTCTTTTGGTACTTCAGTTTCATTTCTTCTGGACCTTTCTCCCATGGCCCATTTAAACTTTCTCGGCAAACCTTGATCAATTTTTAGCCTTAGCCTCCAGGATGCATCTTGAATACTTAGAGTCAGTCATTAGAAGTATCTGAAGTATTAATTTCCTGGAATTTCAGGGACTGGCTCTAGACTTCCATTCATGGGTTAGGATTTTATCCACATCTTTTGGAACTCCTTTTTGCATGTTTATCATAGATCGAAACAGATACCATTTATGAATTGGAGATGCACAAGTAAATGGCTCTTTTTCTGATTAAAAAAAAATTAATCATTTGTATGTTTAAAGGGATGGTTTATTAGAAAAGATATTTCTAGCTGGAGAAATTTGTAAATAATTTCTCCTTCCCAGTAATGGATTTTTTTCTTTGGAATAACTTTGGTCTATCTCATAGAAAAACCACTATAAATTTAATGAACATGAAACTATTTAACATAGCCTTAAATATAGAAATATAATAATCTTCAAGATTTTAGGACAACTTAATTTAAGGTTAGAGGCATGGCTAATCCATCTAGAATAAATTCCCTTGATTTTTTTGTATAGCATTTGAAAATGATAGTACGTTTCTTTATACTTTACTTTTTAAAATTGTTTATTATTCAAGTTCAAATTGTTAGTCACTAGAAATATGTTAAGAAAAGATTGTGTTAGGATACTTGGAGGAACTGTAAGGAAAAAGGGGTGAGAAACCATATTAATTGTATTTTTTTAACTAAAAATAAGAAACCAAGTTATAAAAATAATTTATATCTTTAGGTGTGGAAAATATAATTTATAATGTTTGCAGTTTTGATGATAAAATAATATTCTTAATCAATATTTCTAGAAAAGGGTTGAAACTAAAAGATTATGTGATAGCATTTGATAAAGTGTAGTAATTTAACCCAGAGGAAGTATGCTGCAGAGAATATTTGTAAGTAGTAATCTCCTGACAGTTGAGTCCTAAATACATGATTTGTCTTAATGTTTTTATTATTAATTTAATGTCATTAGAACTCAACTCTGTTAACTGAAGCAGTATCAATCAGAATAGTCTCCTAGGGAACATTCCCCTTGGAGTTCAAGGCTGATTTTCTTTTGAGATCTTGGTTAACCATAATCTGTTTATTAACAAGGTTAAATTTTGTTTTAAAGCTGGAAAGAACACCTTAACTTGATGGTAAAGTTAGCTGGGAAAATTTTAAATTTTAAATTATATTGTTACATGTAACATCTTAGACATCTTTGTAAGTTCAAAAGTTCCTCCCATGTTTACTTTGTTAAATAACAGGTTCTTTTTATAGTGATTTCAGGCATCAGTTGTGACAAGATTATTTTTACAGTTTTCATATGGACAAGTGTTAGTAAAAGGCGGTAAAGTAAAAACTGGTTGGATGAACTCTAGGTTAATGCCATTATTTCATATAGGAAAGGATTTCTCCGAAAAAAAAATGTCAGGCCATAAATGCAATTTCCTTTATATGGCTGGTATTTATATGCATTGGTTAATATGTCTTCTGTCTTCAAGGTTTTAAGTTAATATTGACAAAGGTATACATCTTAGAATTACAGTCATTTCTTAGTATCAGGGGATTGGTTCCAGGAACCCCACGGGTATGAAAATCTGAGAATGCTCAAGTCCTTTATACAGAATGGTGTAGTAATTTACGTATGGCCTGTGCACATCCTCCCTTACACTTTAAATCATCTCTAGATTACTTATAATACCTAATACAATCTGAATGCTATATAAATAGTTGTAAAAAACAATGTAAATAGTTGCTAGCATGCAACAAATTCAAATTTTGCTTTTTGAAACTTTCTGGAATTTTTTTTTAGTGTTTTTGATCTGCAGTTGGTTGAATCTGCCACACAGAACCTGTGGATAAGGAGGGCCGAGTTACTCAAATTGTGTTCAGTTAGATTAGTTTAGACTAAGCTTATTGGATACATTTAGAAAAAAAATGGAATGAAATGTTACAAGTCTATCATAGGTTATGGACAGAGAAAGACAGTAGTAGCAGGGGTCAGAAACATCATTTTAAGATGGTTGTAACTGGGCATCTAATTCAACTTCAATCTCTTTCTTCCTGCATCAGATGTTATAGAATGTGTGAATTGGAATTATGTCTTTAATATTCCTGTTAATGATAATTTCTTGGTAAAGGGGGGTCTTTTGGCTTGACTTTTGATCATTTCATCAACTTACTGACCTAAACTTGTGTCCCCCAAGAGGAAATAACAGAAATTTAGCACAACACATTTTTTATTCTTTCAGAAAACTCTGAGACGTTGAAGGATCCTTGTAGAAATTATTTTCATTTATTTATTTAGTTACATAAAACAAATAACCTGATAAAGTTGGAATAGCAGTATGACCCTGACACTGAATATATTTGCTACCCTGTACTGGTGTTTGATTTCAATTCTTTACAGGAAAGCTCAGAAATAATAAGGCAGAAGTATTTAGGATGTTACCTGTGATACTTTTCTTGATCTTTATTTTTCTGAACCTGTGTAGTACAAATTAAGACTTTTGATTAGATTGTGAATTTCAGATACTGGATTTAAAGTTATTTTGATTGTGATGTCTTAAAGTCCAAAAGGACAAAGCATTTCCTAAGAACCATTAATATAATGAAGTTCTGTTCTCTGCCTAGGAGAGAGATCAACTTTATTTTTTGTTTTTAAATTATGTATTTATTTGGCTGCGCTGGGACTTAGTCACTGCACATGTGATCTTCGTTGCTGTGTGCGGGATCTTTAGTTGTGGCGTGTGGGATTTTAGTTGCGGCATGCGGGATCTAATTCCCTGACCAGGGATTGAACCCGGACCCCCTGCATTGGGAGTGTGGAGTCTTAACCTCTGGACCACCAGGGAAGTCCCAAGAGATCAGTTTTAAAACAGATCCTGGATTTGTTTCTCATCTTAAAGCCTTTCATTTACAGTATAAATAAATTAACATTTTTGTGCTGTATAATATGTTATGAATGTGTTGTATATATATATAAATATATATGTTTGTATGCAGTTATTTCACTAGATTTTGTTTGACTTTCTGTTTTAGAGTTTCCCTAGTGGAATGTTTGCTATACCTACCTCTGGGTTTAAACATTGGGAGGGGCAGAAATGCTAGTTGGTTCAAGCTTTCTTTGGGAGTCTTACCTCACTTCCCTCTTGAGTGTCAGTTCTCCATTCCCTTGGAGCAGGCAAAAGTGGTGCATGGCACAAGTGCCAGAAATAGCATGCGAGCCACTTTTTAATGGCACGTGAACTAATCTCTCCTGTGTCCTTTTCTTAATGCTTGTCAGGGCTGCTCCTTACTGCGAGTTAACATCTGAGTGAAAGTGTCTGTGATGGGATGTCTCATCATTTCAGTTTCCTTTCCCACTCCAGAAAAAGGGGATGTGGTCTTTGCCAACTACTCTTTGATATTTGCCAGCCCCCTACCCTAGCGGTTGGTAGTTCAGTTATGATATCTTGATGTATACCGTTAATTCATTTGAGGTACCAAGAGAGGTGAATTTCTTCTGATTTCTCCTGGTAGTAGAAAAAGGCAGGGAGCTGGCCTTGTGTCTACATTAGAATGATGGGAATGGAGGATAGGGATGGATGAGAGAGACATTTTACTCCTAGGCAAAACTAGCAGAGCTTGGGCAGTATCTTGATAACAGGGAATGAAGGGGAGGGTTGAGTCGGGAGTGACTACAAGCCGTTGAGCCAGTGCATATGGGTGAGTGGCGGTGCTGCTGACTGGCTGAAGGAGTGAGCTCACGTGGGCGCTGGCCAGAGGGCGGGTGTTGGAGGTCACACTGTCCTTGTTTGGAGAGAGGTTTGTTTTAAAATCGAACACCACTTGGGCTAGAAGACCAGGGTTCAAAGTAAGCTCTTGAGGGCGAAGACCCTCAGTTGTCCCTAATTCAGTTTGAACAGGGTCTGGCACTTAGCCCTTGTCCATTGAATGAAAATACTGCCTTCTTCACTCTAACTCAGTGGTTCTCAGCTGGGGACAGTTTTGCCCTCTGTGGGACATTTGCAGTGTCTAGAGAGGTTTTTGTTAATCACAACTGTGGGAGGATGCTTCTGCCATCCAGTGGGTAGGGGCCAGTGATTCTGGTAAACATCCTGTGATTGACAAGACAGTCCCCTGTCCTCACCAAAACAAAGAATTACCTGGCCAAATGTCAGTGGTGCTGAGATTGAGAAACATTGTTCTAGCCAAAGGCAAGGAAGTTAGCTCCTCTAAGCGCTGATTTCCTCACTTATAAATAGATAATAATGACTCTATTTCAGGCTTTTGGGGATGAAATAGGACAAGATGTGTAAGTGCCTGGCATGAAAGAGCTGCTCAGGAAATACTAATTTCCTTTACCTTGGCTGATGAATAGATTTGAGGAAATTATTTTTATCATTGGTCTTTTAAACAACTTCTAATTTCAAGGCTTCACATATTTTTCTGAGACAAGTGGGATGCCTAGCAAAACTATAGTTGCGTTTATTATCTTAATGCTTTTCTCATGGTTTCATCAAATTATATTTTTGACTCTGCTTTGGCTTGAGGTTTGAGTATTTCATGATTTGTTTCTATTAGGCAAAAATGTTAAAATCTGGGTTAAAAGTTTTTACCTACTAATCATGTAGGTTAAATATATTATTTTACTTGCTTTCAGAACTTTTAATGTTTGAAAGCAGTATTACTGTTCTTTGAAATTAAGACTGAAGTGTTCTGAGTTATTTGTTTTGGAAAATGCCATACATACCTCGTATGTCTGTGATGTCCTTTACCTTTTTATCCATTTACAAAATTTCAAGTAGGATCCTCTCAGAAGACAGCACTTTCCTTCAGATTTACTTATTTAGGGTGTAGATAGGTGGCTTTCTTTTACTTGTCAAGTACCTCTTTATTCTCTTTTGTAAAGTGTGGACATTACCACCGTCTGTTCCACTCATGTTAGGGACAGGACACGTGTATTTTCAATTCTAATACAAGAGAGCATTCCCTTGAAAGTGCATTCTAATCATAGCCTTACTGTGTTTAATGTTTATTTACATGTATACAACTCTCATTTTTGTGAGTTACTCAAGAATATGTGTAACTCATATGAGAATGAGTTACACAGCATTCTCATTTGAGAATGAGAGAATACACAGCATTCTCATTTTTGAGGTGTCCTTTGCTGGTACTTTGAGGAGTCTTTCCTTTAGAAAAAAATCAGTTCTGTCTCCCTATGCATTAATTTTCCCATCTGTCACATGAGATTAATAAAGTAAAGCTGATTTTGTGGCAGCAAAGAAATTCTCATTCAACTTAAATCTATAGGATTCAAAGTTGGTAGCTTTTGATGCCATTAAGTTGTGTCTGACCACAAATTGCTGGAAGGGCTTGCACAGCTTCCTGTGGTACCTGTAGCCCTCTAGGTCAGGTAAGTACAGGGTGTGAAGAAGGCCACAGTCATGTTTTTGATTTCATAAGAGGTTGGTTTGCCTTAGCCTGTAAAATTAAGTCCATCAATTAACTGCTGCCTGAAATGAATGCCATTGGCGTAGGAGGTAGTAGGAGAAGGAATTAAGGAATCTACCATTTGTTTGTATGGTTGAATTACTGGCTAGTCCATAGATTTCAAAGACAGTGAATTCTTTAACAAAGGAAGACCACAGTCTTTTAAATTCTCATAATACTGGTAAAATAATTGTTGCTAGCTGAAGGCTTTAAAAAACAGTAGTTGTATGTTTAATAATAAAAGTAATTTTTAACTTATAATAAATAACTTCCTCTTGTAAGGAGGTACTTTGAAACTGCAAACATCCTGCATCTCATCATACTTTTTGAAAAAAAAAAAATAAATTTATTTATTTATCTTTGGCTGCGTTGGGTCCTTGTTGCTGTGCGCGGGCTTTCTCTAGTTGCGGCGAGTGGGGGCTACTCTTCGTTGTGTTGTGAGGGCTTCCCATCTTGGTGGCTTCTCTTGTCGCAGAGGCTTCTCTTGTCGCAGAGCACGGGCTCTAGGGCACGTGGACTTCAGTAGTTGTGGCACGCGGGCTTCAGTAGCTATGGCTCGCGGGCTCTAGAGCGCAGGCTCAGTAGTTGTGGTGCACAGTTAGTGGCTTAGTTGCTCCGCGGCCTGTGGGATCTTCCTGGACCAGGGCTCAAACCCGTGTCACCTGCAGTGGCAGGTGGATTCCTAACCACTGCACCACCAGGGAAGTCCCTCTGTTGCCTTTAGCTCAAAATAACCCACATGCCAAAGTGGCATATCTTGGGAAGACCTGTTAGAACTCCTACGCCCTCATTCCTTCTATATTTATTAATTGCAGTTCTACTGTTAAGGAAGAATTGTCCTTTTTCCTCCATTTACCAATGGTCCAATTATTTATTTACATGGATCTGTGGATATTTATTTTACCATATGGGTTAAAATCCAGTGCTTTGTTGCTCAAATTGTTCCAGCTTTGGTTACTGAGAACACATTCAAATTTGCCTGCTATGTCGTTTCTACAGCGTACCCATCATTTTGTGAGTACTAATTCACTTTCTGGTACCACAGTGCGTTCCCCATGCATCTCATGTTTTTCCTGTTTGCACTAGCCATGGAATCAACCATTTTTCCAAAGGAGGCAGATTCATTTTATTGGAGAATGGTATCTAGAAACCAAGATTTGGGTGCCAGGTGTGCTCAGTACTGTTGGGGTGTTACTGTTTCTAAGTCTTCTCAGTAGACAGAGCTAGCAAATACATGTGTAGTAATACACATTTGTAATTTACATAAAAATATATTTTTATTTCGGTATCTATCCATCTACATGTAGATTAAAAACTATGCATTCATACTGATGCTGCCAGTTCCAATCCCATACCTCAGGGTTCATTCTAGTCCCCGCCTACACCCACCGCCAGCTTTTTCCCTTTCCTTTTACTTCCTTCTCCAGAGGTAAGATATCTGTTCTCATCCACAGTATATTTACTTATTTGTTCAATCTTTGTGCACACAACACAAAAGTAGTTTCAGAATTGCTAACCTTTTCCCCTGTGAGAAACACATTAAAAAAAATTTTTTTGTTTTTAGTAAGATGAAGTAATTACCTATACAGTTTTCATCTTTTTTTATGTTTTTGTTGTCTGAAATTAATTTTCCCTTTTTATGTTGTTTGTTACCAAATTGAAGTTGCCATAGTTATATTTTCTACTTTTTTTCTCCCTTTAACCTTTATGCTATAATAAAGTGTTTAAGAACCTATTCTGATAAAGAGTTGCAATTTTCTGAGTCTGTCACCTTACTGAAAGTTCTGTGTACTTCTGCCTTTTGTTTCTGGTAGATGGCAGGTCTAGTGTTGATTAACTCTGTCAGCTTTTGTTTGTCTGGGAAAGTATTTGTCCTTCATATGTGAGTGATAAGTTTGTTGGCTAGAGTACGCTTGAGTGACAGTTTTTAACTTTCAGTGTTTTGAGAATGTCATTCCATTCCCTCCTGGTTGTAGAGTTTCTGCTGAGAAATCTGCTGGTAGCCTGAGGGGGGTTCCTTTCTAGGTTACCTTTAAAATTCTTTCTTTGTCATTGATTTTTTTTTTTTTTTTTTTTTCTGTGGTACGTGGGCCTCTCACTGTTGTGGCTTCTCCCGTTGTGGAGCACAGGCTCCAGACGCACAGGCTCAGTGGCCATGGCTCATGGGCCCAGCCACTCTGTGGCATGTGGGATCTTCCCAGACCGGAGCACGAACCCGTGTCCCCTGCATCGGCAGGTGGATCCTCAACCACTGTGCCACCAGGGAAGCCCTGTCATTGATTTTGACAATTTTAATATAATATGTCTTGGAGAAGGTCTTTTTGCATTGAGGTAATTAGGTGTTCTCCTAGCTTCATGGGCTTGTATATCTGGTTCCTTTCCCCAGGTTTGGGAATTTCTCAGTTATTATTATTATTATTATTTTTAACATCTTTATTGGAGTATAACTGTTTTACAATGGTGTGTTAGTTTCTGCTTTACAACGAAGTGAATCAGTTATACATATACATATGTTCCCATATCTCTTCCCTTTTGCGTCTCCCTCCCTACCAACATCCCTATCCCACCCCTCTAGGTGGTCACAAAGCACAGAGCTGATCTCCCTGTGCTATGCGGCTGCTTCCCACTAGCTATTTTACATTTGGTAGTGTATATATGTCCATGCCACTCTATCACTTTGTCACAGCTTACCCTTCCGCCTGCCCATATCCTCAAATCCATGCTCTAGTAGGTCTGTGTTTTATTCCCATCCTACCACTAATCTCTTCATGACATTGTTTTTTCTTAGATTCTATATATGTGTGTTAGCATACGGTATTTGTTTTTCTCCTTCTGACTTACTTCACTCTGTATGACAGACCTCAGGTCTATCCACCTAATTACAAATAACTCAGTTTCATTTCTTTTTATGGCTGAGTAATATTCCATTGTATATATGTGCCACATCTTCTTTATCCATTCATCTGTTGACGGACACTTAGGTTTCTTCCATGTTCTGGCTATTGTAAATAGAGCTGCAATGAACATTTTGGTACATGACTCTTTTTGAATTATGGTTTTCTCAGGGTATATGCCCAGTAGTGGGATTGCGGGGTCGTATGATAGTTATATTTGTAGTTTTTTAAGGAACCTCCATAGTGTTCTCCATAGTGGCTGTATCAATTTGCATTCCCACCAGCAGTGCAAGAGTGTTCCCTTTTCTCCACACCCTCTCCAGCATTTATTGTTTCTAGATTTTTTGATGATGGCCATTCTGACCAGTGTGAGATGATATCTCATTGTAGTTTTGATTTGCATTTCTCTAATGATTAATGATGATGAGCATTCTTTCATATGTTTGTTGGCGATCTGTATATCTTCTTTGGAGAAATGTCTATTTAGGTCTTCTGCCCATTTTTGGATTGGGTTGTTTGTTTTTTTGTTATTGAGCTGCATGAGTTGCTTATAAATTTTGGAGATAAATCCTTTGTCAGTTGCTTCATTTGCAACTATTTTCTCCCATTCTGAGGGTTGTCTTTTGGTCTTGTTTATGGTATCCTTTGCTGTGCAAAAGCTTTTACGTTTCATTACGTCCCATTTGTTTATTTTTGTTTTTATTTCCATTTCTCTAGGAGGTGGGTCAAAAAGGATCTTGTTGTGATTTATGTCATAGAGTGTTCTGCCTATGTTTTCCTCTAAGAGTTTGATAGTGTCTGACCTTACATTTAGGTCTTTAACCCATTTTGAGTTTATTTTTGTGTATGGTGTTAGGGAGTGTTCTAATTTCATACTTTTACATGTAACTGTCCAGTTTTCCCAGCACCACTTATTGAAGAGGCTGTCTTTTCTCCACTGTATATCCTTCCCTCCTTTATCAAAGATAAGGTGACCATATGTGTGTGGGTTTATCTCTGGGCTTTCTATCCTGTTCCCTTGATCTATATTTCTGATTTTGTGCCAGTACCATACTGTCTTGATTACTGTAGCTTTGTAGTATTGTCTGAAGTCAAGGAGCCTGATTCCTCCAGCTCCATTTTTCCTTCTCAAGATTGTTTTGGCTGTTCGGGGTCTTTTGTGTTTCCATACAAATTGTGAAATATATTTTTCTAGTTCTGTAAAAAATGCCAGTGGTAGTTTGATAGGGATTGCATTGAATCTGTAGATTGCTTTGGGTAGTATAGTCATTTTCACAATGTTGATTCTTCCAATCCAAGAACATGGTATATTTCTCCACTTATTTGTATCATCTTTAATTTCTTTCATCAGTGTCTTATAGTTTTCTGCATACAGGTCTTTTGTCTCCTTCGGTAGGTTTATTCCTAGATATTTTATTGTTTTTGTTGCTGTGGTAAATGGGAGTGTTTTCTTAATTTCACTCTCAGATTTTTCATCATTAGTGTATAAGAATGCCAGAGATTTCTGTCCATTAATTTTGTATCCTGCTACTTTACCAGATTAATTGATTAGCTCTAGTAGTTTTCTGGTAGCATCCTTAGGATTCTCTATGTATAGTATCATGTCATCTGCAAACAGTGACAGCTTTACTTCTTTTCCGATTTGGATTCCTTTTATTTCTTTTTTTTCTCCGATTGCTGTGGCTAGAACTTCCAAAACTATGTTGAATAATAGTGGTGAGTGTGGGCAACCTTGTCTTGTTCCTGATCTTAGTGGAAATGGTTTCAGTTTTTCACCATTGAGAACGATGCTAGCTGTGGGTTTGTCATATATGGCCTTTATTATGTTGAGGAAAGTTCCCTGTATGGCTACTTTCTGCAGGGTTTTTATCATAAATGAGTGTTGAATTTTGTCAAAAGCTTTCTCTGCATCTATTGAGATGATCATATGGTTTTTCTCTTTCAGTTTGTTGATATGGTGTATCACTTTGATTGATTTGCGTATATTGAAGAATCCTTGCATTCCTGGAATAAACCCCACTTGATCATGGTGTATGATCCTTTTAATGTGCTGTTGGATTCTGTTTGCTAGGATTTTGTTGAGGATTTTTGCATCTCTGTTCATCAGTGATATCGGCCTGTTGTTTTCTTTCTTTGTGGCGTCTTTGTCTGGTTTTGGTATCAGGGTGATGGTGGCCTCATAGAATGAGTTTGGGAGTGTTCCTCCCTCTGCTGTCTTTTGGAAGAGTTTGAGAAGGATAGGTGTTAGCTCTTCTCTAAATGTTTGATGGAAATCGCCTGTGAAGCCATCTGGTCCTGGGCTTTTGTTTGTTGGAAGATTAGTTATTATTTCTTTAAATAAACTCTCTGTTTTCTTCTCCTTGTCTTCTCCTGGGATACTTATTACCCTAATGTTGCCCTTCCTAAAAGAGCCTGATAGCTCTTGTAGAATTTCCTCATTTTTAAAGTATCTTATTTCTTTTCTCTTCTAGTTGTATCATTTCTAGATTTCTGTCTTTGAGACAAATTCTCTCTTCCATATGGTCTGCTCTATTTCCAGTGCTTTATAATTCATTCTTCATCTTGTTTATTGAGTTCTTCAACTCCAGAATTTCTGTTTGGTTCCTTTTTAGCGTTTCAGTCTCTTTGGTAAAGTGTTCCTTCTGTTCATTAGCTTTATTTCTGAGCTCATTGAAGTGCTTTGAGTTTTCCTGTAGCTCATTGAGTTTCTTCGTGACAGCTATTTGGAATTCTCTACCAGATTGCAATATTCTGTGACCTTAATTTTGGTTCCTAGAGAATTGTCCTTTCTTTTTTGTGGTACAGTGTTACTGTGGTTATTCACGGTGCTTGATGAGTTGTTCCTCTGCCAGTGCATTTGAAGTGGTGACCGCCTTTCTGCTGGATTCTGAGCACTTTCCATCCTCCACTACCTCTGTCGGAGGTGTGGCTTCAGTGCCCTCATTGTTTCCTTTTCTGCCTCCAGAGTTGTTGATACCTTGCTTCTGCCAGTGTCACTAGTGTTAACGGTGACGCTACCTGGTGGTGCGCCCCAATGGTGGGCTCGTCGTTTGTGTCCGGGATCCTCTGAGTTGCAGGCTCCGCTGCTCTGGGAGGGGGAAGGAAGTGGGTGGGAGGAGCTGGGGTTGCACAGATGCCTCTGCTGTGTTGGGTGTTGTAAGGTGTGAGAGCTCCGCTACTGCAGGTAGGTGTGGGGCATGGAGATATGGGTGCTTCAGTGGCTGGAGGGGTGTTGTCTCAGGCCCCACAGCTGCTGCTGCCCAGTTAATCTGGGGACTGCTGAGGCTGGGAGGCTGGAATTGTATTGTGTGTACTGCCTCCCCTGCTATTACTGGCTTCTCTGGGGCTGAGGGCTCAGCTGCTGAGGTGGTAGGGTGGGCACTGCAGGCAGCACCTCCCCTGTGTGTTCCAGTCCACTCACCTTTATATGTACTAATGTGTGGAATTCTCCAGCATCCTGGTGTGTTGGACAGAGGCACCTTTTGTTGCATTGTGGCTGTTTTACTGGTTGTAGATTGAAAGGGAGAGACCAAGGGAGCTTTTCACTCTGCCATGTTGCTGATGTCTGAGAAACACGTTTTTAAACTAGAGGACAGTATTTGTCTTCAGCTTTATAGTACAGTCTAAATCTGTTTTCCAAAGTTACTTAGGCTAGTTCTTTTCTTCCCGACCTACTTCTGTAAGGTTGTGTTACTCATTTGTAATAAAATTATGTTTATTAACTGTTTGTATTCTCTTTTAGTTTCTTTCCACATCCTGTTTGCTTTTTACTTTTTAAAATCTTTTGAAGTAAATGGTGATTATATCCCTCCTCCATATCTGTAATGAATATACCTTCATAAAAGGGCTGGATTTGATTAAAGTTAGGTACAGCTGTAGTGTGCTTTGGCTCATAGCAGTTTACTTGAAAGGAACTGTACTCTGGAGATGATTCTCTTGGGCTTGCTCATCTGGTTCCTTAGTTACAGCTCTCATTTCTACATCTGCACTTGGAAAGTTGTTCTATGTATGGTCCCATGACTATAAGTGCTTGAAATCAGTGCCCCAATTAATCTTCTTTTTTCTGGATGCATAGTTTTAGACCCAAAGTCACCTACAGACTGAATACTAATTCTTTTATTGCTGGGGTAAATCATGACTTAAATTACTTTGTGGATCCTGTCCTTTACTGTTTTTCTTTTTTAAGATATAATTCATGTACTGTAAAACCTGCATTTTAAAGTACACAGTTCAGTGTTTTTTAGTATATTCACAAGGTTATGCATTCATCTAATTCCAGAACATTTCCGTCACCCCTGAAAGAAACCCCTTACCCATTAGCAGTCACTTCCTGTTCTCTCCTTTCCCCAACCCTGGCGGCTACTAATCCACTTTTTGTTTCTGGATTTTCCTATTCTGAATATTTCATGTAAATGGATTCATACAATATGTGACCTTTTGTGTCTGACTCTTTTCATTTTAGCATGTTTCCAATATTCAGCCATGTTATAGCATATATCATTTCATTCTTGTTTTTTTTTTTGGTTAAATAATGTTCTGTTGAATGGATATGTCACATTTTGTTTATACATTTATCAGTTGATGAACATTTGGGTTGTTTCTACTTTTGGGGCTAATATGAATAATAATGCTGTGAACACTCTTGTACAGGTTTTTGTGTGAATATGTTTTCAGTTCTTTTGGGTGTATACTTGGGAGTGGAAGTGCTGCCTTATATGGTAATTCTATGTTTAATTTATGGAGGAACCCCTACAGAGGTTGTATAATTTTTTCATTCCTACCAGCAGTGTGTTGAGGGCTCTGATTAATTTCTCCACCTCCTCTCCAACACTTATTTTCTTTCTTTTTTAAAAAAATTTCCATCCCATGGGGGTATGAAATGGTATCATATTGTGGCTTTGATTTGTATTTCCCTAATGACTAATGGTATCAAGCATCCTTTCATGTGCTTTTTTGGCTATTTGCATATCTTTGGGGAAATGTTTATTCAAATCCTTTGCCCCTTTGATGCAGTTATTTGGTTTTTTATTGTTGAGTTGTAAAGATTCTCTTTGTATTCTGGATCCTGCGTAACAATGTATACTATACATGGACTTGCACAGGCGTACAAACAGGTTTGTGCAGAGGTGTTTACTGCAGCACTTATAAGACCCTTATCAGACATAGGATTTGCAAATATTTCTCTCATTTTAGATTGTCTTTTCACTTTCTTTTGTGTCTTGCAGTACAAACTTTTAAAATTTTGATGAAGTCCAATTTATCTATTGTTTTCTTTTGCTGTTTGTGCTTTAGATGTTATAGCTAAGAAACCACTGCCTGCTTCAAGGTGATAAAGATCTGTGTTTTCTTCTAGGAATTTTATAGTTTATAGCTTTCACTTGATTCATTTTGAGTTAATTTTCATATATGGTGTTAGGTGAGGGTCCTGCTTCATTCTTTTGCATGGAATATCCAGTAATCCCTGCACTATTTGTTGAAAACAGTTATTTTCTCCATTGAATTGTCTTGGCACTCTTGTTAAAAATCAGTTGACCATGAATGTATGGATCTATTTCTAGACTCTCAATCCTGTTGCATTGATCTATGTCTGTTTAGATGCCTGTACCACACTGTTTGGGTTAGTGTAGCTTTTGTAGTAAGTTTTTTTGTTTGTTTGTTTTGGTTTTTTTTTTTGCGGTACGTGGGCTTCTCACTGTTGTGGCCTCTCCCGTTGTGGAGCACGGGCTCTGGATGTGCAGGCTTAGCGGCCATGGCTTATGGGCCTATCCGCTCCGCGGCATGTGGGATCTTCCCGGACCGGGGCACGAACCCCTGTCCCCTGCATCGGCAGGCGGACTCGCAACTACTGCACCACCAGGGAAGCCCTTGTAGTAAGTTTTGAACGTAGGGATTATGAGTCTGCCAACTTTGTTCTTCTTTTTTAAAGATTGTTTTGTCTATTCTGAGCTGCTTGTATTTCCACATCAGTCGACTTGTCCATTTCTATAAAAAAGGCAGTTGGAATTTTCATAGGCATTGCTCTGACTTGCCCTTTACTTTAAGAATGTAATGTTCTTACATAAGTACAAATATAAGAAGATCTTCTTGAACATTTGGGTATCATTTTATTTTCGGTAACTGTATAAAATGGCTTTAAAAGTTTGAGTTAGTAATATTTTATTCCTCCCTTCTTTGCCCTCTTCTCCAGAGAATAACTTACTTAGTGGTTGGTGGGCAGGGTTGGGGGGAGCTGTGTCAATCGTTCAGTAAATGGTGGAGGGACAGTTAGCTAACTTCTGGTTTAAAAAAAAATGTAAAGCTGGAATGAGAAAGGCTTTTTATAAAAACTAAGCATGAGATGAAACCCCAAAACCATAATGCAAAACATTGATCATATAAAATTTTAAAAAGAAAGAAAAAAAAGTAAGTAGCTAAACTGTAAACCAGTGATAAAAACACTTGAAACAAATGACAAAAGTCTACTTCCTACAGAATGCTTTTTATATCTGTAAGAAATAGCCAGTAATTTGTAGGGACAAATGGCCAAAGGACATGAACAAATGTTTCACTGAAAAAGGTTGCAGAAGGCCAAAAGATATGAAAAGGTCACCAACTTCAGTAATGAAGAAATGAGAATTAAAATAACATTTTCCACTCATCAGACTGGCAAAGATGAAAAAATGTGGTTATGCTTAATCTTGGCTAGATTGCAGGGAAAATAGAAGCTCCTGACAGATATTGGGAGTTCATTTGACACAATTCCTTTGGAGAGCATCTTAGTGATAGCTGTCAGAATAAAAAATAACACCCAACAATTCCACATTCAGGAATGTATCTTGTATCTGTACTTGAATAAGCATATAAAGAGATTTGTATAAAGATATAGTATATTTATAACATAAATATAATTGCAGCATTTATAATAGCAGAAATGGTAATAACCCAAATGTCTGTCATCAGGAGGACTAGTTAAACTGGGGCAGTACCATATAATGAAATGCTTTGTGAGCCATTAAACAAAAATGAGGCAGATCAGTATGTGTGGTGAAATAGAAAGGAGGTCCAAGATGTACTGAGTGAAAAAAGCAAGTTGTGGTTATGTGATTCCATTTGTAATTAAAACAAAACAAAACTTGTAACATGTTGGCATAGAAATATCTGGCAGTATACACAGAGTTAACAGAGGTTACTTCTGGGTAGTAGGACTGGGGAGATGCACTTGTTATTTTAAACCCTTTCTTATTACTTGACTGTAAAAAACAATGAGCAGGTTTTTATTTTTTTAAAAAAATCATAAAAATGACTTAGTAATATAATTAAGAACTTATACTAGTTTAGGAGTAATATAATTAAGAATTTATACTAGTTTAGGAGTAAAAGATTTGTCCTTTTCTCTCAAGTTGATTATTTTGTGTATGATCCCTGTTGGTTTGCAGAGGTAAATGGGGTTTTTTTTGGTGTGTGATTTGTATTGCTTTACTGAAAATGGATTAGAATTAGCTCTTGGATACAAATATTTAATAGCATTTAGAACCTACTGTATCATTCCCAAATATTCTAAGTATAGGAGAAAAATAGAATTTGCGATTGTGCTAGTTTTTATTTTGTCAGATGTGGAATATGTAAGTGTTGGTCTGCATTGGAGCCTGATTGTGCCACTGTTCTTTGGGTCCATGTTCTGGAACTTAAAGTTCAGTGTGGAAGGTAGCCATTTCACAGTATCTTCCTTAACCGAGGTAGTAACCTCGGTTCATTGTCAGAAACCTTAGTACCACAGGCGATAGGAGGCAGTGGTATCTCCCTGCACTTTTCCAAATTGTCGAATTTTAGAGTTTGGGGGACCAACTGCCCACCCCATATAAAAATCACCAGTATTCTCTCCTAGAAAGTTTTTGGTGATTGGAAACTCTACACTTTTGTCTGTTGACACTAGTTCTTTCCTTAATTTCAGCAGAATGTGATATTTCATTTAACAGCCTTAAAATATTTGAAGGTGCCTGTCATATCCTTTATTTATTTAGAAACTTTTATTGAAGTCCAATTAATGGTCATGCACTGCCCTTCATAATTCTCTTCTTTAGGCCAAATATTCCTAACTTATTCCACCAGTCTTCTTAAGACCTCACTTCCATAGTATGTCACCATAGTGTGCCACACTTTGCGGCAGACCCTAATGTTGCTCTATACTGAATATAGAATCCTCAGAGTGTGGTTGGATTGGATAGTACTCTGGGGCTGTTACTCCCCTGGCTTAAAAGTTGTACTTCTCATAATGCAGTTTAAGATGTTATTTACCTTTTCAGCAGTATAGAGCCTTAGCATCTGGTGCTCTAGTAGTTGGTTTTTGAGTTTTGGTTTTTACATTTATCTCTAATAAAGTATATATATGCTTTTGTAAATGTGAAGATAGTGGTATATGGTCTATACCCATTGGTTTAGCCTGATAAGCTTGTTTGAGTTATGAGGCAAGGTGGCTGCCCCTCTCTGGCTTCTGAGTTGATGTCATCTTGGATAGGCATGTTATTTAGGTATTTGAGTTATTGATAGAGTATTAAACAGATAGAGCCTAGTGGCACACCTAGTGGCACTGAGTTATTAATACTTTTGGCCCACCTAGCCAGAAATCTATCCAGGTTTAGCCCATGTGGTTTCTGTTTTTGGCATGTGACAGAATTTAAATCATGTTTTTTGGCATCAGGAGACTGTATAATCGTGTTTTTTTTTTTTTTTTTTTGCGGTATGCCGGCCGCTCACTGTTGTGGCCTCTCCCGTTGAGGAGCACAGGTTCCGGACGCGCAGGCTCAGCGGCCATGGCTCACGGGCCTAGCCGCTCCGTGGCATGTGGTATCTTCCCAGACTGGGGCATGAACCCGTGTCCCCTGCATCGTCAGGCGGATTCTCAACCACTGCACCAGCAGGGAAGCCCTGTACAATCTTAATATTCTACCCTTGTGAGAAATTCTCAGATACACACTGCTTTTAAATGGTCATTGTTTTCTCTTTTCCACAATTAAAAAACAATTATCTCTGTATCTGTTCAAAATTTTTTTGGGTGTGTATTGGGAGGGGGAGGATGAGAAGCTTTTTTGCACCAAGGTTGTTTTTAGTTATAAAGAAGCTTTGTGGGCTTCCCTGGTGGCGCAGTGGTTGAGAGTCTGCCTGCCGATGCAGGGGACACGGGTTTGATCCTTGGTCTGGGAAGCTCCCACATGCAGCAGAGCAACTAAGTCCCGTGCTCTACAACTACTGAGCCTGTGCTCTGGAGCCCGTGAGCCACAACTACTGAGCCCACGTGTTGCAACTACTGGAGCCCACATGCCTAGAGCCTGTGCTGCGCAACAAGAGAAGCCACCACCGTGAGAAGCCCGTGCACTGCAATGAAGAGTAGCCCCCACTCGCTGCAACTAGAGAAAGCCCGCGTGCAGCAATGAAGACCCAACACAGCCAAAAATAAATAAATAAAATAAATAAATTTATAAAAAGAAAATGTACAAGTCAATGGTTTTTGGTATTATTACATAACAAAATTTGCTATTTTAACCATTTTAAGTGTGCAATTCAGTGGCATTAAGTACATTCACGATGTTGTGCAGCCATCACCACTATTTCCAAAACTTTTTCATCACCCCAGCCTGAAACTCTGTACCCTTTAAATAGTAACTCCCTATTCCCCCCTCCTTCCAGCCATGGTAACCTTTACTTTTTGTCACTATGAATTTGTTTATTTTAGGTATATAATATAAGTGGAGTCATTTATTGTGACTGGCTTTTTACCCCACTTAGCATAACATCCTCAGAGTTTGTCTGTATTGTAGCATAGTTCAGAACTTCCTTCCTTTTTAAGGCTGACTGATGAGGGGCTTCTGTTGTTTTCCTATTTGTTTTCTGTATGCCGTATAGCTTTTCTGTCCCTTATTTCCTGCACTACTGCCTGTGTTTAGTTGATTTTTTTGTAGTGAAACATTGAAATTCCTATCTTACTGACTTTTGTGTACATTTTTTAGCTATTTTCTTTGTGGTTATCATGAGCGTTGCATAATTGTAAAGTTACAATACCGTAATTTGGATTTATACCAGTGTAATTTCAATAACATATACAAACTCTGCTCCTCTACATCTCCACCCTCACTCCTTTCAGTTGTTGATGTACCCAAATTACATTTTTATACATTGTGTGTCCAAAAACCTAACGAAAAAATACGTTAGTGTCTTAAATCACATAGGAAACAAAATGTGGAGTTGCCAACCAAAGTTTCAACAATAGTAGGTTTTATAATTTTCTGTGTATTTACCTTTACTGAAATCTTTATTTCTTCATATGACTTCAAGTTACTGTCAAGTGTCATTTTATTTCAATCTGCAGGACTCTCTTTAGCATTTCTTGTAGGTCAAGTCTAGTGGTAATGAACTCCCTCAACTTTTGTTTATCTAGGAGTGTCTTAATTTCTTCCTCACTTTGAAGGACAGTTTTTCCAGATACAGGATTCTTAGTTTAGTTTTTTTCTTTAACACTTTAAATACATCAGTCTGCCTTCTTCTGGTCTCCATAGTTTGTGATGAGAAATCTGTTTATATTATTAATGATCCCTTGTATATAATGAATCACTTCTGTCTTGCTGTTTTCAAGATTCTTTGTCTTATCTTTTGATTATTATGTGTCTTGGTGTGTGTCCCTTTGAGTTCATTCTACTTGGAGGTTGTTGAGCTTCTTGGATGTTTATATTGATGGGTTTCATCAAATTTGGGAAGTTTTTGACCATTGTATCTTCAGATATTTTCTCTGCTCTTTCTGTCTTTTCCTTCTTATTGGTGTCTTACAGGTCCTTAATGCTCTGTTCACTTCGATCTTTTTTCTTTCTGTTCCTCAAATTCTAAATTTCCATTGTCATATCTTCAAGTTTGCTGGTTCCTTCTGCCAGTTCAAATCAGCTTTTGAGTCCCCTTAATGAATTTTTAATTTCAGTTATTGTACTTTTGAGCTCCAGGATTACGTTTTGGTTTCTTTCTATGTTTTGTATCGCCTTACTCTTACTACTACTAGTTCTTTTTCTGTTATATATCTTCCAACTACTACTGTGATAACATTTATAAACTATTATACTGAATCAGGAATTTTAGACTTTTTTAAACTCAAAACTTCAAAATAATAAAAACACCATATTTCTTGCGGATCTTTTAAGGACAAATAATTCATCTTCTAACGTGAAAGTGCACTGTGAAAGTATCGTAACTGGAAATTTTTGTTCTTTATAATTTAGGGCTAAAGCCATTAGGTTTACAACTAAAAATTCATTCAAATTACTTTTTGAAGTTACTTTCTGCCTCTTTGGGTTCAGTTGTATCATTTTGGAGTGTCTTTGATTATACCTTAATAAAAGAATTGAAAATTGAAGCAAGGAATTAGAAACATACATGTGAATTACTGATGAAGTTATAAAAGATTTATGCAAGGAGATGCTGAGGAACTTAAGAGAATTTTGATTCTTCTTTTATTTCTCACCTTCTTCTCCAGGGCATATTTTTAACATGGGAACATGAATTTCAATAGAAGGAAGCCCAGTTATTCATAAACAAATGTAAAAACCATCTAAATATTCTGCAACTATTTATAATACGGAGCAAAAAGAGCATTGGCATTTAAGTGAAAGCAGTTAGATCACTGAGTCTTCCTTTGACTCATTAGTTACTTTGGATGACAAGAGTGTTTCCCCCCAGTATAGATCAGGAAAGAGAAAGTTTAAGTATAAACTTAAAGGGTTGAATTAATTCTTAAGTATAGGAGTGTCCAGTTTTGTTTAGGGACATAGTGTTAGTTGAAATGGTTAGGAAAGAAGTCTTAATTTTTCATTTGTCCTTTTAATAGTTACTGAGGACCAGGTATGTGCCAGGCATGGCCAACATTGGTTTGTGTGGCCTGCAGTTCTTGAAGCCATTGAATTTACATTGTAGTGGAGGGCTAAAGACATTTGGAGGAGCTGTGGTAGCAAGTAGGATACTAGGGGATGAGTAATTTAGTTCAGTGTTGTGAGGAGTTGTCACAAAAAGTCTCGTGGAATGAATGGGGTCTGAAGCTTAGTGGGGTGTCGAGCATGCAGGCTGGACCTGGTTCCTCTTGTCTGTAGTGATATGCTGCAGGCATTTCAGGCAGGGGGACTAAGGGGTAGACTTCTTGGCCTATGTAGGCCACTTAAAGAGGTGTGGGTTTGGACTTTTTATTTAGCCATCTCTGAGGCTTTCTGAGTCAGTCCAAATTCAGTTGTCACTAAATATATCAGTTATATATCTTACTAATAATAGAGGATACACCATTCTTGTATCCTCTGTTAGGCAGCATTATTAGGACATGTAAAGCAAACTTAATCGTGTCAAGCAATGAAATATTTAAGTGTAGCTAATAGGATTCTTATGGTCTCCTATTGGGTAACATTCCTTTTAGAGATATTCATGGGTTGGGAGTGTTTAAAGTGAGGTAGGAACTATGATTTCCTTGGGTATTGGGCTTAGAATGTCATTGTTTAATGAAGTTAGTCAAAGCTTAGACTTGTATTATTATTATTATTATTTTTTGCTTTTCAAAACTACTGTACATTACTGCAGTACCAGTTTCTTTTGGCTTGGAAAGGAAACAGCTGATACCAGTGCAGAAATCAAGTTGTCTGGCTAATGAAGTAGGAGGCTGAATCTATGATGTCTTAGCTTTTCTGTGTAACTTGATCCCCCAGTTTTCTTTATCTTTATATTATCCATATACAAAAGTGGTGTTTTCTTGCCTGCTCTTCTCGTTCATGTTGGGGATTGGTTTTTCAAAACATGGCTTTTGTTAGTGTGAACTGATTAGGAATTCATTCCCCTAATTGTGTCCTTGGAAGCAGCTACCGTCATGGTTAGCAGAAGGAAAGTATTGAGTAGTGGATTTTACAAAACCAAAAAAAACAAACTAGGTAAGAGGGCTTTTTTTTTTTTTTTTTTTTTGAGACAGCATATTAAAAATGTGAGCTCTTTTTTTGGTTTGGTTCATTTTATGTAAGACTTTAGTCTCTGTTGGATTACAGATGGTTTACAACAGTATTCAACAGACAACAGTTGGGAATGAATGCCAGAGTCTATTTCTGAATCTTGCTTAAAGAGTTCTGTGTGCTGACAGGGAGAGCAGCTCAGTGCTTTGTGACCACATAGAGGGGTGGGATAAGGAGGGTGGGAGGGAGACATAAGAGGGAGGGGATATGGGGATATACATATACACATAGCTGATTCACTTCGTTATACAGCAGAAACTAACACAACACTGTAAACCAATTATACTCCAATAAAGATGTTAAAAATAAGCAAAACAGAACTTTTATGGCATGGAAAACAACTGCATATTTATAAGATGTGCATGCATTATTTTACTGCTGAAATTTTTATTATGAGTATGAAAAATATTTTTAAAAATAATGATCCAATGCTAAATTTTAAGAGAACTAAATAGCCTACCTAAGTGGTGAAAAAGCAGTGGAAAGGGGAGTATATCTACCTACCCCTTCTGAAAGAGCTTTGAATCCTTTATCCTGTTTTTTGTTTTTTCCTTTTTGCTTCTTTTTTGAGAAGGGTTTGAGAATTAGATAACTGAGATGGAAACAGGTGAGTATATGGCTCTAAGAGTATATGGCTCTAAGGTGAATTAGTTCTCGTAGCAAGACAAAAGAAAGCTTGAGACTTCTCACTTCGCTTTTGCTATCTAAAATCTATATATACCACATCGTTGGTTTTTTTTTCTTGAATTCACGTTCCTTTTAATTTTTTAAAATTAATTTTTATTGGAGTATAGTTGCTTTTATACCACATAGTTTTGAAGGCAAGAAATTTTGATTATTAAGTGGACAGGGCCAGAAAAATATTTCTGTGTATATTGAACCCAGTTTGAACTTATAAACAGTGAATTATTTCTATAGTTTCTCTCCTACAACAGGATAACTTTGTTATATAGAATAGTACAGCATATTCATTGTTGTTTATTTGTATTATGATTAGGTCAAATACTAAAGATACTACAGAAAAAAAAGAGTTCTGTGTGCTGAAAACTAAAATGAAACACTTATTTTACTTGGACACTTAAAAAAAGTCTACTAAAACTTGGGATCAGATGGATGAAAGTTGGCAGGAGAATCTGTATGATTGATTTTTTAAAAAAAATGGTATTGCAGGAAAAAAGCTACAAATGTGCATTATAAAGCACTTTTTTTTTTTTTTTTTTTTTTTTTGTGGTATGCGGGCCTCTCACTGCTGTGGCCTCTCCCGTTGCGGAGCACAGGCTCCGGACGCGCAGGCCTAGCGGCCATGGCTCACGGGCTTAGTTGCTCCGCGGCATGTGGGATCTTCCCGGACCAGGGCACGAACCCGTGACCCCTGCATCGGCAGGCGGATTCTCAACCACTGCGCCACCAGGGAAGCCCATAAAGCACTTTAAGAAGCACTTTTGTTCAAAGAAGTGTACATTTTGGAGTTTTTTTTTAAGTTGGAGGTAATATGGCTAATATAGGTAAACTTGAAAAGGGTCAGTGATCCTGTTCTTTACTGCTGTATGTCATTATGGGATAAGAAATATCTGTCAAAGGAAGGAGGGAGGAACCAAGAAGAATTCTGTCTCGTGCGTTAGAAGAATTGCCAGAGGGCTGCCAGCATTAATACCAGAGTTAAACATTGACTGAATGGCTCAGAAAAAAGTACAGTTGCCACCATGTAAAACATTATTGAATGTGTAATGAACTAGATATATAGAAAGGGTGGTTGGTGGGATTGTAGCTGTCATATTCTTTACTATTTTTACATTTTTTATTTTAAGAAAGTACGTAGCAATCTGGTAACGATGAATTAGTAGATAAGCATGGCAATGAAAATGTCTCTCTTGGGAGAGGGAGGAAGTTGTAATATGTGGGGCAAAAACTGAGATTGAGTGGATAGATTTAAATTATCAATAAAACACTTAACTGGAAAGAATAGAACTAGGGGAGGAAATACAAGGACTTTGATGGAAACCACTGTTTCAGATTGTGCTTTCATTTTGAACAGCCTTCACCTTTGGATTTTGACTCAGGTCTTAGGAATGCATGAAGAACAAACCTTTACCTTTAGGCTCTTAAGTATTTGAGGATGTTACAGTGACCATGGTGTGTGTAGTCTGCATTGCAGGTTTCAGCTACAGGGAGTTGACCAAACCATCAGTATTCTCTGTTGCTTGCATACTTTTGTAGTAATGTGTGCCAGAGGAATAAACTAGATTCACTTGGTTAATTTGTAAATGTCATAATTAGCATCGAAGGGATGGTAACATCACTGGAATATTTTTATGTACGAAGCATTTTTTAAATTGTGAAATATATTTAATATAAAGTTTGCTATTTTAACCATTTTTAAGTCTACAATTCAGTGGCATTAATTACATTCACAGCGTTTTACAGTCATCACCACTGTGTATTTCCAAAACTTTTTCCTCACCTTAAACAGAAACTCTTGTACCTATTAATTAATAACTTCCCATTTTCTCTTTTTTCCTACCCCTGGTTACCACTAATCTACTTCCTGCCTCTATGAATTTGCCTATTCTAGATATTTCATGTAAGTGGACTCATACAGTATTTGTACTTTTGTTTCTGGCTTATTTCACTTAGCATATTTTCAAGGTTTATCCATGTTGTGTATGTATCAGAATTTCATTTCTTTTTGTGGCTGAATAGTAACCCATTGTATATACACCGCATTTTGTTTATCTGTTTATCTGTGGATGGATACTTGGGTTGTTTCCACTTCTTGGCTGTTGTGAATAATATTGCATTAGACATTGGTCTACCAATATGAGTCTCTGTTTTTAATTATATATTGGGTTTATAGCTGAGTAGAATTGCTGAGTCATATGATTTTTCTATGTTTAGCTTTTTGAGGAACCATCAAACTGTTTTCCACTGTAACTGCACCATTTACAGTCTCATCAGCAATAAACAAGAGTTTCAGTTTCTCTGCATCCTCACCAGCACTTCTCATTTTCCTTTTTTTTTTAATTAAGAAAAAAATTCTGGCCACCATAGTATATATGAAGTAGTATGTCATGATTTTGATTTGCATTTCATTATGACTAATGACGTTGAACATCTTTTCATGTGCTTATTCGCCATTTATACATACACAAATGGCGAAATGTCTATTCAGGTCCTTTGACCATTTTCTAATTGTTTTTTTTTTTTTTTTTTTTTTTTTTATGTGGTATGCGGGCCTCTCACTGTTGTGGCCTCTCCCGTTGCAGAGCACAGGCTCCGGACGCGCAGGCCCAGCGGCCATGGCTCACGGGCCCAGCCGCTCCGCGGCATGTGGGATCTTCCCAGACTGGGGCATGAACCCGTGTCCCCTGCATCGGCAGGCAGATTCTCAATCACTGCGCCACCAGGGAAGCCCATGGGTTTTTTTGTATTTTTGTTGTTTAGTTTCAGGAGTTCTTTATATATTCTGGATATTAAACCCTTATTGATAAATAATCTGTAATAATTTCCCGTATTCTATAGGTTGTCTTTTCATTTTTTTGATAATGTCTTGATATACAAAAGTTTTAAAATTTGATGAAGTCCAGTTTATCTGTTTTTTCTCTTTTTGTTACTTGTGCTTTTGGTGTCTTATTTAGGAGTCCATTGTCAAGAATCCAAGGTGATGAAGATTGATCCTGTTTTCTTCTGAGAGTTTTATGGCTTTTAGTACTTATATTTAGGTAGCTGATCCATTTTGATCTAATATTTGTATACTGTGTGAGGTAGATCATTGAATTTTGTAATTATGACCAAGACATACTGTTTTATTTTTTCTTTAAAGATTCTGTATTGTTAAGTTTGGCAGTTACTTTCTAAGTTCTACTTCGTGTAATATTTAGTCATTATACCCTTAGTTATTGAGTACCAGATAGTTCATGGAACTGGGCATTTTAGCTCTTAAAATATGTTCTTAATATTGAGTCTTCAAGAATGACTCAAAATATAAAGAAAGTAAGAGACAGGATTGATAAATTTTATTACATTAAAATGAAATTTTTTTTTGTATGGTAAAAAACATATAGTGAAGACAACTGATAGATTAGAAGAAAATATCTGCAATGTATCAAGATAAAGGGCTGAGATCTCTAATATATAAATAACTCTTAAAAATTGAGAGAATATACTACAGTAACCTGATAGAAAAATGATCAAAATACATTAAGGATAATCCCCCCCCCCCAGCATATGAAAATGGCCCCTAACATATGAAATGATTTTAAATTCGTAATTAGAGAAATGCAGATTTAAGTGCACTGAGATACTATGTTTTATCTGTCAGATTGACAAAAATTAAAGTATAACAGTCCATCCTATTGGCAGGGGTATGAGGAAACAGACACATATTGTACATTCCTGATAAGGCAAACTGGTACAACTCTTTTTGAGAATTTCTCAATATGCAACAAAGCCCTACATATGCATTTGCCTTTTGACCTATCAGTTTCAACTGTAGGAATTTTCCCTGAAGGTACAACTCCAAAGATATTAAATTCCATATGCAGGGTTATTTATGGGTCATTTTGTGCAATCTCCTTTCTAGGAGAGTGGCTGAATAAACTATGCTGTATGTAGAGTGTGTGTAAAACAGAGTGGTATGCAGCTATAGGAAGAATGAGGAAGATATCTGAACTGAACTCTGACTGATAAATTTATCTCCAGGATATACTGTTAAGTGAAAAAGAGAATATCTATATAGGTTATGTTACTCTAAGCAAAAGAAGAGGAAATAAGAAAATATACACACATATGCTCATTTGAACAGAAGGAAACATAGGAAAGATACACTAGAAACGAGATTGGTTACATAAAGAGGGTGGGGTACAGAGAGATTGAAAGAATGGAGAGGGCTTGACACTTACTTCTCTGATTTTACCTGTTTTGAGTAGTTTTAACTGTTAGAACTAAATGAATGTTTTATATACTCAAATAAACAAGATTAACAAGGATGGGGGAGAGGATGGGAAAAAAATACGCCCCAAGTCCCAAATGTAATAATACAAACAGAAACAAATGAACCTAACTATATTGCAAATGAATAACATAACCACACTGAAGGGTGGGCATGGGAAGAACTAACCCAAATAATTTAGGAGTACAGGGTTTTGACTATATAAGGCTGTTGACAAAAGAACTATAAACAAACTTGAGACTAAAGACAGAACTGTACACAAATACTGTACTCAAGTTAGATTTTTTTTTTTACGGTGATATGGTTAGAACTCCAAAACTACTCTGTGTATTCTAGATTAGAGCAAATAAATATATATAATGGTGATAATGAAAGTCAGGTTTTTCACTGTAAGAGAAAAGTGTTCCAGATAAGGAAAGGGAAAAGGCTCTAATGAACTTCTGTAGAGTTAGATTGGCATTGGCAGCTTCAATATGGACTCATGGTTTTTTAACATATTTACAGATAAATATAAAAATAGATATAGATATGTGTTTGTGCATATATGTGTATATTCCTTAACTCAGCCTGTGGTGAAGGCCTTAAAGACATGACACTTCCGAATAATGTTCGTCAATGAAAGGAACTAAGGCTCCCTGGAGAAGGGGCTGATTCTAATGTAGGGGCAAGGAAGATGCAAAGATAAGCTTGAACATCTTTTGGTGCCAGAAAGTTAGGAAGTACTCAAAAATACCACAGACTCAGTGGCTTAACGGAAGTCGTTTTCTCACAGTTCTAGAGACTGGAAGTCTAACATCAAGGTGTTGGCAGGCTTGGTTTCTGGTGAGGCCTCCTGGTGGCAGGCAGCTGCCTTCTCACGTCGTGTGGCCCTTCCTCTGTGTGTGCCTGCTTCTGGTCTTCCTTTTCTTACAAAGACACCAGTCCTCTTGGATTAGGGCCCCATTCTTTATTTAACCTTAATTACCTCCTTAAAGGCCCTGTCTCAAATATAGTCACATCGTTGGGGTTAGGGCTTCAACATATGAATTCTGGGGAGACAAATCTATAGTAAATGTCAACTAAAAATTATTCACAACCTAAAAGTTGAGAGTTACGTTTTATTCAGCGGGAATTTTTAGAACATCAAGGCCGGGAGGCAGCGTCTCAAGACCCTGAGAGAACTGCTCCGAGGAGGCGGAGGGGGGAGCCAGGTTATATAGGAGTTTTGCAACAAAGGGCAGGTACTCTGAACATCAAAAGATTATTGTTAATTAAAGAAAACCAGATATCCCCAATTAAGGAATTTAGCGCCTTTCTTTGTATGGGCAGATGTAATAAGAGTCTGGGCACACTGAAATCATTCCTTTGATAACACACCTCAGCTATCTGGGGCCAGTATCCTGTGCTTTCATATCTGCAGTTTCCTCAGGGGTCACCAGCTCACCGTAGGCTGGTGGCTGCAATCAATGATGACTGTGAAATCCTTTGTTTACTGATATGGCAGACAGTATTCCATTTCTCACAAACATCATATGCCCCTTGATAATGATGTTTTGAGGAGGATACAGCATTACTTCTATGGTGTTTCCCTTTCCCCCAAAATGCATCACTTGCATCCATTTAGAAAAATCAAACCCAAGTTGTAGTTTGTAGAATATCACTATAGTACTCCCTGCTTGTAGTTTTCCAAAGTGTCAAGGTCATGAAAGACAAAAAGTGTGAGGAACTGTTCCAGATTTAAGGAAAGAGATAAAACAGTTAAGTGCAACTCAACTGTGATCTCGGATTGATTTTTTTCCCCCTAAGTTTATTTATTTGAATCATGATTGAAATACAGCCCACACATCATAATTGGGCCATAAATATCTCTTAGTCTAAAAATGTTCCTTCTTTTCTTTTCCTTGTAGTTTGTTTACAAAATCAGGTTGTTTGTTCTGTAGAATTTCCCACAGCCTGGAATTTGCTGAGTACATTCTTTTGAGGTAATTTAATGTGCTTCTCTATCTCCTGTATTTCTTGTAAATTGATGGGTGGGTTAAGAGCACTGACTGTACGTTATCACTTCGGGAGTTTTAAAAAAAAAAAAACTATCCCTGGTACCCATCCATCCTTGGGACCCACCATTCCTGTGGATTCTGATTTAATTGGTCTGGAGTTCTGGCTGTTGTAGGAATAGGAATTTTTAAAAGCTCCCCAGGTGATTTTAACATACAGTTGGGGTTGAGAACCATTGTTCTAGACCTAGTTACCACTGGTCAGGGTGCAGCTTTAATTTTTTTGCCAAGAATACTTCTAGAATCTGTATGCTTGATAAACACCTCACTTATTAATAAGACTTGCCCACTAGGAGACACTTGCCAGCTTCTCCTCTGCTCCATGCCAGCAGTCTGATCCTTGGAGAGCTTCATCAGGGACAGGCTGACTTTTCCTGCTTGCATGGCTGCTACATTTGCCAATAAAATACAGTGTCTGGCAATTGGAAACCTTAATCTCAACACTTTCAAAGGTGAAATACATGGACTTGCCTAGTCCTTGTAGAAGATAGTAGACTAAATTTGTGGATGATTACATACACTCTTTCTGATCAGTCCTGTCACCTTTTTGTACTTTCAGTGAAAGATCATTTAAGAGGCATAGGTGTGTCTCAGGATAACACTATTCTATTGCTGTGTAATTGTTCATTAAGAAAAATCCCAGTATTTTCTTTTTTTCAAATAGTACTTCTGATGCTGGATATTGTTAAGAGCTTCACAGAGGGTACCAAGATGACAAAAACCATGTCATACTCATGTGAAGATCTAGAGTGGGGGCGAGACAGATGCATAAATGTTATATCACTAGTGTTAACCTTAGGGGAAGGGAACCACACACTAGGCACCATGCTACACACTTTTATTAATGGTGTTTGTTTTAGCTCTTGTTGAAATGAAAATAGGCAATATTTTGATTTTCCACTGAGAAAAAAAGACATGGAGAAGTTGGTAACTTGTTCTGGGACACAGAGATGGCAAGACATAGAATTGGGATTATAAATTGGGATCTAGTCAAGTATGACCTTGACCAGAGCAGTGGTCCCTGGACCAGCATCATCGACATTCCCTGAGAACTTGTTAGAAATGTAATTTCTGGACCTACCCAAGACCAGCTGATTCAGAAACTTGGGCTGGGGCCCAGTCACCTGTGTTTTAACAAGCCCTCCAGGTGATTCTGAGGTTCACTAGTAATCTTTCTGATTACTAGTGTCTTTCTGTTTACTTGCAAGTGTACCTTGGAAAATTTTTATTGTCAAGAGTTGACCTGAAACTAGTAAGTTTGAAAAATCACTATATTAGAGTGTTTCAGCCCCTCTCCCAACCCCCCCCCCTTTAAAGCTGTAAACTCTTTGTTTAAATACTATTTTTCCCCCAAAGCTAAAACGTAGAATACATAAAAACAAAACTATTGTTTGAAGTTGGAGTGGGCATGGGACCTTGTCCTGTCTTCCCATTCTGAAGGGGATGTTTGGTTTGATACCTGCTGTACTCTACTGTTATCTGCCCCCCATCCCCACCCCTACCTGCTGAGTGTGGTATGGTGTGGATATAAACACTTATACAGGGTTACAGACAAATATTGGCTGCCTTGTTCTCAACCAGAAGGTCAGTTAAAGAAACTTGGAGTCATTTGGTCAATACCTTTGGGACCAAAATTCACTATTTCTAATGATAGTGTCATGGGCCTTTCTTACAGTTATAACTTGCAGGTACCAAAAGTGCAAATTCTTCCTTCTACCTGGAGTGTGTTTTATGCACGTAAGCTTCTCTGTGTTAGTAATTACAACCACATCTAGGTGGGATTGTTTAGTGTCATTCACTTTTGGCTTTAATCAACAAGCAATTGAAGGTCTACTTGATTTCTGTAAATCACTGTGAACCTGCAGTTCTGGAACTGCTGTCCTCAGTATTGTTGGAACTGCTTTGTCACTGTTGTTCTCTTCTGCCTGTGTATGCCTTCTTCACATTTTTATAATAGCATTGTATGGTTTGGCCTTTAGAGTTCCCAGGATAGCCCTGCTTTCCCATGCTATAGTTATTAAACAGCTGTGAGAGGTGCCTGGTTCATTCAAGTTCAGTGCCTGGCAGACTTGATTTTCTTGGGGGTTAGAGGTCTTTCTGATTACTTGCAAGTGAAACTTGGAAAACTTACTGTCAAAGAGTTGACCTGAAAACTTTTAGTACCTGTGTTTAATAACTCCCCAACTTTGCAGGGATGAAGTATTTTCAGTTTTCCCCCATGGCTTGACTTCTTCTGGGTAATTTGGGCTACCTTTGCTGACTTTCTTTTAAAAATCAGATTTCTGCTTATGTGCTGAATGAAGTAACAATTTGTAAAACTAATTTTTCCCCAGGGATAGTGTATAAACTTCTGGTGGTAGCTCATTTTAGAAGGTATTTACGTTTTAAAAATAAAATATTATAATGTTTATATTTAATCTAACTGTACCTTTCAGCCCCATTCTCTAGGCCAGTGATTATCAACATTGCCTGCACATTAGACCCGCCCTGGGGAGCTTTTAAAAATAAATGTCTTGGAGTCCAGTTGAAGTCTGGAGCTGCCGAAGAGGCAAGAGACCTTTTCTTCCCACTTTGCCTCCTAGTGCGCGAGGAGAGGGGTTTAATCGCGCTGCTTAAAGGAGCTTCAGAAACGGGCGCGGAGCTACCGAAGAGACAAGAGACTTTTTCTTGCCTCTTCGCTTCCTGGGGCGTGAGGAGAGGGGATTAAGCGCGCTGCTTAAAGGAGCTCCAGAAACGGGCGCGGAGCTGCTAAAGAGACAAGAGACCTTTTCTTGCCTCTTCGCTTCCTGGGGCGCGAGGAGAGGGGATTAAGGGCACCGTGTAAAGGAGCTCCAGAAACGGGCATGAGCCGCGGGTGTCGGCACGGACAGTAGAGACGGGTGTGGGACACTAAGGTTGCTGCTGCCGCCACCAAGAGGCCTGTGTGCGAGCACAGGTCACTCTCCACACCGGCCCTCCCGGGAGCCTGTGCAGCCCGCCACTGCCAGGGTCCCGTGATCCAGGGACAGCTTCCCCGGGAGAACGCGGGGCGCGCCTCGGGCTGGTGCAGCATCACGCCGGCCTCTGACGTCGCGGACTCACCCCGCCTCCGTGCCCCTCCCTCCCCCTGGCCTGAGTGAGCCAGCGACCACGAATCAGCTGCTCCTTTAACCCCGTCCTGTCTGAGCAAAGGGCAGATGCCCTCGGACAACCTACGCGCAGAGGCGGGGCCAAGGCCAAAGCTGAACCCCAGGAGCTGTGTGAACAAAGAGAGGGGGAGGTCTCTCCCAGCAGCCTCAGAAGCAGCGGGTTAAAGCTCCACAGTCAACTTGAAGTGCCCTGCATCTGTGGAAAACCTGAATAGACAGCGAAATATCCCAAGTTGAGGAGGTGGACTTTGGGAGCAAGATATACTATTATTTTCCCCTTTTTTTCTTTTTGTGAGTGTGTATGTGTGTGCTGCAGTGTGAGATTTTGTCTGTATAGCTTTGTTTTCACCATTTGTCCTAGGGTTAGACCGACCCGGTTTTTTTTTTTTTTTTTTTCTTTAATAGAAATTTTTCTTCTTAATAATTATTTTTTATTTTAATAACTATTTTACTGGACTTTATTTTGTCTTCTCCCTTTCTTTCTTCCTTTCTCCCCTCCTTTCTTTCCTACTTCCCTCCTTCCTTCCTTCCTCCCTTCCTTCCCTTATTCCCTCCCTCCTTCCTCCCTTCCTTTCTTCCTTCCTTCCCTCCCCTTCCTCCTTCCTTCCTTCCTTCCTTTCTTGCCTTTCTATTTTTTTTTCTCCCTTTTATTTTGAGCCATGTGGATTAAAGGCTCTTGGCACTCCAGCCAGGTGTCAAGGCTGTGTCTCTGAGATGGGAGAACCAACCTCAGGACACTGGTCCACAAGAGACCTCTCAGCTCCACGTAATATCAAATGGTGAAAATCTCCCAGAGATCTCCATCTCAACACCAAGACCCAGCTTCACTCAAGGACCAGCAACAAACAGTGCTGAACACCCTATACCCAACAAAGAGCAAGGCAGGTCTACAGCCCCATCCATTAGCAGAGAGGCTGCCTAAAATCATAATAAGCCTACCAACATCCCCATACACACCATCAGAAGGGGACCTGCCCACCAGAAAGACAAGATCCAGCCTCATCCACCAGAAAAGAGGCACTAGTCCCCCCAACCAGGAAACCTGCTCAACCCACTGAACCAACCTCAGCCACTGGGGACAGCCACCAAAAATAGATAGAAATACGAACCTGCAGGCTGCAAAAAGGAGACCCCAAACACAGTAAGATAAGCGAAATGAGAAGACAGAAAAACACACAGCAGATGAAGGAGCAAGATAAAAACACACCAGACCTAACAAATGAAGAGGTAATAGCCAGCCTACCTGAAAAGGAATTCAGAATAATGATAGTAAAGATGATTCAAAATCTTGGAAATAGAATAGACAAATTGCAAGAAACAGTTAACAAGGACCTAGAAGAAATAAAGAGGAAGCAAGCAACTATGAGCAACACAATAAATGAAATGAAAAATACTCTAGATGGGATCAATAGCAGAATAACTGAGGCAGAAGGATGGATAAGTTACCTGGAAGATAAAATAGTGGAAATAACTACTGCAGAGCAGAAGAAAGAAAAAAGAATGAAAAGAACTGAGGACAGTCTCAGAGACCTCTGGGACAACATTAAACGCACCAACATTCGAATCATAGGGGTCCCAGAAGAAGAAGAGAAAAAGAAAGGGACTGAGAAAAATATTTGAAGAGATTATAGTTGAAAACTTCCCTAATATAGGAAAGGAAATAGTCAATCAAGTCCAGGAAGCACAGAGAGTTCCATACAGGATAAACCCAAAGAGAAACACGCCAAGACACATAATAATCAAACTGTCAAAAATTAAATACAAAGAAAACATATTGAAAGCAGCAAGGGAAAAACAACAAATAACACACAAGGGAATCTCCATAAGGTTAACATCTGATCTTTCAGCAGAAACTCTACAAGCCAGAAGGGAGTGGCAGGACATATTTAAAGTGATGAAGCAAAAAAACCTACAACCAAGATTACTCTACCCAGCAAGGATCTCATTCAGATTTGATGGAGAAATTAAAACCTTTACAGACAAGCAAAAGCTGAGAGAGTTCAGCACCACCAAACCAGCTTTACAACAAATGCTAAAGGAACTTCTTATCTCTAGGCAAGAAACACAAGAGAAGGAAAAGACCTACAAGAACAACCTGAAACAATTAAGTAAATGGTAATAGGAACACACATATCAATAATTACCTTAAATGTAAATGGATTAAATGCTCCCACCAAAAGACACAGACTGGCTGAATGGATACAAAAACAGGACCCATATATATGCTGTCTACAAGAGACCCACTTCAGACCTAGGGACACTTAGAAGCTGAAAGTGAGGGGATGGAAAAAGATATTCCATGCAAATGGAAATCAGAAGAAAGCTGGAGTAGCAATTCTCATATCAGACAAAATAGACTTTAAAATAAAAACTATTACAAGAGACAAAGAAGGACACTACATAATGATCAAGGGATCGATCCATGAAGAAGATATAACAATTGTAAATATTTATGCACCCAACATAGGAGCACCTCAATACATAAGGCAAATACTAATAGCCATAAAAGGGGAAATCGACAGTAACACAATCATAGTAGGGGACTTTAACACCCCACTGTCACCAATGGACAGATCATCCAAAATGAAAATAAATAAGGCAACACAAGCTTTAAATGATACGTTATATAAGATGGATTTACTTGATATTTATAGGACATTCCATCCAAAAACAACAGAATACACATTTTTCTCAAGTGCTCATGGAACATTCTCCAGGATAGATCATATATTGGGTCACAAATCTAGCCTTGGCAAATTTAAGAAAATTGAAATTGTATCAAGTATCTTTTCTGACCACAACGCTATGAGACTAGATATCAATTACAGGAAAACACAAAAATACAAACACATGGAGGCTAAACAATACACTACTTAATAATGAAGTGATCACTGAAGAAATCAAAGAGGAAATCAAAAAGTACTTAGAAAAAAATGACAATGGAGACACGATGACCCAAAACCTATGGGATACAGCAAAAGCAGTTCTAAGAGGGAAGTTTATAGCAATACAATCATACCTTAAGAAACAGGAAGCATCTCGAATAAACAACCTAACTTTGCAGCTAAAGCAATTAGAGAAGGAAGAACAAAAACACCCCAAATTTAGCAGAAGGAAAGAAATCATAAAGATCAGATCAGAAATGAATGAAAAAGAAATGAAGGAAACAATAGCAAAGATCAATAAAAGTAAAAGCTGGTTCTTTGAGAAGATAAATAAAATTGATAAACCATTAGCCAGACTCATCAAGAAAAAAAGGGAGAAGACTCAATAGAATTAGAAATGAAACAGGAGATGTAACAACTGACTCTGCAGAAATACAAAAGATTATTAGAGATTACTACAAGCAACTCTATGCCAATAAAATGGACAACCTGGAAGAAATAGAAAAATTCTTAGAAATGCACAACATGCCAAGACTGAACCAGGAAGAAATAGAAAATATGAACAGACCAATCACAAGCACTGAAATTGAAACTGTGATTAAAAATCTTCCAACAAACAAAAGCCCAGGACCAGATGGCTTCACAGGCGAATTCTATCAAACATTTAGAGAAGAGCTAACACCTATCCTTCTCAAACTCTTCCAAAAGATAGCAGAGGGAGGAACACTCCCAAAGTCATTCTATGAGGCCACCATCACCCTGATACCAAAACCAGACAAAGACGTCACAAAGAAAGAAAACTACAGGCCAATATCACTGATGAACATAGATGCAAAAATCCTCAACAAAATACTAGCAAACAGAATCCAACAGCACATTAAAAGGATCATACACAATGAACAAGTGGGTTTATTCCAGGAATGCAAGGGTTCTTCAATATACGCAAATCAATCAACGTGATACACCGTAATAACAAACTGAAGGAGAATGATATGATATGAATGATATGATCATCTCAATAGGTGCAGAGAAAGCTTTTGACAAAATTCAACACCCATTTATGATAAAAACCCTGCAGAAAGTAGGCATAGAGGGAACTTTCCTCAACATAATAAAGGCCATATATGACAAACCCACAGCCAGCATTGTTCTCAATGGTGAAAAACTGAAACCATTTCCACTAAGATCAGGAACAAGACAAGGTTGCCCACACTCACCACTCTTATTCAACATAGTTTTGGAAGTGCTAGCCACAGCAATCAGAGAAAATAAAGAAATAAAAGGAATCCAAATAGGAAAAGAAGAAGTAAAGCTGTCACTGTTTGCAGATGACATGATACTATACATAGAGAATACTAAGGATGCTACCAGAAAACTACTAGAACTAATCAATGAATTTGGTAAAGTAGCAGGATACAAAATTAATGCACAGAAATCTCTTACATTCTTATACACTAACGATGAAAAATCCAAGAGGGAAATTCAGAAAACACTCCCATTTACCATTGCAACAAAAAGAATAAAATATCTAGGAATAAACCTACCTAAGGAGACAAAAGACTTGTATGCAGAAAACTATAAGACACTGATGAAAGAAATTAAAGATGATACAAAAAGGTGGAGAAATATACCATGTTCTTGGATTGGAAGAATCAACATTGGGAAAATGACTCTATTACCCAAAGCAATCTACAGATTCAATGCAATCCCTATCAAATTACCACTGGCATTTTTTTACAGAACCAGAACAAAAAATTTCACACTTTGTATGGAAACACAAAAGACCCCGAATAGCCAAAGCAATCTTGAGAACTCAAAATGGAGCTGGAGGAATCAGGCTCCCTGACTTCAGACTATACTACAAGGCCACAGTAATCAAGATGTATGGTACTGGCACAAAAACAGAAATATAGATCAATGGAACAGGATAGAAAGCCAGAGATAAACCCACACACATATGGTCACCTTATCTTTGATAAAGGAGGGAAGGATATACAGTGGAGAAAAGACAGCTTCTTCAATAAGTGGTACTGGGAAAACTGGACGGCTACCTGTAGAAGTATGAAATTAGTACACTCCCTAACACCACACACAAAAATAAACTCAAAATGGGTTAAAGACCTAAATGTAAGGCCAGACACTATCAAATTCTTAGAGGAAAACATAGGCAGAACACTCTGACATAAACCACAGCAAGATCCTTTTTGACCCATCTCCTAGAGAAATGGAAATAAAAACAAAAATAAACAAATGAGATGTAATGAAACGTAAAAGCTTTTGCACAGCAAAGGATACCATAAACAAGACCAAAAGACAACCCTCAGAATGGTGGAAAATATTTGCAAATGAAGCAACTGACAAAGGATTAATATCCAAAATTTATAAGCAACTCATGCAGCTCAATAACAAACAAACAACCCAATCCAAAAATGCACCGAAGAACTAAATAGACATTTCTCCAAAGATGATATACAGATTGCCAACAAATACATGAAAGAATGCTCAACATCATTAATCATTAGAGAAATGCAAATCAAAACTACAATGAGATTATCACCTAACACCAGTCAGATTGGCCATCATCAAAAACTCTAGAAACAATAAATGCTGGAGAGGGTCTGGAGAAAAGGGAACTCTCTTGCACTGCTGGTGGGGATGTAAATTGATACAGCCACTATGGAGAACAGTATGGAGGTTCCTTAAAAAACTACAAATATAACTATCATACGACCCCGCAATCCCACTACTAGGCATATACCCTGAGAAAACCATAATTCAAAAAGAGTGATGTACCAAAATGTTTATTGCAGCTCTATTTACGATAGCCAGGTCATGGAAGCAACCTAAGTGCCCATCAACAGATGAATGGATAAAGAAGATGTGGCACATATATACAATGGAATATTACTCAGCCATAAAAAGAAATGAAACTGAGTTATTTGTAGTGAGGTGGATAGACCTGGAGTCTGTCATACAGAGTGAAGTAAGTCAGAAGGATAAAAACAAATACCGTATGCTAACACATATATATGGAATCTAAGAAAAAAAATGTCATAAAGAGATTAGTGGTAGGACTGGAATAAAACACAGACCTACTAGAGCATGGACCTGAGGATATGGGGAGGGGGAAGGGTAAGCTGTGACGATGTGAGAGAGTGGTAGGGACATATACACACTACCAGAAGTAAATTAGATAGCTAGTGGGAAGCTGCCGCATAGCACAGGGCGTTCACCTCTGTGCTTTGTCACCACCTAGAGGGGTGGGATAGGGAGGGTGGGAGGGAGGGTGACGCAAGAGGGAAGAGATATGGGAACATATGTATATGTATAACTGATTCACTTTGTTGTAAAGGAGAAACTAACACACTATTGTAAAACAGGTTATACTAAAATAAAGATGTTTAAAAAAATAAAAAAATAAATAAAAAAATGAAAAACTAGCAATATGATGTTAATAAATAAATAAATTAATTAATTAATTAATTAATTAATGTATGTCTTGGCTTCACCCCAGACCTAATAATTCACACTCTCTAGGATGGGGCCTGGACACTTGGATTAAAACAGAAACAGAAGACCCCTGTCTTAGTCTGCTCTGACTGCCATCATAGACTGGGTGGCTTAAACAACAGACATTTATTGCTCATTGTTCTGGAGTCTGGGGAGTTGAAGATCAGGGTGCTGGTGAGGGTCCTCTCTGGGCTTGCAGCTGGTTATCTTTTTGTTGTGTCCTCACATGGTGGGAGCGGGGCAGGGTGGGGGTCGGGGGGGAGAGTCTGCCTGCCTTCCCCACTCATGCACATGCAGGCTCTCTCTGGTGTTTGTTTTAAGGGCCCTGATTCTATCATGAGGGTTCCACCCTTATAACCTAATTACCCTCCCAGAGGCCCCATGTCTGAATACCATTACATTGGGGGGTTAGGATTTCAACTTGTGAATAGAGAGGAACACAATTCAGTCTGTAGCAACCCCCATGTAATTCTGATTTGTATCAGAATTGGAAATTGATGGATAATGGTGCTTAGTACTCAAAAATATGAGTGAAACACCTGGGAATCCTGGTAAAATGGAAATATGCGTTCAGTAGGTCTGTTATGGGGCCTATGTACATAGGACCCGTATTTGACTGAACTATAACATCCTAAAGATCTGAAAGTTTCTGCAGTTTTTAAATGCATCCAATTAAAAACTTATAGCTTGTCTTACTGTCTGGGTATATCTGAGTCATTTAGTAGAGGTAGAGGTACATAATAAAACAGTTCTTTCATTTTAGCCAGATTGGCTTACTTACATACAAATTAAATTTCTATTGCTGTGACTTTTAGTAGTGTTCACCTCTTGTTTGGAATAGTTCCTTGGCATATCTTAGCTATTCTCTGCTGTCCGTTCTTCATGGCTTAGCTCAGGGAAGTTTCCCCTGAGACCTGAATCTGTGGACAGTGAACTTCTAAATAACTTGTGAAAGACATATTATCTCTTAAAGTGGTTTATTTCCGGTGGTTAAGATGGTTACCTTCAACTTCTGCATTACTAAATCACTCAAAGATTGTTTTTAAGCTGGAATGTTTGCATAATAATATGTAATAGCTGCCAAACTTTTCCATAGTGGTTGCACCTTTTAACAGTTCACCAACAGCATATGAGGGTTCCAGTTTTCTCTGCATTCTCTCCAACACTTCTTATTGGCAGTCTTTTTAAGTTTAGCCATCCTAGTGGGTGTGAGGTATTATCTCATTGTGGTTTTAATATGTATTTGCCTCATGACTAATGATGTTGAGGAGCTTCTCTTGTGCTTATTGCTCATTTGTATATCTTCTTTGTAGGAATATATGTTCAAATCTTTTACTCATTTTTAATTGGGTTATTGGTCCTTTTTTCTTTTATTGTTGAATTGTAGGAGTTTATATATTGTAGATATAAGCCCCTTATCACATAAATGACTTGCAGATATTTTTTCCCATTCTGTGGGTTATCTTTTTAACTTTCTTGATGGTGTCCTTTGCAGCACAAAATTTTAAAGTTTTGATGATGTGCAATCTTTTTCTTTTGTTTCTTGTACTTTTGGCATTATGTCTAGGATGCCATGGTCAAGAAGACTTAAGCCCATGTCTTCTAAGAGTTTTATAGTTTCAGCTCTTACGTTTAGGTATTTGATCCATTTTGAATTATTTTTATATATGGTGTGAGGGAGGGGTATAGCTTTAATTGTTTTTGTGTGGTTATCCAGTTGTCTCAGTGCCATTTGTTGAAAAGAGTCTCCAAGTATTCTTTACCAGGGTGAATAGTGTTACTATTTAGCATATAAGACAAGCTAGAAATCTAGTTCATCATCATGTCCTGTTATTTTTACCTCTACTTTACTATTTCTGCACCTCATCACCCTGTCCAAGCTACACTTAGCTGTTGTTTAGACTTATGTAATAGGTTCCAGACTGGTCGTATTCTCACCACTCTTACTCTCCACTCCTTTTATTTTCCAACTTGTAGCCTTTATTTATTATTATTATTTTTCAGACCACAGTTCAGGGTCTTCCTTTTGCTCTTAAGATCAATATAGAAATTCTACAGTATGGCCCATAGGACCCTGTAGGATCCCCACCCACTTCTTTAGCCTGTTTTTGCTTTGTATGTTTTCTTGATTTCTTCAATCCAGATACTTCTCAGAGGAGTGTTTCAATATGCTCCCTCCACCATAGCTACCAACGTGCCTGCATCCTACTTGTGTTACTCTGCCTTCCCATCTGTAACTGAATGAACTGTCCATCCATTTATCTAAGGCCAGCCCTAGTCGAAATTGGCCAGATTCCACCCCTCTCATTTAGTCCAGAACATCGCTTTATCAGTTGGTCTGTCTCTCTTCTGTGTTGTCAGTTATCATTCTAATCAACATACAAACATGATGTTATTTCTTCCATCTTAAAAAAAACCCCAACTCTTGACCCTACATTTCATTCTGTCTATAATCACATTTCCCTGCTTCTCTTTTGCATCACAATGGGAATTACTTATACTTGGCTGTCTCTTCTCTCCTGCTGTTTCCACTGAACCCACTCCTGATTTTTGGGTCCCACTATACTACACTGAACTCACTTATTTATCTCCTTGTCACCAAGTCCTGTGGTCAGTTCTCAGTTCTTATCTTAATTTTTCAGTAACATTTGGCCCAGCCCATTACACTGTCCTTGAAATACTTGCTTCTCTCTTGGTTCTCCTTTTACCTCACTGGTTGCTCCTTCTTGGTCTTTTCTCTTGGTCACTGCTCATCTTGGATTTCTGTCTGTTGGGAGGATGCCCTAGGGTCAGCCTGCAGATCTCTTCCCTTTCTTCTGTGCTGGTGTGTATGTTTATCCTCAGATTTAATACCATTTATATGCTCATGACGACATGTGCTTGCTTCAGCCTGGACCTCTCCTAGGTGCACACGTACTCACCTTCCTCCTAGACATTTCTACCTAGATGTCTAATAGCTGGTTCCCTTGCTTCTTTCAGGTCTCTGCCCAAATGTCACCTTACTGGAGGTGCCCACCAGCCCCCACCATATAAAATGAAGTAACTCCTCCCTTGCTTATCCTTCTTTTCTTAATTGTTTTCTAGAACGTTTATCGTGTATTATTTATGGTCTTTTGCTTCCTATTGGTATGTAGCTTCATGAGGATAGAGTTCTTACCTGTTTGGTCACTTTTGTGTCCCCAGTACCAAGAATAATTAGCATCGATTATGTGTCAAAGGACTTGAGTGAGTGAGTGGATGAATGCTGGCCATCTTCAGTGCTTCACTCTCGCCGTGCTCCCCCTTCCTCACATGTTCAGTTCCTTCTGTTCTTCCATCCCCTCCCTCAGGCAGCTTCTTGCCTCTCACTTCCATAAGCATCACTTCCTCATCAGAACTTTCCTGTCCTGATTGTAGTCTCTGATTGCAAGCGCCCTTAGCCCTGAACTCCTTCATAGTAGTGATCATGTCAGTTTCCATTCATTTGTGCTGTTCTTTGTTAATACCTGTCTTCTGTTTCCCTCCAGTTGCCTTCCCCTTATTTTACTCTCTGTTAAATTCTAAGGGCCTAGCACAGAGTCAGATTCTCAATAAATGGCAGGTGTTTGTTAAAAGAGTAAATGAATGAACAAATTAAAGTATTATGATTTATATAACTAACAACCAATCTGAGTTGGTAAATCTCTGTAACATTTGCTTAAAAAGAAAATAGGATTAAAATTTAATGATTTCATAATTTTACATTGATATAGAGTCTAGTAAGCATAAATACAGTTAACATCACTCCCTTTGGCCAAGAATTTACTGGGCTGTGGCCTCCTTCTGTTGTGGAAACCGGTCCTTATCGTGGATGGCCATCCAGCCTCTGCCACCACCCACAGCATCTGGCACTCTTCATTCTAAGTCCTGAAATTGGTCTGCTGTAAACTCACCCTTTGTGTTTGGGGTTGCCCTCTTGCCCTTCATATATGTAGAGAGTTATCTTATCCTTTATTAAATGAAATATAGTCTCACTTCCCTCTGTTGAGATTTTTGAGCTCTTTTGGGCCCATGTAATGCTCCTGAGGGATTTTATGTAAGTAAAGTGTGTTCCACCATAAACCCTATTTATATACCAACTACCAAAGGGTAACTTTTAAAAAAGACTTTTGTGAGTAAGGCTCTTGTACTGGAGGTGGCAGTTTCCATTATATTAATGATATGTTTAATAGAAGTATGTCTAATAGAAGAATTACTGCAAATCTAGCTTTTCTAACCTTAATAATTTATTGAGCTCATTATATTATTGAGTATGTTCGTATAAATATTAAATAGTTTTGGGAGAAAATATTTCAGTGTTTATTACTAGTGGGTCAAATGTAATCCTCAAACAAGTTTAGGCACTATCCTCATATTATATATGAAGAAACTGATGTACGTGAATCTTAGAAATAAAAGATTTTCTTGATCTCATTGTCACTGCAGGCAGTGTAAACATATTTGATCCTTCTTAATGATCTCAGAAGATAAAATAACCATGTCAAGAAAGGTAATCTGTTTCCAATTTCCTCAGAATTTGGGGTCACTAGTATCTTCTCATTAAAAGAAAAATACTTTATGCTCTTTTCTTTAAAATACTTAAATATTTAATAATGCCTTTGTAATAGATGAAATTAGAAAATGTGTATATGATTGTTCCAGAACTTAGACGCATTGGGAAATTTTTTTTTTCTATAGCTATTTACTGTTTTTTTGGACTAAGTACAAAACTTTTTTTTTAAAAATAGATACAGGTCTGTATAATAATACTTTAATAATAATAGAAACTTAAATTATTATTTTTTGACCTTCTTTGTTGTCTTAAAGAAGTGCTGCCTCAGAAACAATTTTTAGGGAAATATTTTATCCTAAATATGTTGATTATCCAAGGTTGAAAACATTTCACCTGAGAGCTTAAAGATTTGTATCTTGGCAATAAGATGATCACTTCACTTTCAGTATTGTTTAAATCAGTGGATGTGTGGCAGCTGAAATGTTTTCTTCTCTAAAGTTTCAGCGTGGAGATTTTGTCTCCCTTTCTCATACTTTTTCAAAACTTTTTGTCTATAAAGATTCAAGTCTGGATTGGGGATTTATTTCTAGAAGTGTGTTAAACACTTTTCTCTAGATATTTGCTTATGAAGCTGCATCAAGTAGGTGCCATGGTTACCATCATGTTTGTGACTCACTGCCTGTTCACAGCCCCTTCACTCACCTGTGTGTCCTCTGCTTGTCTGGTTTCTCTGCTTTCTGTTTCCCCTCGTTTGAGAATGGGTTTGTAAGTCTGATGTTCTGTCATGGTGCTTCAGTAGAGTAGCCTGGTGTCCTTTCTGGATAGTTAAGAAATGAGCTGGTCAACAAGAGTAGTTAAAATGGAGCAAGCTTAGCTGTTCCTTGTCCCTTGTGTTAAACATAATGAGTTTAGAGGATTATGAGTCCATGTAATCATTGGGATCTGCTAGACCGGACGTCTGTTTTACTTTTAACTCATCACACTCGTATAGAAATAGCATCTTTTTTTTATGTGAAAATTATTTTGTGTTCTAGCTAGCACTGGTGACTTAATTTTTGAAATGTGCTTTCTGGAATAACACATGTTTAGTATAAAATTATCTTAATAGGACTGGATACTCATTATTAGATTAGTTTTCTAACTGTGAAAAAAAGGTTTCTGGGAACGTTTGAATTTTCATTTATTCTAGACCGCATTAGAATTGTTTAGTATATTCAAATATTTTTCCTTTGGTTTTATTTCCTAGGTTGCACGTTTTCAAAAAATTCCTAATGCTGAAAATGAGACAATGATTCCTGTACTGACATCAAAAAAAGCAAGTGAATTACCAGTCAGTGAAGTTGCAAGCATTCTCCAAGTAAGTGCCTGGTGGGGAGGAAGGGAGTGGATAGTAGAATGAGTCACTTAGACTCTGTAGATAAGTGCTATCTGGTAGAATTTTCTGTAATCACAGAAATATTCTGTTCTGCACTGTCTAGTGCAGTAGCCGCTAGTTAAACATGACAATTGAGGATTTAAAGTACAGATAGTTTAGGGGAGGAACTGAAATTAATTTAATTTAGTTTTTATTCATTGAAATTTAAATAGGTGCATGAGGCTAGTGGTTACCTGATTGGACGGTGCAGCTCTAGATCATTAGTATTGCTAGGGACTGTTTGTGCTGTGTGAGGATTAGTTGGATTAGGAAAATAATTTAATTATTAACATAAGTAGAGTTAGGAGTTTATCTTTTTTTAATGTGTTTTCTAATGTAAAAGCTAAGTACAAGTTCAGAACTGCAAATAAACTTTGCTTATGTAATTTAATCTCTTCCTAGTTTTAAAAAGCACAATCTAATGAAACATGAGGAAAAGAATACTTAAAATTCTCCCTTCAGAATTCACATATTTTAACAGTGGCATTAAAAACATTGGGTATCCTTTTCTTGAGGTTTTTTTTGGGAGGCGAGTTGTATTTATACTCTGTTTTAAAACCACTTACTCTAAATATATTTGTGTCGCAAGACTCTATTAGTGAATTCTATTATAAAGCTTTTGGCCAGAGAAACTTAATTATTTTAGAGATGCAAGTAATTTATTCTTTAATGGTAGTTAAAATAATAAATCATGAGAGGCAGTGACTGAAGAACATAGGTGGTGTTCATAGGGCATAAAATGTCCCAAGAACCAGTTCATGTTAACTTCATTATTTTGAGTAATTTTAGGAACCACAGATTTTCTGCTTGGAATAAATATACAGTCCAAGAACAAAAGGTAACACCAATCTCAGAATTTTGATAGGCTCAGAGAACAAGAAAGATGCATGATCTTTTAGAGAAACTAATTTTAGAAAACAACAAGACAACAGTGAAAATGAAGAAAACTAGTTAAAATGTACTGTTATTTTGCTTTCTGTACATCCTGACTGGTTTGTGTTATTTCTCTTTCTCCAAAGAAAATCATAATTTTTTTGTTTATTAAACTCTATCTTGTTGCTTACATTAAAAATTTTTATTGAGGTATGATTTATATAAAATACGGTATACTCATATTAAATGTACAGTTTGCATTTTGACAGATGTAACCATCACCACAATTAAGATGTAGAAAATTTTTATCACTCTGTAAAGCTTCCACATGTTTTTTGCAGCTAATCCCTCCCAGTGCTCTGGCCCCAGGCAACCAGTGATATGCTTTCTGTCCCCATAGATTAGTTTTGACTGTCATAGAAGTTCCTGTAAGTGTGATCATACATATGTACTTTTTTTGTGTTTTCTTTTTCTTTTCTCTGCTAATATTCTCAATGACTTTTATGGGTAAAATCTCATAGGCTGATCTTCAGAATGGTCTAAACAAATGTGAAGTAAGTCATCGGAGAGCCTTCCATGGCTGGAATGAGTTTGATATCAGTGAAGATGAGCCACTATGGAAGAAGTATATTTCTCAGGTGAGATATTTTTATTTTCTCCTGCTGTGTAACTTACATGTATTTTTGTAAATGTAGTTGTTTACTTTTGTGAAGTTATTTATGGAGAAAGGAAATAATTTTTTAAAATGTTTTTTACCTAAATTTTTTCATTTGTTAGAGTTTATTGTTACATTGGAATTTCTATGATTTTAGTGTGCAAATCTTTAAGGACATAATTACATGGAGGTGATACTGTTAACAGTAGTTTCCTTTGCAGGTGTCTTAACTTAAATATTTTTTATTATAGAAATGCTAATTTTTTTTAAAGTAATATGGCTAGCTTAGAAAATTAGTAGAAGTTAGGTCATTTGACTGCCCGGGTACAAGTTCCACCTTTATTTCTTACTAGCTGTGTGCTCTTTATTATCCTCTGAGCCTTATCTATAAAATGGGGATAATGATCTTAGGAGATAGTAAGCTATCAATAGATGACAGCTATTTTTAATTATATTTTATTAACGTCCTAATCTTTTCAGAAAGATTTACTGTAGGATTTTCTTATCTTTATGACAACTATATTAGTGAAAAGCTGAAAAACTCCTATGGCCAGTTTTCAAGTAGTAGGATTAGTTTGCCAAACAAATAAATTCTTTTTAGTGAAGAAACTTTCTAATACCTTCTAACCTGCAGGTTCTTTTTTAAAAAAAATCTTTAACTTTTCTAAAGGGCCTTGCCTGTTAATGAACCAAAATTTATCAGTTTTAACTTATTTAAATGGATTTGTCTAAAGTAGAAAAACTGAATTTTTAGAGAAGAACCTTGCATCTGTCTTGTTTTTATTGGAATATTTTTTATATGTATATTTGTATTCTCACATTTACCACATTTCCACATTACCTAAAACTTCAGAAGTTTACTCTGGATTTATAAATTACAGTGATTCGACTTATCACTAGGCAATATGATTTTTAATGTTTTGCTTTCTTGATCCTGTTTCAAAGCTAGAGTACCTGCATCATGAGATTGCTGTGAGAATGAAATGAAATAGTGCCTGTAATGTAGTTAGTGCAAGCAATAATTAACAGTAAATATCAATTGTTAATTATAAAGCACTGGATGACTCCTCACTCCTCTACAGAGAACACTGAATTTGTTGTTCTGCAAACATTTGGAGCCTGCCATCTATCGGGTGGTTTCCCTAGTACCACGGCACAGCTGTTTTAGGGTGAAATAAAATGATCACGGGCCTTGCTCTCAAAGTGTGGTGATAGCACCTAATGTTTGAGGGGTTTGTAGTTTACACAGTGATTTAATATACATTCTTGGTTAATCCTTACCACAGTTTTTGGTACAAGGTAGGGAAGCACCCCCAAGGGCTTAAAAAATTAAGGTCACACAAAATTGGAGCTAGATTCAAACCCACGTACTCTGGCTCAGTTTGTGTGTAGTTTGTCAACCCTGAACCACATTGCAGTTGTACTTTTATTTTCCTGGAGCAGTGATTTTCAATCCTCTGTGCATTAGAATCACTTGGGGAGTGCTTTAAAAATGCTGAAGCCTGGGCCCTATGCCCAGAGATTCTGATTTGATTGCTCTGGTGTGAACCTGGGCATTTGTTGGAAACTCTTCACGTGATTCTGATGTGAAGCAGGGTTGCAACCACTGTGCCAAGGAATGGAGCCATAAAGGGAGTGGGAGGTGGTGGCGTCTAACTTCAGAGTTATGATATCCAGGGGCTGAGGCTCTCTGCTGGGATGGATTCTTTGCAAAGTTACTTTGCAACTTTGACGGCGATTGGCACCGTTTCATCAGAGGAAGGCACTCTGGCAGCAGAGCTCTGACGTTTATCTAGGATGTCCAACTGAAAGAATTTGGGGTGGCTCTGGTGCTTGGTCATTTAAGAGCTGCCTGATTGAGTTGGTGCTGTGGTTTGTTTCTTTAGATACTTTTGTCTCTGCTAGCTAGATGTCAGGAAAACCAGTGTTGGGAAAATCTTCAGCTTCTTCTGTGGTGAGGATCTTACTGTCTGCTCTTAGCTGTACTGCCCCTCCCCTGGTGGGGGGTGGTTATTCCTGTGGTGGGTGGGTCAACCACAGAATTGTAATCTATACCCATTTACTTATAGTATAGGAATGCTGAGCAATGTTTGGAATTTATAAATCTTTAGCTTAAAAGTTATTTTCCATTCTAGTCCGGGTAGAAATTCAGAACAGCTTATAGTATACTAAAAATTCATGTGTATTATAAGGAATTGGTAAATTCTTAGTTCTAAGTAATAATGCCCTGATAGTTTTTTTTTTAGGCTTGTGCTGTGCTGGTACACGACTGTCTTTCATACAAAACTGTTGAATTGCTGTTTTTTTTTTTCACTTTCAGTTTAAAAATCCCCTTATTATGCTGCTTCTGGCTTCTGCAGTCATCAGTGTTTTAATGCATCAGTTTGATGATGCTGTCAGTATCACTGTGGTAAGAAAAAATATATATTTTAAAAAATTGTTAATCATATAAATAGGATTGGCTTTTATTTTAGAAAATGAATTGAGACATACCTTAATGCGTCTTCAGGTTTTTTTGTTAAAATCCAAATTCTGGTTTTAGTTGCAGTGATCTCAAGTAATGTTCAAGGGTCTGTGATTGGCACCCTAGAATTATTTTACAATCCGATAATTTCACAGATATGAAATATTTTATAATAATTTTCCAGTTAAATATTTTACTTTTCAATTGAGAATACGTTTGAGTAATCGTGAATGAAGCCTGACATTTTAAAAATTAAAAGTATTTTTTAACAGTGTACTATGTATTTTATTCTTTCCAGTTAGGTTATTCTGGCTTTCATCGTTTTTTTTTTTTTTTTCTTGCCCTTCTGTTTCATTGTAGTATAAAAAAATTTATAGTAAGTATAAGCATTGATTAAAGCAAGTGTGTTAGGCTTAAGGACACAGTGGAAATGAATGTAGAGCTGTGATTCACCAGCTCTTTCTTGTGGACTCCTAGGAGTCTCTGAGATTCTTTTAAGGGAGCATATGAGGTCAGAACTACTTTCATAAAACGAAAAACATGGTTTGTCTTTTTGCTATAGACATTTCCATCAGTGGTGCAAAAGTGATGGCGGGTAAAACTGTTAGAGCTTTGGCTTGAATTAAAATAATGGCAACAAACTGTCTAGTAGTCATTGTTTTCTTTCACTGTTTCTCCTAGCAGTGTTTTTGATAAAACAGTAAAAATTAATTTTATTAAGTCTTGATCTTTAAGTATATACCTTTTTAATGTTCTGTGTGATGAAATGGGAAGTACGCATTGAACTATGATGGTTGTCTCAAGGAAAGGCTGTGTGCTGAGCTGAACTAGTCTTTTACTTGAAAGAATGACAGGTAGACAAACTATGGTTATTAAGACTTGGATAACAGGCATACTTTTTTTGATAGTGAGTGACATAAGCCTATCACTACAAGAAAAACAACTGACAGAATTTGTTGCCAATGGTAAAACTCAAGCTTTCAGTGATAATTTGAATTTTGCAAAAATTTTATGCATTATTTTATGCTGGACAGCTTCCCAGTATTTAAGACTTTATTCTAATGAGATCAGTAGTGATTTTAGTGAATGTGATTTTGTTTTTAACTATTATGAAATGTGCCAACACTTGAAAGATTTGAATAACCAAGTGAATCAATCTTTTCTAAATGACCAGTGCATGATGATACAAAATATTTGGTGACAAAAGAGCCATTCAACATGCAAAAGAGAAATAGGTTTTAACATAACAGATTATGAAGAGTTCATTGATATAGTTTTAGGTTCTATATTGCAAATTACTTTTAAAGTAACAGTTGTCTAATTTTGGTGTAGTAGCTAAGAGTAATATCCACAATCATCTGAAAAGACTTTTAAAATACTCCTCCCTTTTTCAACAATATCTGAATGAGGCTGAATTTTGTTCATATACTTCAGCCTAATCAACATATATCAATAGATTGAATGCAGAAGCAGATACAAGAATCTGGCTTTGTATTAAAGCAGACATTAAAGATAGAAAAATTGAAAACACTGCCACTTTTCCCACAATTTTGGGGGAGGAATATATTTTTCATAAAAAATGTTGTATGTGTTAACACATAATGGGCTGGCTTTTTTTAGATAAGTAGAAATTAAAACTGAGTGATTGAAAAAGTATTTAATATGGTAAATATCAATAGCTGGAAGTCACATAACAAAAACTGGTCATCCGTTTGTAAGAGCATAAAGGGATCCTGAGAGCAAAGAGTTTGAGAAGCCTTCCTGGGGAGGCAGGTCCCTGTCAGCTGTCCATTTTTCCCCACAGGCCTCAAGGTGGAGTTGTGATTCCTTCCCTGGCTGTTTTGTGCTTAGTGTCTGGTGTCTTGGGGCTGCAGATAGAGTCAGAAAAATAAGATATGATTAACAGTTATTACAATGTCTTATTTAAAAAGGTTGTTTGTTTTGTTTAGGCAATACTTATCGTCGTTACAGTCGCCTTTGTTCAGGTGAGTAAGTACCCTATTTTGACAACAGAAAAATGGTATTTTAGTTAATTGTTTAAAAAAATTAAGGTGACTTTTGTTAAAATGTATAGTTAATGGGTATGTTGGTCAGAACAATTTATTCTTTGTTTTTGAAATAATTTCAAAAACAGTAACTCTCCAAGGAAGTTTGTGGAACCAACTTGACTGCTTTGGTTTAGACAGTGGCATCTAGTTTTTTATTTGATGATGTTAAAGATAACTGAAGCAGATGGAAACAAAAAGTACAGTAATAGAAATAAAATCCAGCAGTAGGCTTTTAAATTTTTTCCAGTTAAAAAATTGGGCCAGAGTTCAAATTCCTCATTCCTCCATGGAAGGGCTGTTCTGATCTGGATTGAACTCCCTGTTCAGCATAGACATTGAAACAGTAAAGAAAATATATGAAAAGGAACCCCCTTTAAAAAATTAATGTGAATAATGTGGAGATAATGTCTGGATTTCTGTTGACAAGTATAGATATAAATAAAAACGTGGGCTTTTATGTTTATTTAAATATCTGATAACTTCTTCAGGTTTTAGAACAGTGTTGGCAGGTGTCATTTGATTAGCTAAAAGTTTTAAAGCATGGTTAATAAGACTAGAAGAATTATTCTAGTTTAGGGAAAAATTAATTTGTCATTTGAAATTCTTGTTAATTTGAATTGTAAGACTATATTTTAAGTGGCTGTGGTTATTTTCACATCTATGATTTATTCCTTGGGTATTTCCTGTCATCATCCAGTTTTCCTGTGGTAATCTCTAATTTAGTAATTTGTTTTATAGTCACCGAGTGTAGAAAAGCCAGTTTTAATCAGATTATCTGCAGCAAGTTTGTGAGTTGCATTAGTACACCATCAGGGATCCTGTATCTAGGGAATCCTTTTGCTTAGAACAGATAAAAATTGCCTTAGGGCAGGTGGCGGACTTAGTTTAGCAGAGGTTATTCCAGGCTGAGCCTCATTGGACACAGCTATTCATTTGGTCATGTGGGTGGTACAACGCACTGGACCAGTAACTGGAACCCTTTTGCATCTTTAGTAATGCTACTTATGTATGGAGTGGCTTGCTTCAGAAGTATTCTTACAGTATTATCACTTTGTATGGAAGACGTTAGTAGCTTGGTAATACCCCTACTCTCAGAAAAAATCCCACAAAATTTCTATTTTAACATACTCAGTGTGGACTTTTACACAAAGATAGTGTGTTACACGCCTTAAATGTAGTGGCTGAAACCATCTGCCAAATAAACATCTTTATGATAGGTTCATTTGATAGGTTCATTATTTATATTTGTGTTTTTACTTGTGTTTTAGGAGGAGAATGCTTTTTATAGTCTTTTATTATTTACATCAGCCTTCCCCCCTTTTTAATCTCAATTTCCCATCCTCATTGTACACTCTTGCTAATTAGCTAAAAATAGCTAATTGTTTTGTATAGTCATATAGTGATGCCACCTTACAATAAATTTAAAATTTAACTTTTAGGTGTTCATTTGAGATGGCTGTCAAGTTTGTGTTGAAGGATCATTCTGATATAGAGGTATCTTTGTAGTTGTAGGGAGTAAAGGCTAAGAAGTGTGAAGAGGGAGGTAAAGATTGGGGAGCATCTATGTCATTTATTAGTAGGATCTAGGAGTAGTGAGTGTTTTCTAGCCTTTTATGGAATTTTTGGGTAAAACTTCCAAATTCCTTAATATCCTTGGTATGATTGGGGGAGGGGTGTCTATAATTTTTTTTAATTGAAGTACAGTTGAGATGCAGTATTGTTTCAGGTGCACTATACAGTGATTTGATATTTGCATGCCTTATGAAATGATCACCATAAGCCTAGTAACTGTCTGTCCTGATACAGAATTATTGTAATGTTCCTTATGCTGTATATTACACTGGGTGTCTTGTGATTTTTATATTTACAGATTTACCTTACTCTCACATTTGTTCCTCTTGCCTAAGTAGTAAAGACAGATTTAGTTCTAAGTTATTCATATACAGCTTTGCATTTTCTATTTGAAAATGTTTGTGATGGGTATGCCGTTTTGATTAGTGCTAGCACTGCAGTCATTTCAAAACACCCCCCGACTTTCACTCCCACTACTCTCCCTACCCCTTCTTCTCCCTTTTTAACCTTAGATCAAAAGATTGGTGTACTTAGTGCAGACATGTGACAAAAATAGCAATGATGTTGTGTGAAGCAAGACATCCCACATTACTGAGGTGAAGGATGTCTCTGACTCTCAGCTGTGATTGTATGGTTGGAAGAAGGCTGGAGCCTCACTGAGTTAGGGCCCCTGAGAATTTCCCCTTCCAGGTAATTCAGTCATGGGAAAGGTGTCTGTCAGGGTAGGGCAGCCACATCTCTCTCCTTGCCCACACAGATTTGTTTCACAAACCTTTATAGTTGCCTTGGGCTTGAATCCTCAAAGCCAGTGTTGTTTGCAGTTAATTGTCTTTGACTTTCTTGGTCATTAAACACTAAAAGTAAAGTTATCTTAATTATAAGGCTCAATGATCTTAACTTTTAATGACTGAAAACTCTATACTCTTTGGACACACTAATCAGTTTTCTTCACTTTCTTATAAGTAACTTGACCTTAGGTTTGCACACTGAATATTGAAATATAAAATTGAGGGACTCCCCTGGTGGCCCAGTGGTTAAGACTCGCACTTGCAATGCAGGGGACATGGGTTCGATCCCTGGTTGGGGAACTAAGATCCCACATACTGCATGGTGCGGCACTCCCCCCCCAAATAAATATAAATATATATGTATAAAAAATTGAGAATACTTAATTATCAAAAATTGGTCACTATAATTTAACATAAGGGACAAGCTTTTATGGGTAGGAATATAAATGCAAATAAAGAAGAAGATAAAAATTGGGAGAAATGCTAAAATAATGATTGGGGTCAATATTTAGTTAGGTTTAACATAGTATATGTTCTTAAGAATGTACATATTTGTATTTCTTTATAAATATTTTTTCTTAATTTTTTTTAATAGGAATATCGTTCAGAAAAATCTCTTGAAGAACTGAGTAAACTTATGCCACCAGAATGCCATTGGTATGATCCTTGTTTCTGATATGTATTTCTACTCTTAAAAGTAGAAATTAAATGTGACTAGTACAGTGTACATTGTGGCCCAATATTTGTTTAAACATAAGGTAGAAACCATTAATCTAACATGAGAAATTCATGCCCTATTCAGTATATCAAGTTGTACTATTAAAACTTTCATTACTTCTAATTTTGAGATTCTTGAGACATGGATTTATTTAACAGATACTTTCTGTGTGTGACTATGTGCCAAGCACTGTTGTGGGTGCAGTGATATATAATCAGACGTTGGTGATTGAGAAAGTTGCTACAGTTTTCACATTTTACATTTGAGCAACTGGATAGCTTTTCCAGTGCTTTGTTGTTTTTTTTTAAATTCATCTTAGCATCTTAATTACCAAGAGCACAAGAGTAAGTCTTTTCTTGGTTTCTGTATTTGACTTATCTCCTTAGAAGTGGTGATAATGCAATATATTTTCCCTCAGGCAAGCCCACTGGAAGGAATTTCTTAAAATAAGTGGCCTGGCTTGCTTTCTTCCGCCGTGGTTGTTTCTGTTTCATGTTACAGTGTGCGTGAAGGAAAATTGGAACATACACTTGCGCGAGACTTGGTTCCAGGTGATACAGTTTGCCTTTCTGTTGGGGACAGAGTTCCTGCTGACTTGCGCTTGTTTGAGGTGAGTTTGATGTCTTAGTCTGTTTGAGCAGCTGTAACAAAATAACACATAAATATACTTCTCACAGTCCCGGTGGCTGGAAGTCCAGGATCAAGGCACCAGCATGGTCACATACTGGTGAGGACCCTTTTTCTGGTTCATAGCTGGTACCTTCTTGCTATGTCCTCACATGGTGGAAGGGGCTAGAGAATATATCCAGACAAAACTCTTAATTCAAAAAGTTACATGCACCTCTGTGTTCATAGCAGCACTATTCACAATAGCCAAGACATAGAAACAACCTAAATGTCCACTGACAGAGGAATGGCTAAAGAAGATGTGGTACATATATACAATGGAATATTACTCAGCCATAAAGAGAATGAAATAATGCCATTTGCAGCAGTGGACCTAGAGATTATCATGCTAAGTGAGTAAGTCAGAAAGAAAAAGACAAATATCATATGATATCACTTATATGTGGAATCTAAAATAGGACACAAATGAACTTATCTACAAAACAGAAACAGAGTCACAGACATAGAGAAAAGGCTTGTGGTTGCCAAGGTAGTGGGGGGTGGGGGAGGGATGGACTGGGAGTTTGGGGTTAGAAGACACAAACTATTATATATAGAATGGATAAACAACAGGGTCCTACTGTATAGCACAGAGAACTATATTCAGTATCCTGTAATAAACTATAATGGAAAACGATATGGAAAAATAATGTATATATATGTATAACTGAATCACTTTGTTGTACAGCAGAAATTAACACAACATTGTAAATCAGCTATACTTCAATAAAAATAAAAAAATTAAAGAATAGTAACAGATGTATAATTAATAAAGAAAGGGAACAACTTTTCTAATCTAAAAGAAGGCAAAAAATAAGAAAAGAACAGGAATAGGAACATAGAATAAATAGATGGGTCAAATAAAGAACAAATATTAGGAAGAGCTATAGAACCCCACTGTATTAGTGCTTATTTTAATTGTAAACGGATTAAATATTCACTTAAAACACTGAGATTATCAAAGTGATGTAAAAAGCAAATGCAATTTAAAACAGTGACATATCTAAACTTTTTTCTTTTTCCCTTAAAATATATCTGTTTTTCCCATAGAGTCTTTTGAGGTATCCATGTAGTAAATCAGCAGTTCTTTATGGAAATGAGTGTTAGGCATTGTGGGAGACACAAAGATGGTGTGATAGAGTTCTTGCCCTCAGGGAGCAGACTGTTGGTGTACACAAATCACCATAAGATAAGATAGAACTGGGTAAGTGAAAGAGAACTACAAAGAATGGAGTAGAAAATTTAGAGAAGGGAGAGGTTACTTCTGATTTGAGTGAAATGGGCATGCCTTGGACAACATTGATCTGGTGGTCATAATCGAAGGGTAGTACTGAACAGAGATGGAGCAGCAGCAGTATTTAGATCCCTTTGAGTGTTCTGGTATGTGATTAGATCTGCAGTTTGTTAAAGATAGAAAATTTATGGTAGAATCAGGGGGCCTTGGATATGAAGCTCCACTTCAGATTTTATTGGTTGGGATTTAGCTTTGAATGTCATACCTAGCTGGCAATGATGTTACGTTTAATCCTGCCACTGTGTGTAGAATATGTTGAAGGGATGGAGTAAGGAACGTAGTATAAGAAGCCCTCATAGCCCATGAGAATGCCAGTCTCATCTGTTATTGAAATTGACATGTACAGAGCTGTCATTCTTTGAATACCTAGTGTGTCCCAAAACATGAGCGTTCTCATGTGGAGGTTATGGAAAGTCTGAAGAACATTTGGAATTATAAGTACAAGCTCATTTAATCTTGAAATAAAGAAAGGTTTTTCTTCCAAATACTTAAAATTTATCCTTAGAAAGATATCAGATTGCTTTAATTGTTGAGTGCAAATAATACAATACCGAAAGTATTGGGAATGTTAATTTTACTTTATTACCTTCTTTCTCCCCTTAGTAGGTCTTTTTATATCTTTTTTACTCATTTCTTGTCGCTTCCTCCTGTCCCTAATATTTGGTTAATGACAAAACCTTGAATTATTCTTCCTTAGAGATGTAGTAGGCCTGTCACTTGATAAAAATCATCTTCCCCTCCCCCAAAGAACCCTAATTTGAATCCATGAAGTTTTTGTCACCATTTATTCTGGAGTGCTTCTCTTCTAATTCAGAAGCAGACCTCCTCAGTGGGATAGTTAGAAGATGATTTTCCCATTGTTTGAACAATTTGTGCAGTATAATGACACAGAAACTTCAAAACACCTTTTGACTTGGTAAAGTATTTAAGGATTTCATTTTAACAAGGGTTAATTGAGAATTACCTCAGATAATTAATACAATTAATTTTCTCATATAGGAAAATACTTGTCAGAATATGGATTAGTACATATTTTATCCATTCAGCAAATATATATCGAAGACTTACTGTGAGTTTAATAAGAGGGATTTTTGACGTTTTAAAGCTTGATGCTGTAAAAATTAGAAGTGTATGCTTTGTGGAGTAATTGATTAGTTGTGATAATTTTCCCCCTACTTGTTAACTTTTCAGACACTTCATCAGCACGTTTTATTTGGCAGTGCTGTGCTTAGGTTGTTTTTGTTCCAGTTAATCCACTTTACATATATAGTTGAACATCTTTAATTCCTTCCGTCACTTCTCTCCCCTACCTGGTACCAGAGGCACGTTTTTGCAACTACTTTGATAGTAGATTGAGACAACATTCCTAAAAGAATTGAGCCTTTCCTGCTGCTTCTAGATTTAAATGTACTGACCGAAGACATAAGAAAGCTGATAAGGTGAAATTCTCTTCTGGACACAGGTTACTAACTTTTTGTAATTAAATTGGCTTATTGGAATGTTGTTTGCTGAATTTGGTTGTAGTGAATGATTATGTAAGGCTAGCTGGTTATTCGATGTTCCTACATGAGACAAGCTCTTTGTTAGAGTATAAAGGAAACAGAAGACTCCTCAGTTATCCTTGGGATATTATTAATTTTTCACAAAGAAAGCACATGGATTTCACTTTGGAAAAAGCAAGTGTAGGACTTTTGCAGTATAGTTCTTTTCGTGTGGACATGGCCCATGGCCAAGGTTGCCACTTCAGCATTGTCATTGCTGCAGCTCTAGGGTTCCTGTCATAATTTCAGTGGTTCAGACTTCAGCTGTCATTCTTGCGTGGGCCTGTAGTAGCATCTTGTCAGCAAGTTCAATGACTCACTGCTATATAACTTTTATCTGGTATTTTCTGGCTGTGTCTTAAGTCAATTCAGGATGCTGTAATAAAATACAATAGACTGGGTGGCTTAACAGCAGATGTTTATACCTTACGGTTCTGGATGCTGGGAAGTCCACAATCAGGGTCTGGCAGAATTGGGTTGTTGGTGAGGGTGCTCTTTTGTCTTGAAGTCTTTTTGCTATGTCTTCATATGGTAGAGAGAGTGATCTCTTTTCCTCTTACAAAGCCACTGATCCCACTATGTGGGTCTCACCCACATTACCTTCTTTAACTCTGATTACCTCCCAAGACCCAATCTCCAGTTATCATCACATTACATTGGAGTTTAGGACTTCAGCATGAATTTTTGGGGGACAGAATTCAGTCCATAGCAGGCTGAGTCTATCTTTTGTAAAACCGTTTTTAAAGAAGATTAATATTGATAACTTAAGGATTTCTGTATTTGGTTTTCTTGCCTGAGTCAGTTTTCCATGGCCGAGGAATGAGCGAATATGTGTTGGTGGCAGTAACCTTACCAGCATAGGAACCTTAGAATTATTTGTGGAACTTGGATAGTAAAACTTAGAAGAATTGAGCTATGGGCATGTTCTCCAGTTTTTTCCCTTAGGATTTTTATTTTAATTTTTTAGTAGTAGTTGAGAAGAGATACCTCTGCCTAGTTAATTGGGGGCAGCCAAGGGATTGGTCAGACAGTGACTTGAGATGAAGCAATCTTATAGACTATACATATCTGCATAGCAGTACATTTTGCCTTTTTGGAAACATAACATATTTTCCATAATGTTCCAGGTAAAGTCTATATCAAAGTTTGAACAAAGAATTCTTTGTAAGAGAAAATAATGTAAGAGTCAGAGGAAAAGAGGATTTCTTTTGGCTGTTGAAAATATTTTACCTCTCAGCTTCAAGTTTTTAACTAAACCCAAAATATTGCCTGAAATGTAGCAAGATTTTCTTTCACTTGGAGTACTGAATGATTAATTCTATTGATACTTTCTTCTGTGGCTCATGTGTTACAGTTATTAGCACATATCATTCTTTGAAACTGTCTTCAAGATCTACACACAGGGTACAGTTGCCACTTTTTTTTTTCAAACCCAATTTTTGTTTAAATGGGAATGTCTTAATTTTTCATTTTTGAAAGATAGTTTTGCTGGATATAGAATTCTCTTTGATTTTTTTAAAGCACTTTAAATATGTTATTCTACTGGTTCTAGCTGCCATGGTTTCTGATAAGAAATGGGATGCTAATCTTATTGAGAATCCCTTGTACATGATAAGTTGCTTTGCTCTTGCTGTTTTCAAGATTCTGCCTTTCTCTTTCAGCAGTTTGGTTATAATATCTCTCAGTGTAGATGTTTATGAGTTTATCCTGTTTGGAGTTTATTTGTCTTCTTTGATGTATAGATTCCTGTCTTTCATTAAATTTGGGAAGTTTTCATCCAATATTTCTTCAGATATTCTTTCTTCCCACTTCTAGTTTTTTTTCTTCTAGGACTCTTATAATGCTTAAATTGGTATGCATTTTACACTTTGTCTTCCCTGGTATATGTGGTAGCCCTTCCAAGCCTTTATTTCTTCAAAGAACTAACACCTTAGTCTCTTCCTTTTCAGTCTTTTGGTTTTGTCTGCTGCTTGCCCTGTTCTGTGCTTTGCCTGCTAGTATATGTCTTTAATCTTTTGGCAGATACCTGGAAAGCTACTCTAGCTGGAGTTGGGATGTGAAGTAAAGGTCATCCTCTGCACCAGTCCTTCAGAGAACTGCCAGACAGGTCAAAACACACAACTATAGTATTTTAGGAGCAGGGTCCAGGAACAGAAGCTTCCATCTCCACAGCTATTGCTGCTTCTCTTGGGAATGGGGCATAGCAGACAGGCAAATAAAAATGCCTCTTTCTTCTCAAGCATTTCCCTGGTTGCTGGTTTTTTTTTTTTTTTTTTTTTTTTTTTTTTTTTTTTTTTTTTTTGCAGTACGCGGGCCGCTCACTGTTGTGGCCTCTCCCGTGGCAGAGCACAGGCTCCGGATGCACAGGCTCAGCGGCCATGGCTCACGGGCCCAGCCGCTCCGCGGCATGTGGGATCTTCCTGGACCGGGGCACAAACCCATGTCCCCTGCATCGGCAGGCGGACTCTCAACCACTGCACCACCAAGGAAGTCCCTCCCTGGTTGCTTTTTTATTCCAGAGTTTATTGTCAGTTTTTGCCAGCTTATGATTTTTTAGTGGAGGGACCAGTTGTTTGAGTGCCGTGCTCGACTATTTTCTGTGATGTTACTCCTGAGTTGTAAGTTTTTATATTGACTTCAGTGTATTTTTTTGGCAGGCAAATTTGATAAATTGATTTATAGTATGTTGCTCCCTCCTTATTGTGATTTATCACTGAAACTTCGCTTTTAAATTTCTGAATTATTAAACTTATATACATACTTGTAAAAAAGCAATTTACAAACATCTTAGGAAGTAGAGATTTTAAATTAGCTGTCAAAAGAAATTGACTAGAATGTTGGAAAAGGTGTATTTGTGGAATGTGGAAACATTCATATTCACTAAAAGCTATTTGATATAATCACTTGTGTTTGACTTTGGAAAAGATGTATTTTTCTTTAATAGTATCATACAACTGAGAAAACCATTCCTTACTTAGAGTGTTAGTAGGAGTGTTAGTTCTCTAAGATTGTATAAGCTGGAGCTCTGCTTAGTGTCTTGTTGTCTGATTTTTATAGTTTAGTGGTTAAAAGCTATTGTGAGCTGAGGGATGCTATTCATTTTAAAATGCTGAAGAGAAAGAACTCTTTTTTTCCTCAGTAAGTCACTAGAATTTAAAAAGACAGTATGGGTGGGTTAGAAGTGAGACTTAAGTGTCTTTGTTTTAAGAGTATCTTTTTACATTGGTAGGAAAGGACTGTTGCAAAAATAGGTCCCCTTTTGAAATTTTGTTCCTTTTAATGGTCTTACTGAAATATCTTATAAATCATTGTTAACCGAATTTAAATTATTGCCTTTAAATTATTGACAACTTGATCAAGTTCAATCTGTACTCTTTTTTTTTTTTTAAATAAGAACCACTGTATGTACACTTTGTGTTGCCGTATGTGGGCTCTCTCTAGTTGCAGCGAGCGGGGGCTACTCTGTTGCTGTGCGTGGGCTTCTCATTGCAGTGGCTTCTCTTGTTGTGGAGCATGAGCTCTAGGTGAGCGGGCTTCAGTAGTTGTGGTACACGGGCTCAGTAGTTGTGGCTCGGGGGCTCTAGAGTGCACTCAGTAGTTGTGGCACACGGGCTTAGTTGCTCCGCGGCATGTGGGATCTTCTTGGACCAGGGATCAAACCATTTCTCCTGCATTGGCAGGCAGATTCTTAACCCCTGCACCACCAGGGAAGTCCCTGAATCCATACTCTTAAGTCAAGTTTGCAAGCATTTACCATGGGATAAAATTCATTTCATGTTAACACTTGGTTGGTTGGGCTTTGATTAATAAGCTAGAGCTCATGAAGAATTTTTAATTATATTTTCCTTCATTTGAATAAACAGTAAGAGGAATCTTAATTTTTGAGAGCATAAGTAAGAAATTTTATCATGATCAGGCAGTTGCAGATGAATATTTTGGAAGATTCATTTCTGGGGAAAGAAATCCATTTCTGATTTGCTTTTAATTCTGGACTAGAGGTGATTAACCTAGGAGCATACAACATACTAAGATGTTCTTTAGTTTATGAACTTATTTGTAGTGACCAGTTGTACCATATTAACTGTAATTATTTTAAGCAGTCACTTTTTGCTTTCCAGGAAACCTTTGTGACTTTGGCATTTACCTTATTTCTGCCTAATGTTTTATAGGAATAATCCTGTGAATTATTTTCAACCATTTAAATTCTGTAGATGTTAAATATTCAGATTGTGGGATTATGTATGCATCTTGATTCTTATTTACATTCTGCTTTTTGAACTGTGTTTTGTCTTATTTACACCTCCACCGTAGTGCTTGAGGAAAAATGAAGAGAAAGTGGAACATAATCAGTTTCCTTATTAACAGCTTTTCTGAAGGTTTTATGTTTAAACTTGATTGGAAGGCATGGAGCTGGCTGATTCTTTGACTTCATTTTATCCTAACCGTTCTCTCATGAATGCAATGGATAAATGACTCTAATGTCTTTCTTCTCAGGTGAATTAAATTGTGACTTTGTTAAAGTGTAATAATTAGGCTTGCCTACTTTATTAAGGTACCACCCTTCTTAGAAATGACTTCCCCTTACTCTCTCAAAACCTTTTCCTGTGAAAACTTGCAGTCACCATTAAGAGAACTAACTTGTCACTTAGAAAATACTCTTGTTCAACAGACAGTTGAGAGCTATGCTACATTGTATGATTTAGACAAGTTTTATTAATAATGTATTGTTAATTTTAACAGATTTATAATTATATAGGAAAAAAAGATAAGGACCCAAAGCTCCCTTTCCTTCCACATTAGTTTGTATACTAACACAGGGCTGATGGTTGTTTTACAAAAAATTACATGCCTCTTTTCTGTAGAAAAACCTGATTTGAACAAAAATTCTTACTCTCTTAAATGGTTGTTGCACTGCTGAGGCTGACACTGAAGAGCTGGGTCCCTGACAGAGTCAATAAAAGCCATGCTTGCCCCCTCTTTTTAAAAAGTCAGATTATATTTGTATTCCTTGACAACCACCTAATGTTAGTATTTATCCTTGTTTAAGATTTACATTTGAAGTAAAAATTCTTCAGTGGGAAAACGTAAATTTCAACTTTCTCACAGAGAAAGGAGTTCTATAGCTTGTATACAAGTATTAGTTTGTTTTTAAATATTAGCAGGTTTTTCTTATTAAGAGCTTAGAAAATTACAAGCAGTTCTGATTTTTGTAACAAGCATTAAAGAGGAACTTGCTAAACAAAATAAACCATTTGTTGACTTTTGTAATTTAGAAGAATAGGAGTTAATTTGTTAACTGTTTGGGTTTCAGCTCCATAGCTTATAAGGTGTGTAAACAAAATAAACCATTTGTTGACTTTTGTAATTTAGAAGAATAGGAGTTAATTTGTTAACTGTTTGGGTTTCAGCTCCATAGCTTATAAGCTGTGTGATGTTGGGTGAAGCACTTAATCCTTCAGTATGTCTGTAAAATAGGGCTAATACTACTAGTGCTTGCCTCATTGGAGTTGCTAGTAGCTAAGTAGCTGTTAGTAGATAACTTAGTATAGGTGTGTAGCATGGTGCCTAGCAGATAGTGAGCAAGGAAGTGTCAACTGACTGTTTTTAGTATTAGCATCATCTTTGAAGAAAGATCTAACTTTTTTCTTACTTGGGAATAAATGTGTTAGTGTGAAAAATTATATAGACTTAAGATTAATTTGGGAAGAAGAGTCAAATAAATGTGTTCTTTTAATTAAAAAAATTCATTGCTTTTGAACATGGCAGGTGTTTTTTTTTTTTGAATCTCTAGTTGTGGTGAAGTAATGAACCCCAATTTACCTGGCCTATCTTTGCATACATAATTATATAAAATGGGAAGCCTTTTAAAGACTAAAGGACTATCAGATCTGTGTTTTAAGGAATACTTTTTATAAGCCTGTTTTGATACTAAAATCTATCACATTTACATGGTACTAAACTTTCAGGAAATGCTAACACAGTTTGGTCTCTCTGGAGTTGTATGATATAATTTATTTTTATTCTGAACATTCTTAAACTTTATGATCTAATGTTATAAACTTTTGATTATATTTGCAGTGTTATATGCCTGCCTAGCACAGGAATGCACCTAGCATGTTCCTGTCCCTACAGGCTTTGTACTTTGTGCTCCTTTTGCCTAGAATCCTTCCTCCCTGATTATGGCCCAACCTTGGGGCCCTCACGCCATTCAGGGCTCTGCAAAAGGGTCATCTGCTTTTGAGAGATGTTCTCTCTCTATCTAAATGTCACTCTCCATTCTTACCATGTATTTTCTCCCACTATCAAGCATTATAGTATCCACTCTTGTTTATTTTTTCAAATCAATTTTCCATTAGAATAAAAGCTGAGGGCAGCAGTAAACTTTGTTTAATGCTGATTCTCACTCTTTGTGATATAGTACAGGGCCTGGCATATTATAAGTATTAATAAATATTTTTAAGTGAATGAATCAATGGCATTAATCAAATCAAAAGTTTTATTATATAGATGGGGAGAAATAATTCATTAACTCAATTTTTAATAATTATTTTCTGTGAGATTTTTTTAAGGTATTTATGGTCATAACAAAATAACCATTTAAATAGATGAGATTTATTCCCCTTCCCCACCCCACAAAAAAGAAAAAACAGGATTTAAATTTAGAGTACTTGGTACATAGTAGGAATTGTCAATCAGGAGGCCCAATTCAGAACACCAGCTCAGTTTATAATAGCAGTGAGACTGCACATTTAACTGCTCTGGGTTCATTTTCTTATCTTGTTTTCTTTCTAGGGTCTAACCCAGTGCCTGGCACATAGTTAAGGTAGTCAGTAAATGTTGCTTAGGTGAGTGAATGAACCTATAAAATGAGTAAAATCATGAACTAGTTTGTAGTTTCCCAAAGAGCCTCCTAATGATCCTTGAACTAGAGCTTCTGGAATAAAATGGATCAAAGATGTTTGGAAAACACTCTTCTGTTGATTCTGAAACCTGAGTACAACATCAGAATTACCTGGAGGGCTCGTAAATGCAGTCTGTTAGGTTCACTCTCCCCACCTCCTTGTTTGCGGTAGGTCAGTGAATTTCTTAAAAAGCTCTGAGGTGTTAGAGGTGATGCTGGTTCTGCTAAGACCACACTTCCACAACCCCTGCTGTATCTATTCCTGTTGAGGTGCCTCACACTCGTGCATTGTAATTTTTGAGAAGCACTATGGTAGGGGAAGCTGTTTAATTCTTAACACAGTGTTTCTAAAACTTCCTTGACCAGAGTACTCCTCCCTTGTATGTATGTGTATATATGTGTGTGTCGGTTTATCAATGATCATCCATCTGTAACACTATACACAATGCCTATTAGCATCCTTGGAACTGTTGTTCTGTGGGCCATACTTAGAAACAGAGCCAGGTCACATCTGCAGTATTTTCCACATATAAAATGATGATTTTTCTTTTCATGCTTGGGTAGGTGAATTCTTAGTTGTGTTAGGAGTGCAGCCTTCAGTATTGAACCCCATTACAGAGTTGGATGGTGATATGATATTCATGATCTGCATGGAAACATTTATATACATTTTTTATTCTTGCTGACATAAATTTAGAATAAATGTAGGGATGTATAGCAGGAAAAATTTCATGAAAATTAAACCCAAAGTGATGAAATTATTTATTTCTCAGTACCTTTTATATCTTTCAGTCATATTTCTCTTCTGTTATAGTTGGTTTAAATCTGTCAAACACATTTTCAGGACTTTAGGATATGGCGAAATTAGGAAATAATTTTAGAAAACTCATGAGAGTCGAGTTTTCTCTAAATAAAGATTGTCTCAGCTATGTCTCCTTTTCCCTAGTTGTATTTGGAAGTTTAGGCTAATTTTGTCTCATGGTTCTGTCTACTTTGCATGTAGATTTTGTTGACTTAGCTTCTTCTTTTTTTTTGGGGGGGGGGGCTGCATTAGGTCTTTGTTTCTGTGTGCGGGCTTTCTCTAGTTGCTGCGACGGGGAGGGGTTACTCTTCCTTGCGGTGCAGAGTCTTCTCATTTCAGTGGCTTCTCTTGTTGTGGAGCACAGGCTCTAGGCTCATGGGCTTCAGTAGTTGTGGCTGACGGGCTCTAGAGCACAGGCTCAGTAGTTGTGGCGCACTGGCCTAGTTGCTCCGTGGCATGTGGGATCTTCCTGGACCAGGGCTCGAACCCATGTCCCCTGCATTGTCAGGAAGATTCTTAACCACTGTGCCACCAGGGAAGTCCCTAGCTTCATTTTAAAATATGGTTGTACCTATTCTAGTCTACTGTCTTAAAGTAATGGATATGATAAAAGATTTAATTTATAGAAGGGAGGATATTTGTGGAAGGAGTGATGGTTACAAACTCCTTAGATGTTAAGTTTAGCAGAGAGAGTCTTCAAACATGAACTTACTGGAGTGCTTTATGTTCCCCAAGGCTGTGGATCTTTCCATTGATGAGTCCAGCTTGACAGGAGAGACAACACCTTGTTCTAAGGTGACAGCTCCTCAGCCGGCTGCCACTAATGGAGATCTTGCATCAAGAAGTAACATTGCCTTCATGGGAACACTGGTCAGATGTGGCAAAGCAAAGGTAAATTTTCTTTCTCGTTTTAAAGATAGCAGTTCCTTTGTTTTCAACCATTTCCTCAATTCTTTTTTGGCTAGTTTTATGTGGAGCTTTTAAAAATATATGATGAAGAAATGGCAGAATTGAACCTAATCCTTGGCAGATATTTGTGAGACTAAGGAGAAGCCTTGTCCCTGAGGTATAATACATCCATAGTTCTGCCATTTACCAGGTAATGGATCCTGTAAAAGCATAGCCCTCAGTACCTGTTCTTTTCTTTCTTTTTTTGATAGAAACAGTGGCTTGTGGATATGTTCACCATTGGTTAAATAAAATTTCAATTTAGTTGATATGATACTGGCTATAATATTTGGACTACATATCACTCTCCTACTGATTGATTTCAAATATTTTATTTCCTGGATTTTAATATTACACAAATGTAAAAGGCATCATTCAGTAGCATTTGAGAGGGAAACTACATTAAATGTCTCTACTGAATATAAGAAAGGTTCAAATTTCAGAAATATTAACATAGACAAAAAAACGGGCCACAGAATTGAGTCAGTAATAAGTTTAATGAGATGTTTATTTTCAAGGATCTATAGTAACATCAAAAGTAAATTTGCTGAGGGAACCTTGGATACGTTATGTCAGACATCTTGACTGTGGGTGGCTTTGGAGAAAGGGAATGAAGGGGTTTTGTTTTTTGGTTGAGAGGTGATTCCATCTGAATGTAAATATGTTTTCTTGTTTTTCCCTTTAGGGTATTGTCATTGGAACAGGAGAAAATTCTGAATTTGGAGAGGTTTTTAAAATGATGCAAGCAGAGGAAGTGAGTAACAAACTTAGTTTGTTAATGATGTTAGTTTGAAATCCGAAATATTTTCCATTGTAATAGAGGAAAAGAGAATATTGGAGGATTTTGTTAATTTTGGAAGTAATATTTTATTCAGAATATCACTCAGTTTGTGCTTAAAATCATAAGTGGAAAGCCTGTAATTGGAAGGGTTTGAATTAGCACTTAATATTCTGAAATATTCTGATGTTTATTTATTGTTCATAGGAGAAGAAGGTTTAGCCAGTTATTTATAAGGCTTATTATTTTTAGAAATTACCTTTATTCTATTAAATTTAAAGATTACTAAATAGTATATTTGTACTTTAGAACATGTCTTTTACCAAAATTCCCAATTTTACATAATTCCAAGTATCTGGAGAAAAAAAGATTGCAAAGTGAAATAACTTGGAAGATACCCTTGTTGAAGGATATTGAAGATTAGTTCTCTCATTTAAAATATCTTCTTATATTTAAAAAAGAAGTTGCATTCTACAAATATCATTTCCTTCTCAAATTATCTGGATTTCTCAGGTAGCCTGCCAAGACTCCCATATGTGATGGCAGTGTGTAAAACCGTCCCAAGCTTGGGGGTGAAGGGATCGCCAGAGATCAGGGAGCCAACAGGGTAAAAAGACTTGGGTTACAAGCATCTTTGTAAGGAGAAAGAGTAGGAAAATGAGGGGCAGCTGATGATAATGAAGTCCTGGGGAAACCGCTAGGGAGAATAGATTTTTCCTCAAAGAGGCATAGAGAGCCACGGACCTTTTCAAATAAACGGGTTTTTAACAGTCTAAGCCTCACAGTTTTCTCAGTGAAGGAGCTAAAACTTACCTCAAGGGAGAGTTGTGTATGTCATGGGTGTGTTAAGCATGAGCATGTGTGTGTCAGACACCTAGAGTCCCTGGCACCTAGTAAAGCTCACTAAATTTCGGTAATTGGGTAATTGTGGTGACACTCTTTTCCAATTTGTCAAGGCACCAAAAACCCCTCTGCAGAAGAGCATGGACCTCTTAGGAAAACAACTTTCCTTTTACTCCTTTGGTATAATAGGTAAGAGAAGAGTGAGTATGTATATCTCCTATATTTGCTTAGGTTTATTTTTTGAGTGGGAAGGGGGAGTTAGATACATACATAGAAACATTCCATTCATTCATTTATTCGGCTACTATTACTTTTTTTAAGCTATAAAACTAATCCCCAGCTGTTGTCCTTTTCTACAAAGATAAAATAGAACTCTGTAATTCCTGTAATCAAAGAGCATTTCTATAAACATTTTAGTATTTGTCTTTCTAGTCTTCAATAAAATATGATAGTATTGTGTTATGCCTACTTTTCTTTTTTTGTTTTATGTATCCCATCATAAACATCTTGTCATTAAATAGATACTCTTCTAAAACAAATTTAAAGGTTGTATAGTATTCCATTGTGTGAATATGTGTGTGTATACATATATAAAAAGCCAGTGCTCTTTTGGACATTTGTGTAGGTTTTTAAAGTTTTAAAAAATTGTGTAAGTGATTCTTCAGTGCAGTTATCTTATTATAAACACCTCCTATTTCCTTAGGATAAATTCCTGAAAGTGAAATTATCGGGTCAAAGAGTATCTGTGTGATTTTAAAATTTTTGGCATGTTTTTAAAGGCTTTTGTTTCATATTGGCAAATAATATTCCATCAACAAGATAAAAGCCTCTCTTCCAGCACCCTTGCCAGCTTTTTTGTCATTAACTTAATAGGTGAAGAAAAGTCTTCTCATTATTTTATTTCAAAATTCATTATTCGAGAAACTGAACACTTCGTCATATGTGTGTTAGTCCTTTTTATTTTATGACCTGCTGGTTTATTTCTTTTGTCCCTCTTCTTTTGTGGTGTAAGTCTTAGATTGGTCACAGCTCTTTGTATAATTAGGATATTAATCCTTTTGTTTTTTAAGTTAAAAGTATTTTTTTCTCCTGATTTTTAAATTGCTTTTGAGGGCTGTATAATAAACTTGGTAGGGAGGGGAGAGATGTGTGTAATGAAACAGTCTCTTGCCTGAGATTCTTATCACCCTCCTGTTGATAATTAGTGCAGTTAAGTTTCTGTCTGTGTTCTATTCATAAAGGCTCTCCCAACCCCATGTGGGAGAATGTTTTTTGTTTATAGTTATTTAAACATCACTATAATACTTTAGTTTTTACTTTTGGCACTTAATTTTAATATTTTATTTATAATTTATTTTAGTATAAGACAAGGTAGAGTTATTACATTTTTACTCAAAAGTTAATTATCCTAGTACCATCAATTCCATAGTCCATTCTTAATTCACTGAGTTGAAACAACATCTTTATCATAACATTAAACACATCAATTTTGGATTCTTTTCCCTGTTTCTTTCTTTCTTTTTTTTTTTTTTAAAGAGAAAACTAACATGTATATTGGAAAAGCAGAGCACATGCGGAAGGATGCATGGATGAACTCTGCAAGAGAGTCCTCTGTTTAATTCTTCTATGATGTTATTTTAATTTTTCTTGCTAGCTTTTAAGATAACAATGCAATTTTAAGACAACATTTCTGCTGTACAGTTTCAGTGAAATAACTTCTTAAATATTAATCCTGTTGATCCATTTCTCATCATAAACATAAAGTAGAAGATGGGAAGGTATTTCATTCTTTTTGTTTAAATGGTATGTATGTTCTCATAGCTCCCTTCATTTGGTTATTGCTGTTTATTTTTTAGAATTTATAGTGAATTTGGTAGAAGGGCAATTTAACCAATTAAATCTTTCCAGTTTTTATTAACACTGTACCATTAAACCACATCAAATTTAGTGATAAAAATTTTTCAACTTTATGGTTACCTGGTTTTAAATGCATTGGACATAATTTTTCTTGTTAGAGTAGTATATGGGATAGGAGAAGGATCAAGATCAAAATCAAGGGTCAGCAGACTTTTTGGTAAAGTGCCAGGTAGTAAATGTTTCAGCCTTTGGTTCACATGTTCTGTGTTGGAAATACTCAACTTTGCCATCAGCACAAAAGCGACCACAGACAATTTACAATGGGTGTGGCTGTGTTTCAACAAACTATTTACAAAAACATGTAAGGGGGCCATAGATTGTATAGTTTGCTGGACTCTGGTATAATTCACTGGACAAAATTTCATTTATCGGGATAGTATTTGGGATGGGATCTAGATCATTATTTTGTAGTTGCAGAAAGATGAAGAAGACCTTGTTTTCAATGTCCATATTGATCTAGAATACAGTCTCGAAGTTATTTTATTAAAACTCTGATATGGTGTTTTTCCTCACAAAACCAGTGGTACATCCCTTGTGCCCTCCCCCTTCTTTTCAAAGATAAAGATTAAAGAAGAGAGTAAAGAATCAGCTGTTTGGTTTATGTTAATTCATTTTTAACTTTTAAACACTGTAAAGGTAGTAATTTTTAAATGTTAATTGCAGTTTTGGCTGTCTTACAATGTCTTATATATCATTCTTTGAGCCAAGTCCTAAGTACTCCTTGGTTTGTAGTACAAACTTAATGTGCAGTGTCTGGATATTGAGTTATGAGAAGTAAAATTCCAGGGTTTATTTTTGCGAACCTCATAGTTAAGAGAAAACCTATATGTATATGCTGCCTTCTTTTTTTTCCCCCATTGTATGAAAATGCTGTCCTCTTATATTGGGAACTCTCATATTATTACTTTAAGGGATGGGTGGCAGCAGTGGCAACAAAAGGTAAAACTGTAGGTGTGTGCATGTATACACAGTTTTAACCTTAAGATTAATTTAATATCACCTGCTTAATGGATTTTTGTAAAATCTTATAAATGTGATCTGATAAACTTTCCCTTTTATATCAAGGGAATTTTGCTGCCCTCAGCTTTCTGTTCTATCCCTTCTATGCCCAGGTGATTTTATATAAAAGGGAAAAATAGCTGTTTGATTCTGTTACAGGTATCATCATGTTGGTTGGCTGGTTACTAGGAAAAGATATCCTGGAAATGTTTACTATTAGTGTAAGGTAAGTTCTGATAGTTTGTTTACAATTAGAAGTCTCTTTTGCCTCTCTTATTTCTTTGTTAGTCATAGCTTATGTTCCATTATGGAGGTATTATACAAGCACATAAGAGTATATTAACTCTACTTAAATAGTTCAGAATTCATATGTTGAAATGAGCTCCAGGAAAATGAAAAACTATGTATATGCAGTGGAGAAACCCCACACTACATGCCTGGTATCATCAACCCAATATTGCTTTTTTATACTTAAATAGACAATTAAGGATTGCCAAACTGAAAACTAGGAGCATGAGAGAGAAAGACCACAATATAGAAATTGAATAATCCATCTCAGAGGAAAACCAAATATGCAAGAATTGACGAAAAATTAAAAATAAACAGAAAGCGTTCGTATTTTCAGAGATTTGTGAAGAAACTGCATTCATGATAGACAGACAGATTGCTGTAGAAAAGGATCACAGAACCAAAATATATTTTTTTAAGATATTAAGGTTATGATTGCTGAAATTAAAGATTCAGTTTAAAGGCTATAATATAAAGTCGAAGTGGTCTCCCTAAAAATAGAGTTAAAAGTCTAAAACACAGAATGAGATACAAGTGACAAAGAATAATTCAATAAATGCCATATCTAAGTAATAGAAGATTTTAAAAGAGGTAAGAAGAAATTATATAAGAAATGAAGAGAGACATGAATCTTTATAGATTGAAAGGATTCTCCAAATGCCAAGTAGGACGAAAAAAACTCCAACCCAGATACATCATTGTGAAACTAAAGAAAACAGGTCAGGTCATCTGTACAGGAAGGAAAATTAGACTGGTATATTTCTCATTAGCAACTACAATTTCCACCACAGAGTCTTTTTAGGCTCTACTAAGATTTTCAACTCACGAGACTTTCATAGCTCATACTTGGTACCTGTGTCCTGAACACCACAGGGCAACGTCCTCTTCTGAGAGAGTTCCTACAGCAGTCCCTGTAGCAGTTCAGCTTAGGTACAAGCAGATGAGATGACCATGTAAGGGCAGGAGCTGTCCTGGGTTAAAATGCCTCATAATCCGCAGGAGCCAGCATCTCTGGAAGCGTACACTTTCCAGGATGCCTGCAAGAAACATGCCCAGTTATGAGAGTCACCACACTTAGGAAACCTAAAGCTGTAGCTTCCTTTAAGATAATTATAATTCTCCCAGTCCATGGATAATTTATCGGTCAGGAGATCCTTTTATCATAAGCAGTGTTGCCTAGCAACATAGTTGCTATACTGTTGTCACTAAGGGAACAGAGCTAGAGATTTATTTAGCCAAATACAGAAGGGAAAAAGGATTTTATTAAACCTTCATCTGTAGCAACATTGGATTAAATTAGAAAACAGTGGGGCAGTACAATTAAAGTATGGGGGGAAAAGATTTTAAATCTATAAATCTAGGTCTAGCCAAAGTATCAATTAGGTAATTACAAATGGATAAGCAAGTAATCAGAAAATTTATCCCTTACCTATTCTTGTATGAATTCCAGCAAAACAAGGGTGAAAGAAAGGAAGATGATGTTGTGTAGGGTGTAAGAAAAAGTGGAACTCACCTAGTCCTCTAAGGAAAAGAAATCCTGGATGACAGCTCTGTAATAGGCCTAGCAAGTAATAGTTCAAGTTTCAGAATAAAAACCAATGGATTAAAAAAAAGTCAAGTGGTTGAGAGTCTGCCTGCCGGTTCAGGGGACGCGGGTTCGTGCCCCGGTCCGGGAGGATCCCACATGCCGCGGAGCGGCTGGGCCTGTGAGCCATGGCTGCTGGGCCTGCGTGTCTGGAGCCTGTGCTCCGCAATGGGAGAGGCCACAGCCGTGAGAGGCCTGCATACTGCAAAAAAAAAAAAAAAAAAAAAAGTCAAGTGGAGTGTAAGGAATAAGTAGGATGAATAAGAAGTTAAAAGATATTTGTGATATAGTGAAGGACTATAGTTTTTCCTTGGAGGAGCGAAAATACAACTTCAAACTCTTGGCTTAAATATGTGTAAAGGAGGCTTGGGTTAAATATGAAATGAATTTTAAATGGGGCATGTATTTTATTAACCATTGGCATATTATTATCTATTGGACTCATGTTTTTGAGGATTTTTTTTTGGAGCAGTTCTGACTATTAGTGAAGATTAATACCTCATGACTTTTATTTCTACCTCAGGATCTTCCAAAGGACCAAACATTTAGGAATTTTTTAATAAAGTAAAAGTCATTCTATTTTGCAGTAACCATATTGGGTCTACTGTACATTTATATGTGCTAAAATACATGTGGGATCTTTAGTGAACTTATTTTTCCTGCGTGTTGAAACATCTTGGCTATTTTATTCCCCTAGCAAGTATTTTAACAATTATTTCCAACTGTGCTAAAAATGAGTAAAACAGTGAGAAAGCAGAAGGATAAGTAGCTTATAAGGCTACTCTAATAATAAATAAATCATTATTATTCTGTTTTCCTTTAATTTTCTTATTATGTTGCCCAAAGCATTACATTATCATCTAAAAAGGTATAAAAAAAGGCAATCCAGGTAGGTTTCTTCTTCTTTTTTTTTTTTTTTTGCATTCATTAAACAAAATTGAGAAATTCAGAATTTTTAATTTTTTTTACCATAATGGCAAAGAAGAATTGACAGAAGAATTTTCATAATTATTAGACAAGCCAGAAGATGAATGCAAAGAGACAGCCACTGTAGGCTCTAATGATGAAGGTGAAATTGAATCATATAAGTGTAATCTCAACACTGAATCCTTGGATGATGGTACTCTAGATTTTCTCAAACTCCTGAATTTTAATGAGTGAACTGGGTTTTTATTTTTATTTTTTTGTCTATGCTACGTGGCTCGTGGGATCTTAGTTTCCTGACCAGGGATTGAACCCAGGCCTTTGGCAGTGAAAGCGCCCAGTCCTAACCAGTGGACCGCCAGGGAATTCCCTGAACTGTTTATTTTTAAGGATGAAAGGGGAAGGACAGGCATTTTTTTATAGTTAGTCATTCTACAGCAAGGTATTCATCATGCAGTACTGTATTACTGAGAAGATGACTGTCCTAAAAGTTATGGACCATTAACATTTTCAGAAGTGTTGCATTTTGAAGTGACAAATGCAAAAAGAAGAACCAGAATTGATAAACCTAAAACCTGTTAGAAATGGTTTTTGAATTTGAAATCACTGTTTTAAAAGGTGACTATGTTCCAGGTTTATTCATGACAGTTGAGCAGTTGCATTCAAAGGGCGTTGTCCATTTCATATATATATATACTTTCAAAAACAGGAATATAGTTTGGGGTTAAAATTCAAATGAAAATTTCTATTGAAGTTTTTCACAATCCATTTTATTCCTCTGCAAATTATTTATAAAATGATTTAAATATAAAGGAATGAAAAGGTCCATTGGATCTAGATTATATTGTAGAAACTGGGCAGTAGAGGGAGTTCAGGGAGCATTGTTAGAATGAAGGATAGGCATGCCCCTGTCCTTATCTGTAGCAGAATCAGGAGATATGGAATGGGACAAAAGTGGAGATTTAATTTGAGGTGGTTTTTCTTTTTTAGTATTACGAAGGGAAATAGTGAAGTAATTAATTTTTTTGTTGTGATAAAATGCACATACCATAAAATTTTCCATTTTTAAGTATACAGTTCAGTGGAGTTAAATACATTCATAATATTACCACCATCCCCACCATCTAGTGTCAGAACTTTCTCATCACCCCCAAAAGAAAACCCTGTGTCCATTTTACAGTCATTCCCCATTCTTCCCTCTCCCTACCAGCTGGTGACCACTAAACTGCTTTCTGTTTCTTTGGATCTGCTTATTCTTTTTTTTCTTTTTTTTTTTTTTTTGTGATATGCGGGCCTCTCACTGTTGTGGCCTCTCCCATTGCGAAGCACAGGCTCTGGACGCGCAGGCTCAGCGGCCATGGCTCACAGGCCCAGCCGCTCCGTGGCATGTGGGATCTTCCCAGACCGGGGCACGAACCTGTGTCCCCTGCATCGTCAGGCGGATTCTCAACCACGGATCTGCTTATTCTTGATATCTCATATAAGTGAAATCATGCAACATGTGTCCTGCTGCTTTCAGTTAGCGTGATGTTTTCAGGGTTTTTCCATTCGTAGCATAAATCAGTACTTCATTCTTTTTTATAGCTGAATAGTACTCCCTTGTATGGCCACACCACAGTTTCCCATTCATCAGTTGATGAACATTTGGGCTCTTTCCATCTTTTGGCTGTTGTGAATAATGCTGCTATGAACATTCATGTACAAGTTTTTGTCTGAACACCTGTTATTATCTATATTTATAGATGAGAAACTAAACTACAAAGGTGGAGGCATAATAGCTTGAGGTCACACAGGTGAAAATTGAAGCTAGGGGTACAAATCTAGTCAGTCTGATGTCAGAACCTATATTCTTTAACCGCTGTGCTTAACCTGGTAGCTAGTAGGTGTCCAATAAATGTTAATCAGTTTTCCCTCATTTTGAGGCCTTTTTTCAGTTTGACAGCAACAATTTTACATTTTTAACCTCTACTTTAAGTAACAGCCAATTGAAATTATTGCTATGGGTACTACTGAATTTATACTTCAATGCTATATCTTTACTGGTTACAGTTTGGCTGTAGCAGCAATTCCTGAAGGTCTTCCCATTGTGGTCACAGTGACTCTAGCCCTTGGTGTTATGAGAATGGTGAAGAAAAGGGCTATTGTGAAAAAACTACCTATTGTTGAAACTCTGGGTAAGTCTCTGGTTAGAGCATGCTTATCCATTGACATGATAGTTTACATCAACAGTGGTCTTTGGGTTTTACAGTTTTTGTCTTAGAGCAGTCCCCAGCCTTTCTGGCACCAGGGACCAGTTTCATGGAAGACAGTTTTTCCACAGATGGGGCGAGGGTGGTGGTGGTTCAGGAGGTAACGTGAGCGATGGGGAGCAGCAGATGAAGCTTTGCTCGTTCACCTGCCGCTCCCCTCCTGCTGTGCGGCCCCGTTCTTAACAGGCCGCAGACCCATACTGGTCTGTGACCTGGGGGTTGGGGACCCCTGTCTTAGAGGTTTACATGGTGGTGTTTGTCTTGTAGCAATGTTGAGTATGGTTTTAACAACCAAAAAAGGTCATTAAAAACTCATATTACTCAGGTCAGGGAGCTTTAAATCTTTCTGCATCATGGACTGTTCCAATGCTTAAATCATGTAAAAAAAAAAAAAGTAACAAATGAAACCATAGAGTGACAGAGAAATGTTTTCTTTTGACATCTCAAGGAAGATAATTGATAATTATAGATCCTAAAATGTCATTCTTGAGTTGAATTTATTAAGAATAGTAAGCATACAATAATTATATTGCTGTAACATAATTTTATGTGTGATATGAAAATTGTAACTTTATGTATGTTATGAAACTTCTTTTTATTTAGGAATTCAAAAATGTTGAATTTAACTTCTAGTTTGCATTTTAATATTGAGAAGGCAAAAATTCCTTAAAATAATGGCTGAAAAAATTACATGGGTTTATATTAAGGTAACCTTGAAACTTTCTAGAAAATGTATAAAGTCACTACATAAAGCTAATATCAAGTAGTTTTGTAGAAATTCAACTGGAAATAAAGAAAAAGTCAGCATTTATCAGTATCTAATTAATTTTAATTCTAGAAACTGTTCATACCTCATGCTGAAGTAAGCATAGGAGAGAAAACAACCTAAAATTATCCATGAGCTTGATTTGTACAAAATTCAGAGAAGCAGGGCAGGCTTCCAGAGTCTTTTTTTTTTTTTTTTTTGTGGTACACGGGCCTCTCACTGCTGTGGCCTCTCCCGTTGCGGAGCACAGGCTCCGGACGCGCAGGCTCAGCGGCCATGGCTCACGGGCCCAGCCACTCCACGGCATGTGGGATCTTCCCAGACCCAGGCACGAACCCGTGTCCCCTGCATAGGCAGGCGGACTCTCAACCACTGCACCACCAGGGAAGCCCTTTTGATTTGTTTTTAATGTGAACTTGCATTTTTCCCTGACTCTTGGTGACTTGTAGTGATTTATTCTTTAGGTTGCTGTAATGTGATTTGTTCAGATAAAACTGGAACCCTGACGAAGAATGAAATGACTGTTACCCACGTATTTACTTCGGATGGCCTGCGTGCTGAGGTACTCTATAGATTTTTTATTTTTAACGGCAGAATTCCTTTCCAGAAGTTTTGGTGTTTAGCGTTCCTAACCATTCTAGTGTCTTTAGAAGGGCTGCAAGTTAGCGGCTGAGCATTTTCTGTCCCGTGTGATTCTCCCAAGTCTTGATCCCGCTCCAGTTGTGCAGTCCAGAAACGTTGACCCCCTTCGACACCTCTCTTTCAGTCTCCCCTACATCCATCTATTACCAGACTCTGGATGCCTAAATGAAGATGTTTCAGTGGCTTCCCATTGTGACCAGGGTGCTGAAATGGGGCTGCTCACAGCCCTACGTGTTCTGTCCCTTGTTTCCTTCCTCAGCCTGTACCTCTCCTGTGCTCTTCATTCACCAAATACATTGACGTTATGGTTCTTTCAGTATGACAAAATTCCTCCTACTGAAGGACCTTTGCTGCTGTTGTCACTACTTAGGACAGTCTAATGCCTCTTCAACCTTTGTACCTCATTTCCAATGCATTTCTTCAGAAAAGCTTTGCTGACCACCCAGAACTCACCCTGTGTTACATGTTTTCATAGTTCCATACCTCTTAGTTCAGGTGAAATCCTCTGTCCCTCTTCCCATGATACTCTAAGTATTGGGTTGGCCAAAAAGTGCCTTCGGTTATTAAGTAAAAATAAAAGACACATTTTTCATTTTCACCAAGAACTTTATTGAACAACGTATTCACCCTTTTGCTCCACTACCTTCTGCCATTTTTCAGGCAACTTCATAATTCCATCTTCCCAAAACTTTTTATCATTTTGAGCAAAGAACTGTCCCAGGTGCCTTTTACAGTCTTCCAGGGAATTGAGATTTTTTCCATTAAGATAATTTTGTAAAGACCTTAATAAATGGAAATCCAAAGGTGCAATGTTTGGTGAATATGGCAGATGAATCAGAACTTCCCAGCCCAGCTGTAACAGTTTATGCCTGGTCATCAAGGAAACATGAGGTCTTGCATTATCCTGATGGAAGATTATGCGTTTTCTGTTGACTAATTCTGGACGCTTTTCGTCTAGTGCTGCTTTCAGTTGGTCTAATTGGGAGCAGTACTTGTTGGAATTAATCGTTTGGTTTTCCGGAAGGAGCTCATGGTAGAGGACTCGACTCCCTTCCAATCCCACCATATATACAACATCACTTTCTTTGGATGAAGCGGCCTTTGCTGTGGTTGGTGGTGGTTCATTTCACTTGCCCCACAGTCTCTTCCATTCCACACTGTTGTACAGTATCCACTTTTTGTTGCCCGTCACAGTTTGTTTTAAAAATGAAATGTTTTCATTATAAGTAGAGGATCACCTGTGAAAATACAGTCAAGAAGGTTTATTTCGCTTAACCTGTGTGGAACCCAAACATCAAAGCAATTAACATAACCAAGCTGGTGCAAATGATTTTCAACGCTTGACTTGGATGTTTTGAGTATGTTGGCTATCTCCCGCATGGTATAATGTTGATTGTTCTCAGTTAATGTCTCGATTTGATCACTATCAACTTCAGCTGGTCTACCCTACCGTGGGCATTGTCCAGCGAAAAATCTCCAGCACAAAATTTTGCAAACCACTTTTGACATGTTCAATCTATTACAGCACCTTCTCCATACACTGCACAAATCTTTTTTGGCATTTCGGTTGCGTTTTTACCTTTCTTGAAATAATAAAGCATGATATACTGAAAATGTTGCTTTTTTTCCTTCAATCTTCAGTATTAAAATGGCTACACAAAATTCACCAATTTTGATAAACCTTATTTTAAATGCACACTGGTATAACAGCTGTCACATACAATCTAAGAAAATTGTTTTGAATGAAGTTAAAGACAGCTAAGTGCTACTAGAGCCATCTTAGGGAAAAAACCAAACGAACCTTTTGACCAACCCGATATAATAGAGCAGGAACTCTGTTGCCCAGCACAGGGTCTGCCTCATACTAGTAAATACTTGTCGAAAGAGTAAATGAATGGATGAATTAATCTACTTTAAAAATTTTACATTGGCAGCACCTGAAGTGCATGTCAGTGTATGTGCATTGGTTAATTTTGAAGCTGGATGAGGACACATTCCAATCTCTGGATTGGGATTGGACCTTGTGGGATTTATGGCTGGAATTTTCATTAACACTATTCATGATGGGAACGGTATTTTAAAATGTATTTATAGCCAATTGTCTGAGCAAAGGAAGCATTTCACATATTGACAGAAGTTGTACTTAGGCCTGTTTAATTCCATTTTACTAGGTCTTAAAATGAGACTATTGATATTTAGGGTGTTAGATTTGGTTAAGGATACCCAGTGCTATGTTGAATGTGCCTTTTCTGGATGACTCATAAGGGTCATTGGGGTTACATATGCTTATATAATATGGTCCAGGTATGAAAGGTAAGATATAGGTTTCTCTTTTGTTTTAAGCCCATAATTTTATATGTCAAACATTAACTGTTTGTTAATTCCTCTAAATTGTCCTATTTTTATTGTGATATTTAACTTTTATTTGGCTTGGTTTGTTCTAGCTGTATAGGATAAGTATCTGACTTGTCTCTGATTTTAAAAATTTGCATGTAACATATACTATGTTAAAGTAGTTTGTAAGTGCTAGGGTAAATCACTTGTCTCTGAGCCTGCATATTTGCAAAAAGAATTCTGCTTTTGTCTAGGTCACAGGTTTGTCATGAATGTTACATGTGGTAATAGATTTGAATTCTTTGCAAATTGTAGTGTTACATAAATGTAATGTTATATAAATTTAAGCTCACTCTTATATAGAGATTTTCATGGTTTATTTATCCTTTTTATAGTATATTGTAAGTAGAAGCAATATAAGATTATATTAATTATATTAACAATTATGTTGTTTCTATTTACAATATACTATGCATTATAATTATTAATTAGCATAATTAGTAGTTAATGATTAGTATAATTAACTGTAGGTTTACCATTGTGGTGAAAATTACTACCTATATTCTTAATGTTGTTTTAGACAAATTTAAATGCTTTTCTAGGTGTACACACTAACAGTGTCATGATGTATAAAATGAAATGAACGCAACTCATAGCTTTTGGTCTTTGTAAGTATCGTCATTGTCTGCTGGTATTTTTGACTCTACTTTATGTTCCTTAGGTTACTGGAGTTGGCTACAATCCATTTGGGGAAGTGATTGTTGATGGTGATGTTGTTCATGGATTCTATAACCCATCTGTTAGCAGAATTGTTGAGGTAAATACTGCATTCTCTAAGAAAGTGTCTCTCTTCATAATGACTTAGGATGCAGTGATGGGTTCATAGTTTATGTGTATTTCTCTTAGGCGGGCTGTGTGTGCAATGATGCTGTTATTAGAAACAACACTCTAATGGGGAAACCAACAGAAGGAGCCTTAATTGCTCTTGCAATGAAGGTATGTGCCTGGTCTCTCTTCTTTGACCTGTGAAAATATCACCCTCACAAGAGAATGTGAAGTCATAAATTTCAGTATTACTGGCTTTAGGTGTAGAGTGAAGAAGATTCACATTAGAGTGAAGAAGATTTGCATTATTTCACAGTTTTTACTGCCTTTTGGGAACCAATTTTATTCTTCCTGGAAATACAGAGCATAGAGGTTTTTCACTATAACTTTATATCTCCTACATGCAGCATACAAACTAATGACCAGTGATGGTTTTGTTCTTATGAAGTAATCCTCTTGTCTTCCATGATATTCAGAGTGTAGTGTGAAAAGCTGTATAAATGTGTATAATAAACATATGTGTAATAAATGCCAATTTTCAAATGCATAAGAGGCAGCATTCTTTAGTATTTCCACATGAAGGTATTAAGGCCAGCATGAGAAGTCAGCTTTTCTTTTTCCAGTCTTCCATTTCCTTTCCTTCCCCTTCCTCATTATCAATTTCTTACAATGAGTGTAGAGTTAGAGTTTGTGTTGGGGAGAAGGGGTGCTGCTCTCAGTGACCCTTTTATCTGTCCCAATTGAGCTCCTCTTCTAAGTCCTACAGTTGATTAAATGAGAAACCTAAAAGTCCATCCTGGCATTCCCATAACAAAAATAAAACTACTTTTAAGAGCAGTCTTAAGAAACTTCGAGACTTACATAAAACAAGGTGCCTCTAAATGAGGTTGCTTGAATTGAGATTCAGTATAGAAATGTAGGTTGTTGTAACATTTAACTTGATAAAGTAAAATTGGTATTTCTATAATATATACATTATTTCTGTTTCCTTAACAGAAAGTCACATTCCTTTATCGTTTGTTCTCCTTGTAACTAAAACAGCATAGTATAGCTTTTTAAAAGATATTCAAAAGTTAAATAACAAGTATTTATTGTGTTATATTTAACTTTCTCTCTTTGAGAAACAGAGTGTGTGAAACCACCTCTTTATGGGTGGGGACCTCACAATTTAGGTAGGGAGTTAATAGTGATGTGCTTGGGACAAATAAAAGGCAGACCAAGGTAGTAGACAGTCTTAACATCGAGCCATATGTAGGAAGAGTGCACATTTGGACTTGGGACCTGGACTTTGAAGGGGAGGAATGATTTAGATGGGGGTGGGGGGATAAGCTAGGGAAAGAGCAAGAATAAAAGCAGAGAGAAATAAAAAAGCATGGACTGGATTGTGGCTTATGAATTGGTTAACCCGGATGAAATGAACAGTTTGAGTGGCTCTGAGGGTGGTTAAGTAGGCTGTGTGGTGGGTTACTGGAGGATTTTTGAAAGCGAGGAAGGAGAGTCTGAACACGTTTCAGTAGACAGTAAAAAGCAATAAGCCAGGTTTTTGAATAGTTTAAAGAATATTTTTGAATATTTGGTGGGAAATGCAAAGGGTAAGGAAGGAGAAGAGCTACATGGCATTGATAGTAGTCAGCATGTCAAGGGGGGGAGCGCAGGCAGGGTAAATTTGAATCTCTGAGAAGCGAGGAGTTGAATCTGAAGCTTCTGTTGATTATAAAGTATGTATTGGCTGGACATCTTTATTTGTTATCCTGCTTCCTTCCAGAATTTGAGCCAGTTGAGATTTTAATATAGTCACTGTTGAAGTTTTGCTCTGTGTGTAGTTCAATAGCATGCCCTAGACTTTATCAAACACCTAGGCTTTCATGTTGAACATGTGTGCTGCTGTTCAGAGAAATATGGTAGGTATAGATGGAGCACAGCTGTTTGAAAAATAATACAGGTATCTCTAGCCAGCCTCCCTACAAGTTGTGACCCTTGTTTCTTTGTTAAAGGAAAAAGTAGTCACGTGTTGGTGAGAATTAACTTTCCTTTTGTGCCATATAGATGGGTCTTGATGGACTTCAACAGGATTATATCAGAAAAGCTGAATACCCTTTTAGCTCTGAGCAGAAGTGGATGGCTGTTAAGTGTGTGCACCGAACACAACAGGTATCCTTCCATTTATAGAAAACTTACTCTGTGTTATTTAACTAGATTACTGTTTTTCATTTATTATCCACCTTTAGATTTAAGCAGTCATTGAGCATAACACAGACCAGCTCTGAAGTGTGTGTGATTCATAGTACACTCATCCCTGGTTGTTTTCATGTTCTCTTTGAATTTATGCATAGACATGTCAGTTTTGCTGCATGAGCAAACAACTCAAATGAGCTGGAACCTGGTCTCAGTCTCCTAGAGATTGTGACATCAGTCTTGCAACATCTTTTTTGTTCTTGATGACAGGTTTCTGCTGTCCGTTGTCTGTGTTTTTCCACTGAAGAATGTCTTGTCTTCAGACTGAACAAAAACTACATTATTTTGTGGAAACGTGGTTACCAAATGTGTATAATTCATGTTAGTTGATCCAGCTTACCAACTGGCAAAACGAAATGCACTGATATTTCAAGCTACTACCTTATCTCTGTGTGCATTAGAAATTTTTACACAGTGCAGTAAGAGTTATGTACAATAGTTATCAACAGTGTATAATCATATCACTCATAGTTGCTATTACCAGTTTGATGCTTACACTTACTTTGGCCTTAAAAATATATAGCTGTTTTTACATTTTCTTTATTAGGAATTAATAAACGGTTATGTGTTTTTACCTGTGAGCAAACATTAGAAACCAGTTACATCTCTGTAGATGGGAATTAGATAGGTAGGAAACATTGGTTTTAAATTGCTCAACATTGAACTTGTGCCAGGAACTCTGATGATGAGGGGAAAAAAGATTTCTGTTTAGTCTTTAAAGGAACTTTTATAAACTTCAGGGAAGGGATACAGTTGGAAACAAAACTATAAAAATAAAATGCCTGTTACTTTAAACCTTGTAATGTAAAGCTTTCAAAAATTGCATCAGAGTTAGGTAATTTTTAGCTGATGTCCCTTGTCTGTATAGTTACATAGCAAGAATATGTATATGATTTTATTTGGAAGGTGTATTTCTTTGCATTTTATATATGATCGCACACTACTTCAAGATAATGTGGCTCATGTAACGTTTGAAGATTTGACTTCAGCAATTTTGAATCTAACCTCACCAAAGTTGTGCATTGACTCTTTTCAGTTGGGGGTAGGGGTAGGGGGTGGCAGGATATAAGTATAGAAAGGGCGTGATTATTCTTTCTATTTGCTGACTTGAAGAGTTTCTCTTAGAAAACGAAATCAACTGATGTAACTAACAAAACCCAAACCCACTGACCTGACTCAGGATCTAGAAGAGGTCAGCCTGGCACAGATATGAAAAATGTACCAATTTAAAAACAGCCCCATGGGACTTCCCTGGTGGCACAGTGGTTAAGAATCCGCCTGCTAATGCAGGGGACAGGGGTTTGAGCCCTGGTCCGGGAAGATCCCACATGCCGCGGAACAGCTAAGCCCGTGCGCCACAACTGCTGAGCCTGCGTGATGCAACTGCTGAAGCCCATGTGCCTAGAGCCCTGCTCTGCAATGAGAAGCCACCGCCTAGAGAAGCCGCACACTGCAAAGAGTAGCCCCTGCTTGCGCAACTAGAGAAAGCCCATGGGCATCAAGGAAGACCCAATGCAGCCAGCAACAAAACAAACAAAAAACAGCCCCAGGCTCAAATAGTTTGTCTTCAGAGGACTTCCACTGGAACATGACAATCTGCATTTATCTCTGCTCTCTCCCTGGAACCTACCAAAATGACAACCAACGAATAAAAGATAAACTAAAAAAGGGGAAGTATGGGAAAAACTTAGGGGGACAGGCATCTTTGAAGGTGGGGCCTAAGGCATGGGACTTAAAAGAGGAGAGCAGGTTAAAATTTTAATAAGGATCCAATAGAACTCCCCAACTTACTTTTCTGTTTCTTGAGGCCAGACCAGAAATGTCATCTTGGGGACAAGAGTGGAAGGCAGAATTAAGGTTTAACACTAAACAGGGTGATTAAGGGCAAGCTGTTGTCCTAGGTCCTAACTCCACTTTCTCAGAATGCTTGCAGGTAGGTATCCCCATATCCTCATTCTCCAAGTCAGAAGATGGAAGAGTTTTAGAGAAGCTGACTGGTCCCAGGGAGATCCCTACGGTATGGAGTAATCCTAAATAAGCTCTTTGTTCATTGGTAGAGTTTACCTGCTCCTGGCCTTCGTCTTGTCACTCTGCTGTGAGGGCTACCAGTTGATAAACCCTGCAGTGCCCATGGAGTTTCTAGACCTTTATTTGCTTTGGTCTTGAATGTAAATGGACAGACAGAGATTGCAAGATACTTGGGTAAAGCCTTCAGTATGAAAGACACAGACCAAGCCAACAGAGAAAAGGGTCTCAGAGAAACAAAGATAGTGCTGGATGCTGAAGAAAATTTCCAAAGACTGTAAAAAATGACAAGATACTTTAAATAGAATGTTTTTCAAATAAAGTCAAGGAATCTATCAGAAAGTAGAAAAGTCAAAGAGGTGGACAATATAAAAGGTAAGGTGTAAAAATCAGAAAATTGATGTAGGAGATCCAATATCCACCTAATAGTGGTGACAGAAAATGGGAAGATTTTAGCAAATAACATCAGGAAGTTTTCTAGAGGAAGAACTTCAGCTTCTAGAATAAAATTGCCCACCAGCTGCTTGGCACAATGTGTATGTTAAAGAGGGGTGGGGGTGAGAGAATAAGCACACCAAGGCCCACGATCAAGTAATTTGAGGGCACTTAACATTCTAAAAGTTTCCAGAGGTTGTGGGGTGGGAGGAAGGGCAAGGGGGAGGAGGTCCTACACCAAAGTTTAGGACTTTCCAAATGCGGCACTGCATGCTGGAGGCTGGAAGATAATGAAGGAAAGCCTTCAACTGAGAAGTGATCTCTTCTCAGCTGAGCTTACATATGTGGGGGTAAAATAAAAATGTTTCCACACAAGCCTCAAAGTATATAGCCCACACAACTTTTCTTAGATACTGATGGCTGTGTTATTCCAAGGTAAGAGTATAAATCAAGGAACAGGGAGACTTAGAACCTCGTGAGTTCTAACCAGCAGAGGGGTGAAGGGAAGCTCCTGGATGCCAGTCATGCAGCAAGCCTGGAAGTGAGCCAGCTCACACTGGAAAAGGAAGGGAGAGCACAGCCCGAGGAGGGAGGTCTCAGTCATAATACGGGAGTAATGGCTTACCTACTTATTGGGTCATGTGAAAAATACATTGAGATGGGCTTTATATGACATGGAGGAGCTTGGGAATAATGAGTAATAGGTGTAAAGAAAACTAAACAAATAAAAAAAGACAGTTATTAACTTTATGAAAGATAAAACTTGAACAAGAAGAAATATATTGGGCTTCTGTAGGCCATGGAAACAACAAAAGGCAGTACCTTTCTGCTGCCTGTTTCCCCTTAACATCTGGTTACTGCTCACTTGGGGACCACAGAGATGAACGCTCCTCTCAATGTGAGCTCACACTGTCGTACCAAGGCAGAGGAGGACCATGTTATGCACTGGTTCCTAAATTGCCATTTGGAAGTGACACAAGTACTGCTCATGTTTATTGGCCAAAGCAAATCACATCTGACTTCAAAGTGGTAAGAGGTGCAGGGAAATACATTTCTACCGTGTGCCTCCAAGGAGAGCTGGGATGTTTGTGAACTACTCTGGTGGCCACTTGGCTCAGCAGTGAGGAGTTAGAAAGTGAGCAGAATACCGGTGAGTTTTGCTCTGCATGTATTATAACAGTGAGGAGAAGGAATAGATAGTGGGGGTGGCCAGACGATCACTTGTCACAGTAGACAGAGTATAAAATTGGTAAGTGAACAAGTAGCAATAAAAACATAATTAAGGGCTTCCCTGGTGGCGCAGTGGTTAAGAATCCACCTGCCAATGCAGGGGACACGGATTCAAGTCCCGGTCCAGGAAGATCCCACATGCCGCAGAGCAGCTAAGCCCATGTGCCACAACTATTGAGCCCGCGTGCCACAACTACTGAAGCCTGTGCTCCTAAAGCCCGTGCTGCGCAGCAAGAGAAGCCACCGCAATGAGAAGCACGCGCACTGCAACAAAGAGTATCCCCAGCTCGCCGCAACTAGAGAAAGCCCACGCGCAGAAACGAAGACCCAACCCAGCCAAAAAATAAAAATAAATAAATAAATAAATAAATTTATAAAAAAATAAAATAAAATTGGTTTGCCTCTGTGGAGTAGGACTGGAGGTGAGGAGGTTTTGGGCAGGGGACTGTGGGTTTTCATTGTAAGTTTTTGTTCATTACTAGGGTTAAAAAATAAAAAGTCTGATAATACCCATAATTGCAAGGTGGTTGTGAGAATTAAATGGGGTCACGTGTATACATATACTAGCAGTAGTAGAAAGCCTGAACCATTGCTTGTGGGCTGACGTTAGATCTTTTTCCCTTTCCTGTTACATCGGGAGCTCAGAGTGCCTAGTGCGGAGCTGAGTGTAGCCTTGCCTTTAGAGTGGGGCTGAGGGTGTGGAGTGGATGCTGTGTTCTAAAGAGGATGCAGAAAACTCTCATGTGAGCTTTTAATCTTCAGAGTTAAAGTGCTGTTCAAAGTCTTAGGCTTGAGTAACTTCCCTGGGGATTATGGGAATGCATGCCACTTGTTTTTGATTCCAATGGCAGATATATACAAATTGAAATTAACTTGAATTTATTTGCTGTGTTTTTTCTTCTTAGGACAGACCAGAGATTTGTTTTATGAAGGGTGCTTATGAACAGGTGATTAAGTATTGTACTACATATCACAGCAAAGGGCAGACCTTGACACTCACCCAGCAGCAGAGAGATCTGTACCAACAAGAGAAGGCCCAGATGGGCTCTGCAGGGCTCAGAGGTAAGGCCATTTCAGCAGTCCCCTAGGTGGAGAGATAATGCCTTCTTTTAATTGCAGATGAATTCATGCTTCACATCTGAGCTGCACAGCTCTATTCCAGGGTTCATAGAAGCCTGCCATTTCTGAAGTGTTAGGTTTTAGTTGGCTAATTGTTTCTATATTCCCAAAACATAAAAAGATGGGAACGTAGCAAAAATGAAATCTCTAGTTCTTACAGACCAGCAGTGGTCTCTGAGCAGGTGATAGAAATTTTATTTTAGACAAGTTTATCTTGTGAGAAGGGTGATAGAAGTAAGGTGATGTCTCCTTATGTTATCACTGGCTCTTGTTTGTTAATCTAAAATACTTTCCTAAATATTAAAAGACTTAAGCCTCTAATTCTTTAAACTGAGGTGGTTACTTACTGGTTCCTCATCTGCTGACTCCTTCCCTTGCCGATCACCAGAGAGGAAAGAGGTGCCCAGACTCTGCCTTGTGAAATGCTGCTGACTGGACAGTGACAGGGAAAGGGGGTCTGCTGTGCACACACACATCGGCCGCTTCTACTAGGGACATCGTGTGTATGTAGTGTTGAAGAGCAGGGCTTGGGGCCGTACCTGGTTTTTTTTACCTTCTGGCTTGTGGGGAATACACACACACACACACACACACACACACACACACACACACACACACACGCACTTATGTAGTCTTTCTCAAGGAAATTGGAAGAGTTGGCTTCCTTAATTTTATTGTTATTTACAAAATGGAAGTCAAGCACCACAGTTCCTGGGAGCAGGAAACAAGTATAATTTACAGGACTTCTGCTCTTATAATAAGATAGGTTTAGAAAAGTGTTCTTGTGGCTTCATTTGAGGGCAGTGTTTTGTTATTCTTAGCAGCTCACAGCAAAAGGGTTTCAAAGTTGGCTTGCATTTAGAGAGTCTTAAAGGTCTGGTATGTGTTCCCTGTTTTCCTTAATTTTTGTAGCAGAGGTTTCACACTTTTTTTTTTTTTTGACTAATTTTCTTCATCTGAAAGATTGTCGAGCTTTGTGTATGTGTGGTTTGGTGTCGTAACATTGTGAAATAGACAACACTTGGTGGAAGAGAACATCTTTGTTTCACAGGGCTTTGGGAAACATTCTGGGCATTTGTCCCTTGCTTCACATCTTTTCCTCTTCTCTGCTTATGCTCCATTTTCCTCCTCCCGCTGAAGTTACCGTAATGAAGAGTAAAGAATAAATGAATAAAGATTTTAAGTTTAACTTGATATGAACTTATTTTATACTTTATAAAACTTAAGTTTCTTAAAATACATGTTGTTAATTTTAAAATTGGAGTACGTTTCGTTTTTATGTTTTAATATAAAGGAGGAAGTTGGGGACCCTCCACACCTTTGTCCCAAACAGTAACAGTAGATCTTCATTTGTGCTAAAGAAGCAAACAAATAAATACAACATACTGACCTCTGGGCTAATACCACCCCTTCACTGAGAGTGCCAGGAGCTGGTTTCCCTTTCTTAAGATTTGCTGATACACAGATTGATACTCAGTGCCCCCCTTCTGTTGCCATCTGCCTCTGTTCCAACCAGGGACTGTCAAGTGTCTCATTCTCTCCAGAGTGAAAGCGTTTGGGGCTCACATCTACGTAAATAGTTAGGTATGACTCGTACACTGGAAAAATAGAAGTAATTTTCCTCTAACCAGGGTTTTCCAAATGTATCTCATCCTTCATACCTTCTGCTTGAATAAGAATGGATACTTCCCGTGATCCCTCTGGGACTTTTCAGTTTCCCTGTGAGATACATATGTTTAGTTTGTATGCTTTTTTTGGTGTGTTTTCTTTGGTAAGTTGTTCAGTCTTATAATATCCCAGATGGAGACACATCCCTCTGGCTCATAAAGTAGCTACCAGAGCTTCCAGAATTCTGAGAAAAAGCTAAATGGTATTTGGAAATGAATGGTACTTTGTGCTATATCTTAAGTTCCCGAGGACGACAGGAAACTAACTATAAATGATGGTATGGTGGTATTATTTATATAGTTTTAAGAGAACCAAAGTAACAAATAAGAAAATCCTATTAATGTTACAGAAAGAGTGAAAGAGTATAAACTATTGTTGGTATTAGTGGTTTTACAATCACTTTACAAATTAACTTTACCTCCCAGGGTTTGTTGTGTACAAAATTATTACATGTTGTATATAATTAATATAGCCTTCTCTTCAAGCTATTGAATTGTTCTGGAGGCCTATAAGATGGAAAGATGAAGATACATTAGGAGAAGCCACCTTCAAAGGTGTCTGTTTAAAATTGACTTTAAAGCTCAACAAACTGGGGCTTCCCTGGTGGCACAGTGGTTAAGAATCTGCCTGCCAATGCAGGGGACACAGGTCCGAGCCCTGGTCTGGGAAGATCCCACATGCCGCGGAGCAGCTAAGCCTGTGTGCCACAACTACTGAAGCCCATGTGCCTGGAGCCTGTGTTCCGCAACAAGAGAAGCCACTGCAGTGAGAAGCCCTCGGCAACTAGAGAAAGCCCGTGCACAGCCACGGGAGACCCAGCGCAGCCGAAGAATAAATAAATAAATAAAACAAATCTATTTAAAAAAGTTTTTTTTTAAAAAGCTCAACAAACCTATAGTTTTCCAAATAATTACTTATATTTTTCTTGAGAGTCAATCATTTCTGCTGAAAGGAGCTGCATGTTTGCTATGTGAAAACATTTCTTATTTGCCCCTCACTTGCCTTCTCTGCTTAACAGTTCTTTAGTCTTATTCTTCTTAATTTTTAATAAGTTAAAGCAATCCCATATTGAGAACCATTAAACTAGAATATCTTTGCATGTAATAACTTTGATTTTTAGAGTTTATGAAATTACCACAATGACATTGTCATCTTAAGTCATTTATCTGAGAAGTGTTATGGTCTCCAGCTTTTGTAAAGTAAATTCTAATGGTTTTGTGATTCACATTTTCTTTTTCGGATTTTATTATTATTTTCCAAGTTCTTGCTTTGGCTTCTGGTCCTGAATTGGGACAACTGACGTTCCTTGGCCTGGTGGGAATCATTGATCCTCCTAGAACTGGTGTGAAAGAAGCTGTTACAACACTCATTGCCTCGGGAGTGTCAATAAAAATGATTACTGGAGACTCACAGGAGACTGCAATTGCAATCGGTATAACTAGGCTGCTTTCTTTGTTTCCCATAGTTTTTCTTAAATTACTGCAGTGCATAGTTTTGTGAATCATTTGACATGAAGTGTGTTACATAATACTGAGTTATTCAGTGAAAATTGATGCTTTTGTTTGCTCATACTCTATAAAATTGTGGGCAAAATTTTATTTTAGTTTAAAAAAGTAATACTATTAGTTGAAAATAACTAAAGCATTGTGAAATCACATTATTGTATTTACAAAAGAATAGTTGATTATTTTTAACCTCATAGTCCACTATGCTGACAGATAAAAGCACTAGATCATGAATGTGAAAGAAAATATGAAATTTAGTTTTTTCTTTCAACTTGAGTATAATTTTTTAAAAGCAGACTTTGTACCTAATTTGAAAGAAAATAACTTGTGTCAGTATTTCTGTTGTCTAATACATATATGCCTATGTTGTTTGAATTCTGTTTAAGATTACTTAATAAGTATAAGGAAATAAAATGGACATGGCAGTTAATCTCCCAGAACCTATAGACTATAATTCATACTGATAAATTTACAGTTTGCTAAAGTTCATTAATTCTTATCTTATTAATATAGAAAGAGACTGAGACAGGAATTTCACACTTTATGTGATCTAAGAAAAATATGTCACTGGAAACATAATATTGTTGGGAAGATTGTTCCTAGAGAAACTTCTCAACATTTATTTTTATTTACATACAACTACATGATACCACAGATGAGCCACCATTTTGCCTGGCTTTGTTTACTTTATTTAAAATGCACTCTGATCTTCATTAAAATTGAGCTCCCAAGCAGAACCTGCTTGGCCTTGTTTCAGTTCTTAGGTGTGGTGGGTTAAATTGTGAAAACTCTTTATTCTTAAATTTAAACAAAAATAAAGTAGTCAAACAGAAAACCCCACACTTTTTACTAATGCAGTTCTGTTTGTCTTACTGTAGTCTGTCTTGTGATCCCTTCATATAAAGACATTGTATACTTAAAGAGAAAGTGAGTTGATAACAAATCATATTAAGTGAGCATTATGTTGACTAGCTTATCAAGCAAAACCAATTTGGTTAATTGTGTTTTCTTTCCCATTTCACTTCAGCTAGTCGTCTGGGATTATATTCCAAAACCTCCCAGTCAGTCTCAGGAGAAGAAATAGATGCGATGGATGTCCAGCAGCTTTCACAGATGGTGCCAAAGGTAGGCCTAAACCAGAGCCTTTCAGTCTGAAAGGCCTTATTCTAGGTATTAGACAACTTCTGCTACTGTGTTAATGAAGCTGTTTGAAACATTTGAAAACAGTTGGGACATGACCACCAGATTCGGAGGTCCAAATCATGAGATAAAATCTTATCATTGAAATCAGTCTTATCATTGAGAGTATTTATCATTGATATCAATCTTATCATTGAGAGTATTTACGATGTGATTGTTAGGAATATCAGTACTTTAGCAAGAGCCAAGTTTCCTCTGAGGAAGGTACTGTGGAAATTAACAGTGGTGTTTTGTATTTATAAAGTACAGAGTGGAGAGAGACCATCACTTCATACTTCTTACCCTTGTGTTCTATTTTAATTGAATGCATGTATAATGCTTAAAAAAAATTGAGGTATCATTTGCAAAAAGTAAACTTCTCCCTTTTTAATGTACAGCCCTAAGTTTTGACAAATGTGTGTGGTCCTTGTAATCACCACACAATCGTGTACAGGTTCCTCCTACCCCAGATCCTCTTGTTGTGGTCAGCTCCTCCCTCTTTTTCCACTGCTTGGCAACTATCGATTTGTTTTCTGTCCCTATAGTTTTGCCTTTTCCAGAATGCTCTAAAAATGGAGGCATATAGTATGAGGGCTTTGAATCTGCTTTTTTGACTTAGCATAATGCATTTTTAATTGCTGAGTAGTATTTCACTGTATTGGGTTTGTGTTACCTATGCACTAGTTTAAAGGCATTCGGATTATTTTCAGTTATTGCTGATTATGATTACAACTACTCTAAACATTTGTATATAGGTTTCATATGAAAATAAATATTCATTTATCTTAGATAAATACCTAAGAGTAATTGCTGAGTCATATGGTTATGTATGTTTAACTTTGTAAGAAAGTGCCAAATTGTTTTAGAGGGTGGTTTTATTGTTTTGCATTCCCACCAGAAATGTTTGAAAGATCTAATTGCTCATATCCTCACCAGCACATGGCATTGTCAGTTTCTCCACTCCCATTCTAATAGGTATATCATGGTATCTTATTGTGGTTTTAATTTTCATTTCCCTCACAACTAATGATTTTGTGTATCCTTTTCATGTGCTTATTCGCCATTCATATATTTTCTTTAGTGAACAGTCTACCCTGCCTAGTTTTAAAAAAGGTTTTATTTTTGAATTTTGAAAGTTACTTATATATTATGGATAAAAAGTCCTTTATCAGATATTTGGAAAATATTTTTTCCCAGTCTGTTGTTTTATTTTTTTATTCTATTAACATTGTCTTTTAAAGAACAGAAGTTTTAAATTTTGGTGAAGTCCACTTTATCATTTTTTTCTTTTATGGATCATGCTTTTGATATGTTATCTAAGGACTCTGCCTAACCCAAGGTCACAAAGAATTTTTCCTGTTTTTTTTTTTTTTTTTTTAATAGAAGTCTCATACTTTTAGGTTTTATACTAACATCTGTGATCCATTTTGAATTCTTTTTGTCTTTGTGTGAGAAGTGGGTTAAGGTTCATTTGTTTTATGTATGGGTGTTCAATTGTTCCAGTACCTTTTGTTGAAAAGACTGTCCTTTTTTTTCATTGAAATGCCCTTTCAGAGCATCTGGGAGCAGTGTGGGTGTCTGATTTGTTTTAGATGTAGTGGGGTAGGTGTTTCCATATTTGAACAGGACTCTGTGTGTGTATGTGTGTGTGTGGCCTATCCTGATAGTTTCTTCCTGACATTTATTTCTGAAAGAATAAATCCTGTATTAAGTTCCCTGTGGGTATTGAGACAGAATGTACATTTAGTAAGTATATGTGAAATCTGCAGTTAATTAAACATTTTCCCATTAACCTTTGTTCATCCTTTTCTTCCAAACCTTTTCCCAGAGATGCTAACAAGTAGTGACATTGGACAGATTAGAAATTTCATTTTATGTGCTTTCTTCAGTTCACTCTCTGGCTCTCTGATAAAAATGCTAATGAACTCTGAAAACCGATATAAAGGCAGTTAGGGAAGGAAGAAGTAAGTTACAAATTGCATCATCAGCCTGGACAAATTACATCATTGGTCATTTTCAAATAAGAGTTTTTGTGCATCAATTATGGCAGATGCTCTGATGCTATTCAAAGAGAAAAGCTCATTGAATTGCTTGGAGTCATCCATAAATACCAGGGCTTTTTTCAGGTTTATCATGTCTTTTGAAAGCCCAAGTCTTTTCTTTCCTTTAGGTCCTTTTAGTCCCCCCAACCCCTACTTTGTCTTTTTTCCCATTTTTATCTTGTGTTCATGTAACTCTTAAATCTTGGTCTTATGCTTTTACTTCAGATCATTTTGAAAAGTTTTTCTTTTATTAGTGTTAGAACAAAACAAAACTTTTCTTCTAAATTGCCAGCTCACTGAGGTTTTCCCACATGTATTAAAAATCATTAATGAATTCTGTTCCTCATTAAAACGTTTTTTGGCTTTCCTGTTTCCATAATTCTGTCACACATTCCAAATCCCTTAACATTTCTCTGTCCTTTTGACCTACAGCCAGTTAGAAAGTAGTATGGAAACTGAATTTTGCTTAATTATTTATAAAGTCCATCTGGGAATTCTCAGTGTTTTTTGTTTATGATTTCTTGAATATGTTCTATATTTCCTATTGATAAAAATGGACATTCTCTTTTCTTGTTTGTTTTTTATAGCACTGCCTCCATTTAGGTTTTTACCAAACCTATTAACCAAGTCCCTATAATAAAATCCCAATTCGTGTGCTGTTTCTATGCATCAGGTATCTTTTAATCTGTTCTGGAAGATTTGGGGACCTTTGGGAGGTTATTTGCCAGGAATAATTTGCCAGGTTATTTGCCAGGAATAATTTTTTTCCATTAGCCCCTCCTTTTCATATTTACCTACTTTCTTCTCTTCATAACTTACTTTCTGTTAATGTTGATCAAAAGAACTGTGAGTGCTGACCACAAATATGACACTGAAAAGATGGACCCATGAGAAGAGAAAAATCCTCTTGCAGGTTCCTTCTGAAAATACACAGCCTTTCTCCCTTTCCCTCCGTAATATTCCCTGAACTCTCTCTTTGCTGACACAGTTCTACTTCTTTCCCATTGTCCTTTTACCATCCTGTTGTCCTTGTTCCGTCTTCTCCCCTCCTGCTCCCATAGTACAGTGATTATATTGTGTGCTTATCTTAAATCAGTATATTCCCCCCCTTTTAGGTAGAGAAACAGACATAAAGGTGAGAAGATCATTAATAGAGGAATTTCAGTTACCCCCAAGTTTAATCCTAGCTCTGTGATAAAATGATATAGTTCAGTTTTTAGTCACTTCTCTGTGTGTGTGTGTGTGTGTGTGTGTGTGTGTGTTTAATACCTTATTTCTTCAGGCCATAATTTTGTGTCACTAAATTTCAATTTTTTTTCTCAACCAAAAAGATTGACCTGCTAGTCCTGATGCTCTAAGGAGAATTTTTACTCCGTGCAGTATTGTATTCCACATGATTTTTCAGCTTTGAATTGAGATCTGCTTAGTCTCAAAGAAACTGCTTTTATTTTTGAGTTGCCATCAAAGCTTTGAAATGCTGAAATCTATATCAAGTAATAGGTATACTGGATGCATGCCAAAGTAATTTGTTACTATACAAAAGAAGTATGTTTTCAGCCCAACAGTTGGTTTGTTATCCTTATTGCCATTGTCAGTGATAAGCTGCATTGGCTGTAAAGGAGTGATTTGCAGTGGTTTGAATGATTTGTAGTGGAGCAAAGGCAAAATTTACTCTGTACAACCTGGGTATTTGTAATTAGTAATTAGCCTTTTATTTAAAAATTCTGTAAAATCCACAGCCTTTGCTAGATGCTCTTGTAAAAAATTCTGTAAAATCCACAGTCTTTGCTAGATGCTCAGTGCTGTGGGCTACATGATTAATTTCTGCAGTAATGTAGAATTTTCACTTAGAAGGTAACCAGTACATTTAAAATATGTATGCAGCTTAGTCCTTTTTATTTTATTAAAAAATTTTTTTTAATTGAAGTGTAGTTGATTTACAATGTTGTGTTTGTTTCAGGTGTATAGCAAAATGATTCATTTATACATACATATATATCTTTTTTTTTAAGTGAACACTTTTTTTTAAAATATCTTTATTGGAGTATAATTGCTTTACAATGGTGTGTTAGTTTCTGCTTTACAACAAAGTGAATCAGTTATATATATACATATGTTCCCATATCTCTTCCCCCTTGCGTCTCCCTCCCTCCCACCCTTCCTATCCCACCCCTCTAGGTGGTCACAAACCACCTAGCTGATCTCCCTGTGCCATGCAGCTGCTTCCCACTAGCTATCCGCCCTATGTTTGGTAGTGTATATATGTCCCTGCCACTCTCTCACTTCATCACAGTTTACCCTTACGCCTGCCCATATCCTCAAATCCATGCTCTAGTAGGTCTGTGTTTTATTCCCGTCCTACCCCTAGTCTCTTCATGACTTTTTATATTCCTTAGATTCCATATATATGTGTTAGCATACGGTATTTGTTTTTCTCCTTCTGACTTACTTCCACTCTGTATGACAGACTCCAGGTCCATCCCCCTCACTACAAATAACTCAGTTTCATTTCTTTTTATGGCTGAGTAATATTCCATTGTGTATATGTGCCACATCTTTATCCATTCTATCTGTTGATGGACACTTAGGTTGCTTCCATGTCCTGGCTATTGTAAATAGAGCTGCAGTGAACATTTTGGTACATGACTCTTTGAATTATGGTTTTCTCAGGGTATATGCCCAGTAGTGGGATTGCTGGGTCATATGGTAGTTCTATTTGTAGTTTTTTAAGGAACCTCCATACTGTTCTCCATAGTGGCTGTATCAATTTACATTCCCACCAGCAGTGCAAGAGTGTTCCCTTTTCTCCACACCCTCTCCAGCATTTATTGTTTCTAGATTTTTTGATGATGGCCATTCTGACTGGTATGAGATGATATCTCATTGTAGTTTTGATTTGCATTTCTCTAATGAATAATGATGATGAGCATTCTTTCATGTGTTTGTTGGCAATCTGTATATCTTCTTTGGAGAAATGTCTATTTAGGTCTTCTGCCCATTTTTGGATTGGGTTGTTTGTTTTTTTGTTATTGAGCTGCATGAGTTGCTTATAAATTTTAGAGATAAATCCTTTGTCAGTTGCTTCATTTGCAACTATTTTCTCCCATTCTGAGGGTTGTCTTTTGGTCTTGTTTATGGTATCCTTTGCTGTGCAAAAGCTTTGAAGTTTCATTAGGTCCCATTTGTTTATTTTTGTTTTTATTTCCATTTCTCTAGGAGGTGGGTCAAAAGGGATCTTGCTGTGATTTATGTCATAGAGTGTTCTGCCTATGTTTTCCTCTAAGAGTTTCATAGTGTCTGGCCTTACATTTAGGTCTTTAACCCATTTTGAGTTTATTTTTGTGTATGGTGTTAGGGAGTGTTCTAATTTCATACTTTTACATGTAACTGTCCAGTTTTCCCAGCACCACTTATTGAAGAGGCTGTCTTTTCTCCACTGTATATTCTTGCCTCCTTTATCAAAGATGAGGTGACCATATGTGTGTGGGTTTATCTCTGGCTTTCTATCCTGTTCCCTTGATCTATATTTCTGTTTTTGTGCCAGTACCATGCTGTCTTGATTACTGTAGCTTTGTAGTATAGTTTGAAGTCAGGGAGCCTGATTCCTCCAGCTCCGTCTTTTGTTCTCAAGATTGCTTTGGCTATTCGGGGTCTTTTGTGTTTCCATACAAATTGTGAAAGTTTTTGTTCTAGTTCTGTAAAAAATGCCAGTGGTAATTTGTTAGGGATTGCATAAGTGAACACTTTTTAATTAATTAATTTATTTTTGTTTGTGTCAGGTCTTAGTTGCAGCCCATGGGATCTTTCGTTGCAGCGCGTGAGCTCTTTGTTGCAGTGTGCGGGCTTCTCTCTAGTTGTAGCACGTGGGCTCTGTAGTTGCAGCATGTGGGCTTAGTTGCCCTGCAGCATGTGGGATCTTAGTTCCCTGACCAGGGATCGAACCTGCATCCCCTGCATTCGAAGGTGGATTCTTAACCACTGGACCACCAGGGAAGTTCCTATATATCTTTTTTTTCAGATTATTTTTCCTTATAGGTTATTACAAAATATTGAGTATAGTTACCTGTGTTATCAATATATAGTAGGTCCTTGTTGCTTATCTGTTTTATATATAGTAGTGTGTATTTGTTTATCCCAAACTCCTAATTTACCCTCCCTCTCTTTCCCGTTTGGTAACCATAAGTTTGGTTTTTATGTCAGTGGGTCTATTTCTGTTTTGTATATAAGTTCTTTTGTATATAAGTTCATTTGTATCACTTCAATGGGTTTTTTTGTTTGTTTTTTAGATTCCACATATAAGCAATATCATGTGATATTTGTCTTCCTCTGCCTGACTTCACTTAGTATGAAAATCTCTAGGTCCATCCATGTGGCTGCAAATGGCATGATTTCATTCTTTCTTATGGTTGATAATGTTCCATTGTATATATATACCACATCTTCTTTATCCATTCATTTGTCTGGATATTTAGATTGCTTCCATGCCTTGGCTAGTATGAATAGTGCTGCAGTGAACATTAGGGTACATGTATCTTTTCGAATTACAGTTTTCTCTGGATATGTGCCCAGGAGTGGGATTACAGGATCATATGGTAGCTCTGTTTTTAGTGTTTTAAGAAATTCCCCATACTGTTCTCCATAGTGGCTACACCAATTTACATTCCCCCCAACAGTGTAGGAGGGTTCCTTTCTCTCCACACTCTCTCTGGCGTTTATTATTTGTAGACTTCCTAATGATGGCCATCCTGACTGGTGTGAGGTGATGCCTCGTTGTAGTTTTGATTTGCATTTCTCTAATAATTAGCAATGTTGAGCATCTTTTCTTGTGCCTTTTGACCATCTGTCTGTTTAGTACTTTTTAAAGACACGGTAAAGAGTTTCCAAATGGATTTTGAACCTTTTTAAAGGAAGAATGCTTTCCACATATGAGTTATGTGATTCATGGTACCTAGAGGAACTAAGGGTAATCGGTAATGTGATAGTACAGTTAAACTGAATTTTTTTACCTAAGAAAATAATCCTCTTTTGTTTTAGATCTTTATTAAAATTGGGAGAGAACCTGGCAATAGTCTTTATGATGGTCCTAAGATTCAGTCATTTATTCATTCATCTTACATGTGTTTATAGAGCACTGGAGGTACTGGGCCAAAATCTCTGCGTCATGGAGCTTATAGTCTAAGATAAGACTCATGTGGAGTATAGCATTGCACAGAGTAAAAATTCTCCTTAAATAAAGCACCAGGATTAGCAGGTCATTCTTTCTGGTTGAGTAAAAATATTGAAATTTAGCGACAACAAATTATGGCTTGAAGAAATTAGGTATTGAAAAAAAAAACACAGGGCTTCCCTGGTGGCGCAGTGGTTGAGAATCCGCCTGCGGATGCAGGGCACACGGGTTCATGTCCCGGTCCGGGAAGATCCCACATGCCACGGAGCGGCTGGGCCCGTGAGCCATGGCCGCTGGGTCTGTGCATCCGGAGCCTGTGCTCCGCAACGGGAGAGGCCACAGCAGTGAGAGGCCCACGTACCACCAAAAAAAAAAAAAAAACACAGAAGTGTCTAAAAATTGAACTATATCATTTTATCACAGAGCTGGGACTAAACTTGGGGGTAACTGAAAATTCCTCTGTTAATAATCTTTTCATCTTTATGTCTTTCTCCACCTAAAAAGGGGGGAATATACTGGTTTAAGATAAGCGCACAATACAACCACTGTAGTATGGGAGCAGGAGGGGAGAACACTGACAAAAGCAGGGAAGAGAGAGGATGAGATCTTTAGACAGCATACCTAGGAAAGGCATCACTGAGAAGGTCCTGTGTGATGAAAGGGGCAGGCTGTGTAATATCCGAGGGAACCCAAGGGCAGAGGCCTCAAGGGAAGTGTGCTTGGCATGTTTCAGGAACTATGAGGCGGCCTGTGTAGTGCGGGGGGTGGGGACGGGGAGAAGACCAACCGGGGAGCATGCACTTCATGTGGGGCTTGGTGGACAGTGAAAGACTTGGGCACCATTCACTTGTCCTGAGAGGGATGGGAGGTTTTTGGAGGGTTTTCAGCAGAGGACAGTGTGGTTTGACTTGTGTTTTTAACCCAGTGTGTTGGCAGTGGGTTTTGATGTTTGAGTAAGGAGGTTGAAGTGTGAATATATTTGAGGATGGGGCCAAACTGCGTGTGGCACGTGGGAGAAGAGGAGGAATCAGGGTGGCTCCCCAGATTTAGAGCCTGAGCCATTGCAGGAGTGCACTTGCCGTTGGCAGAGGATGTGAGGGAGCATGTGTTTGGGGGAAGTAACAGGGGTTCTGTTTGGGATGTTTAAGTCTGAGATGGGATGTCCAAGAGCAAATGTGGAGTAGGTAGGTGGATTAGTTTTATCAATCTGGATTTCAGAAGAGACAAAAAGGCATATAAATAAAAGCCAGATTTCTAAGGTGGGATGAGATCCCCTAGGGAGAGACCTCTTATATTATAAAGAGCCCAAGAACTGAGTTCTAGAACACTCCAATGTGTAGACTTCAGGGAGGCCTGGGGGAACTTGCACAAGAGGAGCAGCTGGAGAGGAGGTAGGAGGAGGAGCAGGAGAGTGTAGGGTGGTCCTGAAGCCAGGAGAGGAGGGTGTCTCAGGAGGAGGGAGTCATCGGCTGTGTGCGGGATTAGGTCACCTGAGAAATGGCACTGGTGTCAGCAATGCGGCGAGTCTGTGGTGCTCTTGATTAGACGTTTCAGTGCAGGGGTGGGGGTAGCAGCCTAATTAGGAGGGATTCAGGAGAGAGTGGGAGAGAGAGATGGGAGACGGCAGTACAGGCAGCTCCCTGGAGGAGTTTTGCTTATAAAGAGAACGGGAAAGGAGGGTAGCAGCTGAGATAGGAAGGGAAGTTTTTGGTTTTGGTTTTGTTTAAATGGAAGGAATAACAACATGTTTGTATAATGATGGTAAAGGTGCAGCAGCAATGGAAAAATTTTGATACAAGGGGGAGAGAATTTCTGATTGGTAAGAAGGTGGGATATTGGACCTGCACTAGAAACATATTCATGTTGTTCATTTGTAGTAAAAGGAGAGAAGGAGGGATACTGGATACAGCTATTGGATGGTGGGAGTTGTGGACATTTTCTCCTGACTCTGTTTTCTTTGAAGTAGGAAACAAGGTTGTCAGCTGAGAGTGAGGCTGGGGAAGGGGATACATTGGAAGCATGAGGAGAGAAAACTAGTGTAAACCTGTCCTCTAGGAGAGTAGGAAAGAGAACGGTGGGTTACGTGGGTATTAAGGTCACCTGGGTTGGGGGTGTTGGAAAGACTGATGGGAGGCAGTGGGTACAAATTCCTGTGAAACACGGAGGGTGGCCTCGGGAGCAGTGACTGGCTACAGGTAGTGAATTACAGTCTTTTGTGATGTTCAGAACCGAGGATTTGCGACTGAAGAAGGGAATGGAGGGCACCTGCCTCCTCTCTGCTCTCCTGGTGATGCTGTTGGAGAGGACTGTGGGAACAGTCCCTGTCTAATGGATAAATTAGGTTAGAGCAGTGTGGGTAAGAGTGGAGGGCCAGGGGATTTGTCGATGACTGGGGCACAGTGGGAGGGTTTCAGGAGACCAGGAGATGGCATCAGGAAAAGGGATTAAATATATTCTTTGGAGAGAGAAGATGGTATAAGTAGGTGGAGACACAGTGGAAGAGAGAGAGCCTAATGAATTAAGTTGAGTAGAAGAGCATGAGCAGACACTTCATAGCGCTTAACAGCAACAAAAGGTTCGAGGGACATTGAGAAACAGCTGTTCTTTAAATCCCCTGAAGACGGGACAAAGGGAAAAGGCCATTTTAGTTGTGTCAGTGTCGAGGAAACCAATGCAGGAGAGTTTTTCCTTTGTCTGTCGCTGAACGTTTCAAGAATAAGGCTATTTTCTCTTCAGAGCTTAAACATAATGGGATAAACTGGGTAAATTGTTTAGATTGTGCATTTCTTATAGTATCTAAACATTGGAAATGACCCTGTCAAACGAGTGTCCTAACAAATATATGGCATATTCTTAAGTTTGATCTCTGTGGCAAAATACAGACAGTTTAAATTGATAATTTAAAAAATATTCTTAGTTATACGTGCATAGGTTATTCTGATATTTCTTAATGTTGAAGATTTTTAGTGTATCCCATGTTTTAACAGGTTGCAGTATTTTACAGAGCTAGTCCAAGGCACAAGATGAAAATTATTAAGGTGGGTGTCTAAGAATCACACTGTTTTATGTCTGTATCCAGAATGCTACTGCTTGTCTTTCATTATGTTTGCATTACTACTGGGAATATTGATAGACCATTAAAGTCAGAAGTATTGTGAAGCAAAACAGGTGGTTTTTATAAAGCCTGAGATGGAAACATTAGTAGAGAATTTAGTTTGCAAAGGAAGATGTAGAAGAAAACTTTAAGGACATATCTGCAAATACAACCTTCTTTAAACATTTGAATAATGCAGAAATATGTTCTGACAGGAGGCTATAGCCAAATCATCCCAGTGTGAATAGGAATAATTACTTAGAAACTGAATAAACACAACAAGAAAAAAATGTTTTGAGAGTGTGAACAATGTTTAAAGGGCTATGATTGTTTATATTAGTCAAATATATACAAGGCAGTTGACATGGTACCATCAGTTCATGGACTTATGAATCACAGTAGTGCTGCATTGTACTGAGGCCACGGTTTCTCGGCCTTGGCACTGTGACACTGTGGGTTGGATAATTCTTTACTGTGAGGGGCTGTCCTGTGTGTTGTAAGTTTAGCAGCATCCCCGGCTCCTATCCTTTAGATGCCAGTAGCGTCCCTGAAGTCATGACAATCAGAAATGTCTCCAGACATTGCCAGATGTCCCCTGGGAGACAAAATTGCCCTGAGAACAACTGTGTAATTGACTTTTCATCAGGCTTTACACAAAGAATTTTCACACATGGAAATATTATTAATGGCAGCTTTTTCTAAGCTTTATCTTAAGACCTCCATATATTTATTGAAGTTTATTGAAAAAGTGATTGTCTGTTTTATTTCCAGTCTTTAATTATGTGGGAAAGAAAAAGAGAGAGGATTTGTTTATTCCCTTATCTGTGTGGAAGCAACATTTTAATCAAAACTCCTCCCTCCCACTTCTCCCCTCCCACCCCCAGTCTCTGCAGAAGAACGGGTCAGTTGTGGCCATGACAGGAGATGGAGTAAATGATGCAGTCGCTCTGAAGGCTGCAGACATTGGAGTTGCAATGGGTCAGACTGGTACAGATGTTTGCAAAGAGGCAGCAGACATGATCCTGGTGGATGATGATTTCCAAACCATCATGTAAGTTTTCCTTCAATGACTGCACATCAGAGAGTCTCCTCCCATCCTTTCTTGCACCCCATTCATAGAAAAGAGTTTAGCAGTTTTAGACATTGGATAAACTAAACTTTTTTACTAGATTAATTAATCTTATTTTGTGTACTAGTGTGTAGTTTGGGGGAAAATCATTTGGAATGGACATAATAAATGGCAGCGCTGTTCATTTAAGAAATATTACTGAGTACCAGCCACGTGTCACATTTCCTGGCCACTAGTGTTGTGATACAGCAGTGAACCTTCCTGTGGCCTTTATTCTAGTTAAATTCAGGCTCATAGGAATAAGCATGTGCCTGGCCTTACAGTAAGTATTATAAATAAAGATCCCATTCATATCTGTTTCCTTATGTCAGGAATTGTTCATGTTACTAATGATGCAATTTATCATTTGAATAGATTTGTTTCAACCACAGTTTCTAATTGCTTTAAGATTCTGCGGTACCTGTTGGTTGTTTCACAGTGTTCAGGTGGAGGTCACTTGATAATCACCTCTTGAATGATCTAAGTCTTAGTTCAGTGATGCCCTGTGTGCCTCATTAACCCATTGTGGCCTCAAGTGGAGCATGTGGGCCCTCCGGACCCTGAATTGCTAGGCTCTTAAAAAGATATAAGATATTTAATTTCCGTTCTTAGAATTGTATAAAAATATTGGAAGATAGGGCAATATGTTTATAAAACACATATTTTCCTAGGTTGAGCAAAATGAATGAGAGAATTTTCATGAATCTTTGTAGACCATATTCTTTTTATAATTCTGGTACAATATATATCTAACTGTATGTAGGAACAACAGATGGCTTAAATTCTGTAAGTTTTATATGTCTCATTCCCATTTAATTTCTGACCTACATTAAATTAACCCCTTACCATGCATGCATCTTGTATCTTGAAGAAAAATAAACTTGGAGGGGTAAAGAAAATCATTATTTTAGTACTATAAATGTGTATTATTGTCTTTTGCATAGAAACACAAGATGTGATTTTAATGTTGAAATGTCTTTTTAAGAATAAAAATTACTGTGTTATGAAATTAGTTTGGGTAGAGTGTAGCAGGCCAGACTTCCATTCCTTGCCACAATAGTGTTTCCTTTTTTTTCCTAGTTTTAATTATGTGAAGAAAATAATAGATTCTCTTATTGATGTATGTGTTTTATCAGTTGGAAATTTGTTTTCAAAATTAGTTCCACAGTATTGATATATCCTTATTTTTCTGTGATAATATTTTCTCACCTAATTTTATTTTTAACTTTCAGGTCTGCAATTGAGGAGGGTAAAGGGATTTATAATAACATTAAAAATTTTGTTAGATTCCAGCTGAGCACGTAAGTTTTTAAGAAGTTGTGACAAACTTATGGGTCTTACAGATAAATTATTTGCAAAGTAGAATTCAAGCAGAATGCCTACATGCTTCTGGGCTCTATTTCTGAGGGTTGTCCATATGTAAAAGTTTTCCAGTGTGAAAATTGAATTCTGTCCTAAATCTAAAAATGGCATGATAAAGAGGTTCCAAATGTGATAATTATTTGTATTATCATCAAAATATATAAACCTTTGTGGCTTATTTAATAGCTCCTGAAATAACTAAGAAAGGGGTGTCAAATTTTAATGTTTCTTCCTGGTTATCTTTTTCCAAAAGTAGAAGGGCTTTTCTGTAGTCAAAAAACAGTTAACAAAAATATCATTGAAAACTGTTAACTGTTATCTGAACTCAATTTAAAAAAATCTTCCTCAATTTGAAAGTCCTTTATTAAAATGCTGTGGATCATAAGGGTTAACTCTTAGCTTCAAAATGTTCACACTAATGAAGCAGTAGGTTACTTGGAAATATGGGCTTCCTTTAAAAGAACAGTAGTAACATGAGAGTTTTACATGCTAAGAAAGCGATTTCATAAAATTAGCAAGAATTATACTATGCTGACACATTTTTTTTAAATGACTCTTTCTTTCGATAGGAGTATAGCAGCATTAACTTTAATCTCACTGGCTACATTAATGAACTTTCCCAATCCTCTCAATGCCATGCAGATTTTGTGGATCAATATTATTATGGATGGACCTCCAGCTCAGAGGTGAGAGTTTTCTCATGTAAATTAGAAAGACAAGGATGGCATGCTATCCTGATAATTAAGCTCTAAGACTTCATCACAGATAGCGTTGGAAATCTCTGCAGCATCGTGTTTGTTATAAGTTGTGTGATGTGAGCATATCATTTATTCTCTTGGAGTGCTCATTCATGCATTATGATCTGAGCTTTTAGGCTGTTAGATGCCCAGCCTTAAGTTGAGAACAGAGGAGGAACAGTTGCAGTCCCTGTCCTCGAAGTAAGCTTTTTGTTTCTTAGAATAGGTTGTAATGGAGAAATCTCTGGCTTTTAGTGCTATTACCAAGGTTCTGTTGTCTGTCTTAGAGACTTTGGGAAAGTATTGAAGGACCTAAGCATCTAAGTATCTTCTTTTATAATAATGGGGCCCTAGATGTTGCTTTCCCAACACAAAGTGATACATGTCAGTGACCATTGCAACAAATTATCCTAGTTGAAACTTCCTTGCATGAAAGATAGTTCAAAGTCCAGTTGGTAGGTCATATATTTCAGGCCATATTTGGAATAAGTAAAGCTATATGTAAATGAAATTGGGCAATTTTTTGAATTTGATTATCAGTCCCCTCCCAAACTGTGCCAAATAAACAAAAAAGGAAAGGTGATAAAATCTTTGGTTATTTTCAAGTGATCATAGCCAAGGTTTTCTTCATGATTCATCATTTTGTTTCCAAAAGAAGACATTTAGTTTCCGGGATAATTGAGGTCAATGAAGTGGTGAAAGTAATAAATCCAAATCTTACTTAAAACTTTAATTCACTTTTCTGTTTGTTTTGAAGCCTTGGAGTAGAACCAGTGGATAAAGATGTCATTCGTAAACCTCCACGCAACTGGAAGGACAGCATTTTGACCAAAAACCTGATACTTAAAATACTTGTTTCCTCAATAATCATTGTTTGTGGGACTTTGTTTGTCTTCTGGCGGGAGGTATACTCACTGGATAATGTGCTTTATTAATATTCATTCTGTACAATAGGACTCGGTTATTTTTGTGTATTAAGCAGAAGGCTGGAAGTTAGGAGAGCTTTTTCAAAAATAGAATAAAAACATTTAAAAATAGTTTGATTTCAATATTTATGGGTTAATAGAATTGCTGACTTATATTTTAGAGTTATTTAAATCTGCAGAGAAGTATCAGATACAATAAAAATTAACATGAAAATTTGGGAAGAAGGTAGAAAATCTGAGTCTTTAATATAGCTACTTTCATGTCATCAAAAAAGAAAGTTCTTTTAATATCCAGTTTATGGTTTGGGAAAAGACTTTTTACTTTATGCAGACTACAGTTATTCATTAGGTGACTTATTTAAATGACGTATGGGAAATTTAGGTTGCTTATATGTTTTATATCTTAAACTAAAGCTATTTCATTCTGAGAGGAAGAAAATATTAACCCTTTAAAAGCATGTAGTATTTGTTCATTAAATTCAGCCAGCTAAAAATCTTTTTTCCTCTTGACAGCTGCGAGACAATGTGATAACACCTCGGGATACAACAATGACCTTCACATGCTTTGTGTTTTTTGACATGTTCAATGCACTAAGTTCCAGATCCCAGGTATGCTTAGGTGATCTTAGCTGACTAATTCAGTTGGGTAGGATACTCTCTAATTGTAAGTGGGCAGGGTTTTTAGCTTTGCTTGCTTTTGTAGCCATGGTTACAGCCCTGGATATAGCCTTCCTACAAACATGTGCCTCCAAAATGTGTCCTAAGAGGGATGGCGCATTTGGGGAGATAAGCCTTAACTTTGGCTAGGAGATCAAAGTAAATCACAGGTGTCATCACCTGAGTTTTCTTCTTTTCATTTTCTTATTATCTGTAGCTATATGATAGGTTCAAGTTAACATTATCTGAGGATAGGACAAAGCTCATGGCTTCTGCTAAGATGGTATTAGCCTCATTATAGAAGCAAGTATTGTTAGAAGTCCAGGAACAGCTTTGTGCATATTAACTTTTTCTCATTATTTCCATCAGTGTGTCAAAGCTTAAGACATTTAAAATTTTCTTTTCTTCCCATGCCTTATCTTAAGGTGGATTGCCTTCTCTCTTTTTTTTTGAAAATTAATTTGTTTATTTATCCTTGGCTGAGTTGGGTCCCCATTGTTGAAAGCCGCACGTGGGCTTTCTCTAGTTGCGGCAAGTGAGGGCTACTCTCTGTTGTGGTGCACGGGCTTCTCACCGCGGTGGCTTCTCCCATTGCGGAGCACAGGCTCTAGGCATGCGGGCTCAGTAGTTGTGGCTCGCAGGCTCTAGAGCACAGGCTCAGTAGTTGTGGCGCACGGGCCTAGTTGCTCTGCGGCATGTGGGAACCTCCTAGACCAGGGCTTGAACCCATGTCCCCTGCATTGACAGGCGGATTCTTAACCACTGTGCCACCAGGGAAGCCCTGGATTGCCTTCTCTTGATTTGAAGTGCTTTGTTAGAAAATAATGGGCTAGAACCTAATGGTACTTTTTCAGAGCGTGTTGTTCTTAGGAACTAGCTGCATTTGAGGCCTGACTGTTCATTTCAATTTAAGAGCACCATATAAATCCTTAACTATATCTATTACCATTCACCATGCTAGAACTTTCCAAGTACAGTGAATTTTCATTAATTTAGACTAGTTTTTGAAGAAGCTTTAGTATTTGGTTTCTGTTTTATGAAAGGCATTTTTACTTTTTCACTACACACGTAACTAAGTCCATTCTTTGAGAAAGGTTTTTAGATTATGTACCTTAATGAATGATAGAAATGATTTAGCAAAATTATCATATACAAATAAAGTTTCTTATGCTTTGGAGGACTAAAAGAAGTTTCTGTGGTCTTTATGTTTTTAATAGCATCACTCTTAAAGCCCTTGATGAAGAGAAGCTGCTTTAAAATTTACCCTATTCCATCTATATTATTCCAAAATAATAGTTAAAATTTAGAGATTTCATGGTACTACTATTGTAGAATTCAGTCCAGCTTACTAAAAATTGGAGGTGAGTGTAATAATAAAGAAGTTGTTTCTGTGACCAAGGAGTAATAACTGAACTCTGTGTTCTGCCAACAGACCAAATCTGTGTTTGAGATTGGACTCTGCAGTAATAAGATGTTTTGCTATGCAGTTCTTGGATCCATCATGGGACAGTTATTAGTTATTTACTTTCCTCCACTTCAGAAAGTTTTTCAGACCGAGAGCCTAAGTATACTGGGTAAAGGAAATGTTATCTTTATAATTTACATATTATAAATGAGCTGTATTTTCTAATGCATTTGTTCTAAGAAAAATTTTCTTTTAAAAAGTGAAATAAGTGGCTTGCTTTGAAAAATACGTGTGCTCTGTTTTCTCATTTGGAAATGTTTAGGGGAGTCACTCTCCCAACTCTAGGTTTTAAACTTTTTTTGTAATTTTTTTCTTGTTAATTTTTTATAGGTTGTCACTTGTCAAAATCATATTTGGTGATTCTGAAAGATAGCAAATCAAAACGTGTTACAGAGTAATTGTAGTTTATAACTTTTTAATCTTGTATGAGAGAAAACTAGACTTAAGCTCACTGAAAACCAAATGGCTCTTCTTTACCATTTTGATTGTTAAACTAACATTTTCCTATTCTTATTTGCTAATTTGCACATTCTTATTTTATGAAATAACAGCCCTAATAGCAGAGAGTTTTATTAAGCTGATGTGAAGACAGTCATTATTCTTTCATAGACTGTGCATTAAATGCATCACCATACAGTACATTTAAAAGTTAATCTTCCTATGTAAGTGTGAGAACAGACACATTTTATGATAATGCTAGTTCTAATTCTTGGGTTTTTAAAGGTAATTTGGATAATTATGAATCACTGTATTTTTTGCTGTAAGTTAAAGTTTACCTTAGAGTTGAACTAGTTTAATTTCAAGATTTTAATTTCATCTTCATATTCCTTCCTCTTTAAAAAAAAATGGAGTTTTAAGGAGACCAGTGCAGTTGTTTGAAGCAGTAAATAAGAACAAGATAGTGTGGATACCATTGTAAATATATGGTCTTTAAACAGTGACTTTCAAATGGAATAAGAAGCAGATTTCTAAGTAGTCTTCATATAGACATTTAAAAAATCAAATTAGTCACCACTGCTTGAAGAGCCTTTAAAAAAGGCTGTGTAGTCTATTAAATAGAAAACTCCTCTTGCTTGTGTTGCTGTTAAAGGTTGTGGTTCTCGGTTATGGTTCAGGGGAAGCAGTCAGAGGACTTGAGTTCTAGTTCTCTGGCTGCTGCCTGTCCTAGCTGTGTGACCATAGATAAGTCATTTAGTACCTTTGAGCCTTACTTTCCTTATTTTTAAACTGAGGCCGATTGTGGCTACTTTGTGGAATGGTTGAGAAGTAATGTATTTTAAAAGCTGTGGTAAAATGCTAGAAAAACATGTTATTAAGCTCTGCAACTGTAAGTTTAAAGAATTGTAAAACCCAACTTACTTTCTTTTGCAGATTTGCTGTTTCTTCTGGGTCTCACCTCGTCAGTGTGCATAGTGGCAGAAATTATCAAGAAGGTTGAAAGGAGCAGGGAGAAGATCCAGAAGCCTGTTAGCTCAACATCGTCGTCTTTTCTTGAAGTATGATGCATATTGCATTCTTTTATTTGCAAACTAGGAATTGCAGTCTGAGGATCATTTAGAAGGGCAAGTTCAAGAGGATAATGAAGATTTGAGAACTTCTGAACTTTTTTTTTTTTTTTTTTTTGTGGTACATGGGCCTCTCACTGCTGTGGCCTCTCCCGTTGTGGAGCACAGGCTCTGGACATGCAGGCTCAGCGGCCATGGCTCATGGGCCTAGCTGCTCCGCGGCATGTGGGATCCTCCTGGACCGGGGCACGAACCCGTGTCCCCTGCATCGGCAGGCAGACTCTCAACCACTGCGCCACCAGGGAAGCCCTGAACTTTTTATTGACTAAAAATGAGTGTTGAAGACTTGATTTGAGACTTTAGCCTGCTGACAGTCCCAAATGAAATTATGCAACTTTGATAACATATTCCTTGATTTAAATTGGCCTTTGCGATTGAGTGGAACTTCGTAAAGTGTATGGGCAGTTATTTAATTTAAAAAACAAGCAAAACCTGAACCACCTTCTGCACTTAAAGAGGTCTAACAGTTCAAATACAAAAATCTATCTTAGATAAATATGATTTTTTTTTTAATTTTTAAATATTGTACTATTTATGGTGGTGGGGCTTTCTTACTAATACACAAATAAATTTAATCATTTCAAAGGCATTCTGTTTGGTTTAGAAGTTGATTCCTAGGAGTGCCATATTTCAGCTACTGTATTTCCTTTTCCTGCAGTGTAATCAGCTCAGCTACCTTGTGTTACCATTTTTGTATCTCAAGTTTTTTGCAGAGGATGTGACCACTGTCAGATCACTGTTCTTTTCTTTCTTTTTGTGATTGAAAAGCTTATACTGCAATTTGAAGTAAATGTTTGCTTTTCTTAGTAAGTGTAAATGGTTGCCTTTTCTTTTTCTTCTTCTTTTGGTTTTTGTTATGAGTCTTTGGTCTAGCACAGTTAATACAGGGCTGTGGAGTGGCATTCTAGGTAGGGTAGCCATGTCTGTAATTAACACTTAGTCATGGAGTCAAAAAAATTTAAGACTGGTTGGGCTGATATTTATAGCAGATTATGTTAATGTGTTATGCCTTCTTTTAGAGTTAAATATCAATACATACTTTGTCAAGTATCACCTTGACAAGGTCATCAAAGTCATCTCCTAAATATAAATCTAAGTACCTCACCTGAATATCTGAATTTTATTACTTTTTAATGTCTTTTTATGTGTACTTAAAATCTTTCTTATGAAGTATAGAGTGGTAAACTTAAAGAATAAAAAAGCCCCAAACCTAAACAGATGGTTTATGAAGCAGAGTATAAGTGGAAGATTCTGTGCTGACCTTTACTCTTTGTGTATCTGCAGCTTTGGGGCCTAGGTTGCAGCACAGCCTGGAGCCTGCCCCTCTCCTGCTTCCACCGTTGTCCTCTGCCTTGTTCTGCGCTTCACTGGGTGTGCTAGAGAAATAGATAGATTTGCTCTTGGAATGCCATCAGTTTTTGTAATAGCTGGATGAGGTAGAGGTAATTTGTTTTGAGTGTGTGGCAAATTTGGGCCAGAAATTCAAAATTAGGAATACACTTTCCTGTTGAATATTTTTCTCTGAAACAGAAACGGGTCTCAAATTCTTACATGTTTAATTCTTCCTGAAGTTACTGAATTTTGCATTTTAGAATTAATTTTTTAAACTGTCAGGATAAATCACTCTCTAGTTTTTATCACCAATATTAAACTGCACTGTTAGCACTGCAGTACTGTTGTTAACGATAGGAAAGATACCTATTCTTTGAGTCTTGTTACTGAAACAGTTTAATATAAGGACCTGAGATATCTGCAGTTTATTCTGCTTTACTCTTTAAGGCTAGATAGTCAAATGTACTTGGAAACCATTGTCTAATCAACTTTATCTTTAATGATGGTGATGTATCATATCTAAGTTTTGTAATGAGTTTTCTTCTCCGTTACAAGGACTTGAAATATGAAGTGCACGTCAATCTTTTGCTTTGCATTTTAGGTTCAGAGTATGACTCATATGAAATAAATGTGCCTATCTTATTCAGATTTTAAACCTTCCCCCAGAATTATTTATTTTCATAAGTTAATGTTCTTCCAGTTGGGACTGTTAACATTAAATTCATATGGATGTTGAAGATATAGAAATTGGGCAGTACTCACAGTACATTGAATCTATGATTTAAAAAGAAGTGAAATGTATGGTTCAGGTATACTACATCTGTATAACAGATTTCCCATAGTAAAACAACAAATTAGGGTCTGTGTGTGTATTTTACATAGCATATTATCAGAATTAGCATGGATAATTCAAATGCACTAGTATCTAAATTTAAAATTTTTCCCCATTTCCTGGCCCTGGGACCTGCTAGAGTCCCTAACAATACTAACGTATATGATTTTTCCCTGTTAGACTACCTCATGAAGTTTTTTGACTTCAAAGTGATTAAATATCAGGGAAGAAAAGGAACTTTAATTCACCAACAAGGTAGATAATCCTCAAATGATTCAAACTGGCGGCAGAGGAACAAGGCTTAGCATGTTCTCTCAGATTTTTGCTGGGCAGTGCATGACCCAGAAATGGAACAGCCTGAAACCAGGCAACCTAAAAAACCTACCCCCTCGGGACACAGACTTCATTTAATAGCAGTAACCACACCCACAGGGATAAAACACATTTTTTACCTTTCATAACCATGCAAGGTACATCTTTTACATTGGTAATCTTTGTGAAGTCATTTCAAGTTTTGATCTCTTTCATATAGTACCTAAGTAAAGTGAGCCCTGGCCATATAACAGTTTCTCAGTGAAATGAATTGGTGGCAAACAATAAATATAAGATCTAAGAACCTTGATTAACTTTGCCTTGCTTTCTGCCTTTGTCACTTGGCAGTTCATGTGCATTTTACTTCTACGTATGACTCACTCAATTTAAATGGATGAATTGTCATTTCAGTAAACTTTTCTTTAGTACCTAGAATGTACTAGGAATAGAAAGGTGGTGGCATCCCTGCCCTTCAAGAGTTCACGGACTGGGTTAGCTGAGGATATAACTGTTAACAGGCTGTCTGCTGAAAGTTAGTAGTGGTCTTTGCACATTTATTTTAAAAATACACATACAGTAAAATGAATCCAGCACGTGTTTTACTGGAAGTTTCCCTTGAGATTGGCATTTGGAAATCTTTGAAATGCCTTTTTAGATTAAGCTGCAATCCAAACAGTAGCTGATTTGCATACTAAAATACAGTGTGGATAAATGTTAATCCTAACTGGCATGTGACTAGACAGACAGATTATCCTGATAATTAAGCTTCCTTGAGATCAGTTAGCACTTGGTATGACTATTAACTATTGTTGGGTTTGGGGGTTTGGTTTTCAGAGTTAGTTATTGTTAATAATGGATAATGGTTAACTAATCCTTGATATTAATGTAGGTATAATAGTCTGCAAATATTTTGGATAGGTTTAGATTTGGGAAGTTCTCAGTCTTAACTCTGGAAACCAAAGTGAAATATATGTGGTACAGTGGTAAGTGCTGCCCCAAGTGCTACAGTAGCCAAAGGAGAGAAATAACTTCATAGGAGAAGGTTGTCAAATTTCCTAGAACTAGTGGTATCCGAATCAAGCCTTAAGTTGAGAATCTCCAGCCGAGAACAGCAGGATATTGTAACCAAATGGCATAGCCTCTGCAGAGGTGTTGGTGGGGTCTGGAAGGAACAGGTGAAAACCACAGGAGTCTGGGGCTAGGGCAAGGAGAGTATATATAATGTGAGGGCTGGACAGATAGGCAGGAGCCTAGTGGTGAAGGTAAAGACATTTGGCTTATAGCCTGCTGTAGGATTTCAAGACTGTGATAAAAGTTTGGATTTTTGTCTTGTAACATGGTGATGGAAGCTCAGAGGGTAGACTATAAAGACAAAACAGAGAGACTGATTAGAGAATTGTAGAAGCTTAAGAAGTAGAGGAACTGAGTTGTGGCAGTTAGTATGGAGAGAAAAACATGGAATTTCTGCCTTCTAAGAGAGAGCATTGACATGACCCGATGGGAGGAGAGGAAGATACTGCAGCTTCTGTTTTTCTGGCTTGGCTACTAGAGCTGTTGGGAGAATTACCAGAGCCAAGCAGCTTTTAGTGGGACACAGGTCAATTTGATGTGTGAAGTTTGTGATGTCCTTTCCCAGTGGATATGTTGGATGAGGTTTCTAGCACAGAATGAATTAAAGCCATGGCTGACTCATTATGAGGTAGTAAGAAAATATTAATAGTTTCTTGTTACAAGCATCAATTTTTTTATTTTTGATAAAAGTAAACCAATAAATAAATGTAAACTCAGCTTTGACAGAGTAAGATTTTTTTAAAAGTAATTTCTTTAGTATAGTTATTAAGATTTTATGGTAGGCAAGTAGAAAACAATGTTGGTTTTTTTTTTCGTTTCCATTTTACTCATAATTCTTCCTTGGATCTTTCTAGCCTCATATTTCACACATGATGTTCTAACACAATCCACTTACTGGTGTTTTTGGACAGTATTCCTTCAACTTGAAATACTTTTTCCTCTGTTTCAATTTGAGAATCAGAGTTTTTACCTGTCCTTCAAAGTCCAGCTGAAGAGCCAACCAGGATGGCCTTTCCAGATAGCTCTAAAGGTGCGTGCGCGTGTGTGTGTGTGTGTGTGTGTGTGTGTGGCGGGGGGGTGCAGTTTCTTGTAAATACTGTTAAGAATAAATGCAGTCATAAGTTTGGGCATAAAATTGTGGGATTTTATTTTTTAGAAAGCATTAAAATTTTAAGTCCAAGCCATGTAAGTGATAAATCTGGACAATAAATTTGCTATAGTCTTCTCTTTTCATTCAAAATAAGTTGAGGTGGTGAAGTTTGGGTAGGAAAAATATTTTGAGGCTTTAGTTTTGATCGTTTGTAAGTTCTTCTCTGATCTAGACTTACCAGTGTTCCCATGTACATGTGAATGTGGGGCCTTTCTCTGTCTGCTCTGCTCCAGGTAGGCAGTGTTTCTTGTGCAGATCACGGGGCCCACCCGGCTCTGCCGTTCTGCTCCCTTTGTGTTCAAGTCTAGCCAGATTGACAGATACCCTGGCAAAGGCCCCATGTCTGCAGTGGCCCCATGGCTGTCAGCCTGGCTCAACTGCCTTCACGCATCAGTCCAGGTCACACCAGTGTTTCTTCAGCAGTAATTGTACTGCTCTACTTAGGTAAGGGTAGAAACCACCTCTCACAGTATTAAGAGCATACAGTGCCAGAAATTGGGCACATTGTTCTACATGACCATAGAGGTCCATTTTTGTTTTCTGAGTGTTTGCAGTTTGTGAACTCAAAACAAAATATGCTCTTTGATACAGGTTTTTTTAAAATACCAATTCATTCAACTATATTAAAAGCAATTTTCTATTAAGGCTTTCCCTGTGATAAGTATAGTTAGAAGTGACAATTTGGTATCATCTATGGTCATAAATAAAATACCATAATGCCTTGACCATTTGCTCTTTTTCATCAGGTCTGCATCTTAAAAGCCAATATGAAACAACTTGTGAGTCTCACAAAATACTGTCTTTGAGCATTATATAGCAGGCCCCAACCAAATGGCAGAAAAATGTATGCTTGATAGGAAAAACATGAAAAACTTTATATTTAAGCATTGTTAGATCTATTTTAGGGAGTTATAAATGAGTATGTCCTCATGGTCCTTTCTCATATTCATCCATATAGTTGCATAATAAGATTGCATTAGAATTTATAAGCATCTTTCGTCATGGAACAGGTCTAGATAGCCCATGAATTAGTTGGAGGTGTTACAAGTTAGGGAAACAGCTTATTTTAATATCTTCCTAACTTACCCACATGGGGCTGTTGATTTAGTTTTGGGGATGACAGACTACTGCCTACAAGTACGCACGTTCACTTCCATATTATTACCACTGTATTCATGCTGGGGTTTTACAGGAAAAAAATTGCCTACTCATAGATATTCACAAAGAGCAGAATAGGCCTATGCATTGCATTCAGTGGACCAGAAAGGAAGTGGCATTGATTTTTCTCTACCGTCCAGTCTCCCAGCAGGATATTCTCTCTGGGATGGATGCCACTGATACCAGATTGGCTGTCAGAGACTCAGTCTGTACTCAGAACATCATCACCAGGAAGGACATGCCAGCTGTTGTCTGTCCCAACTCGTCACTAAGGCTCCCTCTTCTTACAATGGGTGGGGTGTTCTGATCTGTTGTCCCATCTGAGTTGTGCTCCTCAACACACACACACCACACACACAACTCGCCTAAGTTTCTACTGCAGAGTCTGCTCTTTTCTGATCCACCTGCCCCTCCCCCCCCCTTGGGTGGACAGGAGAAGTGGGGGCTTCCCTCTCATCAGTTGCTTTTTCCTAACACACAGAAACAGGCATTGTCATTTGTGCAGGCTTACTATCAGTCCAGTCTTAGGGAAGAACAGAACCTTCTAAACCAAAACATATTTGCATAGTATTTATATTTCTAAGGTATAGTTATGACAGTATTTCTTAGTGAATTCCCCTTGGCTGTCCGACTTATCAAAGTAGCTTTACAGAATGAATTATATTATTATACATAATAGGGTCAGTTTCTTTGTTTAAAAAAAAACAAACACAATGGGTAAATCTGGGAGCTTGAAGGGCTACAGTGCTTTGTGATTGGGAACTTGGATTGGTGGATGTCACCATTCCCAGATTTCAATACCAAAGGCCCCCTGCCCACCATTTTTACCTTGTTTTCCTTAGTTTTGGGGGGAAAGACAAGGGAACCTCAGAAGATTGCTCTCTTGATGCCATCCTTCCTAGAGTTTTCAACTATACAAACATTTCTCTGATTATAACAGTACAACATACTCATTGGGGATATTTGTAAACAGAGGAGTAGAAGAGGAAAACATTTTAAAATCTCAACACCCAAAGACTAATCTAGAGTCCGGACATATATCCAGCTGCCTAGCAGCTATTTCTCCGTACTTAAGTGCCTAAAAGCTGTGTTTAACACATCCCCAACAGAACCCCCTGGTTCCCTCATTTCCCAGCTACACCCCATCCTACACAAGTGAATGACAACTGAATAGGAAATCTGAAAACAGAGGGTTCTTTCCAGTCTTTTAATGAAAGCATAAAATGCTGTTTTTAGCAATTTTAGCAATAATTTGTAGTGTTTGGGCTTCCCTGGTGGCGCAGTGGTTGAGAATCTGCCTGCCAATGAAGGGGACACGGGTTCGAGACCTGGTCTGGGAAGATCCCACATGCCACGGGGCAACTGGGACCATGAGCCGCAACTACTGAGCCTGCGCGTCTGGAGCCTGTGCTCCACAACGAGAGGCCGCGACAGTGAGAGGCCCGTGCACCGCGATGAAGAGTGGCCCCCTCTTGCCACAACTAGAGAAAGCTCTCGCACAGAAACGAAGACCCAACACAGCCAAAAATAAATAAAAATAAATTTATAAAAATAGTTTGTAGCGTTTCTCATTGGTATGTTTATAGACCCTATTTTTTTTAGAGTAACGTTAATATGTATTTACTCAAAGGCTTGCACCTCAGAGCAAGTTCACCTTAATAGGTAGATTAATCCACATCCTCCATTATGAAATAGAGTTCATTACTGTGTATCCATGACAGCAAGCATTGAGACACTGAAGAGTAGACTTGTATTTCCTGTCAACATCCTTTGATTTATTCCTCCGTTAGGAGGAAGACACATGAACCAGACACAGGAAGATATGGGGGGAGTGATGGCTGGATACACACATGGCAGTTTTTCAAGAAGAACCAGCACTTCAGTTAATCCTCCAAGAAGCACTAGTTATATGTATCAACACACCTGGAAAGTTTTCCTAATCTTGTATGCTAGCTCATGCGATGGTATTGGGTTGGCCAGAAAGTTTGGGGCCAACACAATGTTTTCACAGAGTCAAATGATTCAGTCTCATAAAGTATCAAAAATCCAGTATTGAAATATTCTGATTGTTTTGTTTCATTTTCTTTGCAAAAACATTCCTAGGTATTCCTTGATCCTGATGACAGTGGGTTACATTGTACACAGAACTATCCAATTATCTCCTAAAGTGGTAATGAGAAAATTTCTTAAAATATGTATGAGTTAGCTATTTTAACCAAATATTTAGCTATATTAACCAAATACCTAAAATGTTACCTATTACTAGTTAGGAATAAAAGTGATTGCATGTGGGAGAATTCTCTGGCAGTCCAGTGGTTAGGACTCAGCACTTTTACTGTTGTGACCTAGGTTCAGTCCCTGGTTAGGGAACTAAGATCCCACAAGGTGCGCAGCAAGGCCAAACAAAAAAACGGTGATTGCATGTGCACTGCAACATGTTCATGTGAAATTTCTCTCCCTGAACACTGAATCCAGTGAAACTAGCTGGAACACTTTTCCATGTATTACCTCTTCATTTCTTTCTCCCATTATAACATACTGGTATGCTGCCTGAGGGCAGTCCATGCCTTTGAAGTTTAAAATGTTCTTCCTCAGCATGAGGTTCTCATCTTAGAATTTTTACAGCTGGATGGGCTTGAATTTTAGCATTATTCAGACCTGGAAAGAAATGCCAGAGCAATGTATCCTGTATGGCTCAGAAACCTGTTGCTTCAAGAGGAGAGGCATCTTTTTAATACATCTGTCCAAAAGAAACAGTATTTCATTTCAAAGTGATACAAATACAGAATCATTTCTAGCTGCCTTGACTGAAATGCACCAATGAAAGACATTATGAGATAAATACTGAGTACCCCACAAACACTGCACTAAGAATACAAGGTCACTGTCTCTGGAGTGAAAGTTTATCCTCTTACAGAAGTGGAATTACTTCTCCTGGTCTTGGGAGTTACTGCTTGCTGGATGCTTCTTGGGTTCATGGTGTGCCAACCAGCCAAACAGCATGTGCTAGAGAGCAGTGCCCGGTGAACTCTGGAAACCTCACTACTGGGGAGACCGTGTTTGGTTTCCTTAGGGTTATGGTGTAGGGCCAGGATATAACCCTTGCAGCTGAAGGGAGAGGTAATACCTGCTCTTAATTTTCTCCTGTCTCTAAACATATCCCAAACTCTTTCAAATTGGGTTTAAAAAACACTACAGAAAATTCCTTGATAACACGAAAAAAGGACAAGAGGGGCAAAGTGCTCACACAGGGCTAGTTCCTTCTGGTCTTTATTGTTTGCTGAGGTTGAGCTTGGCTGCCTGTTCACACTCTCCTGCCACTTCTCCGCTTTTCAGTGTGGCTTCAGCCTGGCAACTCTGCTGAAGCTGCTTTAATGTTCTCACATTCTTGCCCTTCTCATCTCGGCCATATTTAATAGTGTTGACCTGCTTTGCCTCTGCAAAATTCTGCCATGAGCTCTGGCAGCCACCGGTCTCATGGTGCCTTATGTTTCTGCCCAGCACCCTCACTTCTCCCAGATCCCTTGCTTTGCTCTTGGCTTTCATGTGTGGATGTAGCAACGACTGTCATTTATGGCATGTTTTTAGTGCCAGTGACTGTTCTAAGTAACTTAAAATACATGTCATTTTATCCTTAACAACTTGAATTATTCTGAACCCTATTTTACAGATAGGGTAACTGAGGCGTAGTCATTGATTCACTTATTTTATGCACAAAGGAGGAAAAGATAATTGTAAGACCTTTCTAGCTATAAAGGTCTTTATCTTCTAAAACTGTAATTAATTTGAATTAGAAATGCAAATGCAAATACTGAAATTAATTTGAATTCTTTTTTGTCATAATTATTATGAAAGGCCTTTAGAATTTATAGGATATACATATTCAACTTTCCAGGTCCAGGTATCTCAAAAAGGACTTGTACAAGTAAAAGTTTAATCACAGCCTAACACAGAAGATTACATTATAGTGTTCTCTGACTTTATTCCTAAAATTTATTGATCTTCACTGTCCAGAGTTCTTTTTGTTACTTAAATTGCTAATTGAAGACTTAACATCCCCAAAGCCTCAGGTGAGATTTCATTACCTAGAACTGAATCAGAAAGAACAAGGTTTAAAGACTTGATTAAAAAACGAAACAGGTTTTCCAGGTTGGGATGTTCTACACACGTGCTTCTACTGCCTCCTGTACCTCATCCGAATCACATCCCTGTCTCTTAAAGCCAAGCTCAAAAGCCGTGTCTGAGAATCCTCTGATTTAGCCTCCTCGTCCCTGGGACTGCTGTCTCCTGATTATAGCCTTCAGCCTGCAGTTTGCCATTTGCACCTGCTGGATTGCATCATAAAATGTTCTCTCGTTATTTCGTTGTTTTACCTCGCCAAACAGCTCATACAAGCATGACTTTTGGGGGTTGGGTACTATGTCCTGTTTCTTTGGTAAACCCCCTCAGATGTCTTGTGGAGTGCTTGCAACCTCTCGCTTAATATATACAGGATAAGATATATCACGGGGTAGGTAACTTTCCTGAATTCTCAGAGAGTAAGAGTTAATGGACGTTCGATTTTAACTCCTTTACTGCAAAGCTGGGTAGTTTGAAGTGAATGGCCCTGCCTGATTCCAACAGTTACAGAAAGGAACCTGTTTTCTTATGTCTACTGAATGAAGGCCCCTTGGCGTGAAAAATTCCTGTTAATGAAATAAAAAGGTGAATGATATAATTCAGTTGACTTTAAATTCTATAGCCCTACAGTCTTCAGTTTGGTGCCTATCAAACCAGTCACTTGGCAAAGTGGAACTGGGAAGGAATAGTGTTTCATGCAAGGCTGGTGATTTTTTTTTTTAAATAAGTATATTCTTTTTTAAAAAAAATTATTTTTGGGTGTGTTGGGTCTTCGTTTCTGTGTGAGGGCTTTCTCTAGTTGCGGCGAGCGGGGGCCAATCTTCATCGCGGTGCGTGGGCCTCTCACTGTCATGGCCTCTCCCGTTGCAGAGCACAGGCTCCAGATGCGCAGGCTCAGTAGTTGTGGCTCTAGCGGGCCTAGCTGCTCCGCGGCATGTGGGATCTTCCCAGACCTGGGCTCGAACCTCTGTCCCCTGCATTGGCAGGCAGATTCTCAACCACTGTGCCACCAGGGAAGCCCAAGTTTGGTGATTTTAAAAAGCAGTGTGGATGAGCCAGGAAACAGAGGACACTCATACTGGTATAATTTCCAGATTGGCCCCCAGCTCCAGCAATCAAGGAAGACAATTTTGATATTACAAAGATCTTACATGCTTATAGTCCCCATTAGATCCGTTGTTTGCTGGAAAAATACATGTCTTCTCAAAAATCGATGCGTATGACTGCTCTTTTGATTCTTCTGGGGAAAACCATCTCTTTAGAGACGAAAACAACCCTTCTGTGGAGCCCCGTGCACTCTTAAACAAAAATTTCCTTATTTCAAAAACTCTTATTTGAAACAGAAGCCAGTCTTTTAGGGTTGAACATTTTAGGAGCCTGTGAGATTTTGTTTTTGCCTTTTGTAAATGGCTAAAGCCAGTTAGCCCTTGGGAGGTTTGGGCTTAGTATGGTATGGTACCTCTAGGAAAGTGCAGAGAATTGCTTACCAGATAGATGTTAATTACTGAACACAGGCCTGCTCAAAAAATAGCTGAAAACCACATTTAGCTGCTGATGGAATATATAAGTGAGAGTAGAGAAAGGAGGAACACAATTTGTACGAATACATTAAGAAAATGAAGGTTGGAGTGTACTTTCAGATCTTCATATCTTGCCCAAATATATTCATTCCACTTGCTTTTCTATTTTCAAGTTCTTTATTTGGAACTGGCCATGCCCTCACAGTTCTGTTAACAGGTGTTTGTAATGTTAGTAGCCTCAGTGTGTTCCAGAACAGTGCCTTTCAAAGTCTCGACTGCAGTCCACAGTAAGAAATAACACTTTGCACAACCATCTAATCTATGAAGTGCATATCTGATATATTCCATTTAAAATGCTGGTTATGACATCAAATTAATTGCACATCCCATTAATGGGATGCTGTTTCTTCTTTTGTTGGGACCATTACAGTTTCAATTTCTTTTCTAAAAACTGGAGCACACAGGGCTTCCCTGGTGGTGCAGTGGTTAAGAATCCACCTGCAGGGGACATGGGTTCGAGCCCATCCAGGAAGATCCCACATGCCACAGAGCAACTAAGCCTGTGCACCACAACTACTGAGCCTGTGCTCTGGAGCCCGCAAGCCACAACTACTGAGCCCGTGCACCTAGATCCCGTGCTCCACAACAAGAGAAGTCACTGCGATAAGAAGCCCGCATACCACAATGAAGAGTAGCCCCCGCTCACTGCAACTACAGAGAGCCTGCGCGCAGCAACGAAGACCCAACGCAGCCCAAAATGAATTAAAAAAAAAAAAATTAGAAGAAATTTTAGAAAATAAAGAAGTAGAATTAAAACTGGAGCACATCTAAAATGCTCATCAGCCCTGCCACGGGCTCTTTGACAAAGTACTTAAAGGTCTCCTTTTCTGTCTGGCTTCCTCACATCTATCTTCCGGGGCCCAGACCTTTCATAATAAAGGATGAAGAGGAGACAGTTGTAAAAAAGTTGTGTTAAATGATGAAAACCCACCTTCAGCTTATAGGAAGTAACTGATGTAGGACTTCTGTTCTTTTTGAAAACATAGCTTGGCTGAGTTGCCACAATTTGAAGGTTGTAGACTATTATTAATTTACTGAAGTGGAACATGGCAAGTGCAAACATGTTTTCTTTCACGTGTTGAAAAAATACAAAAGTTTACTTAAACCACATATTTATTAAAAGCAGAATACAAAGTACTTTGGAATTCAAAATACTGCAGTGTTTATCCTTTAACAGATTTAATTCTAAAAAAAAAAAAAGTCAATCATTTCAAGGGAGGTCATACAAATTTTCGGTAAGAATCCCAACCTGGTTGCAACTGAGTTTATTCGAGCTCCGGGGCCTCCATGTGCTCCTCCAAGGTCCCCACCATCAACAGCTCAAACCGATTGCCTCCCTCATGCCAACTCCTAGCGTTCAAGGTGGTCCCCACTCTGTTCTCCGACCAGGGGGTACGGGTACCTCGTTTCTTTTGCCTTCTTTTTTTTGATTTACCCTTTGGTAGGACTAGTTCAGCAGGGGCACACGACCTAGTGGCACTGAACATACGCTCATAGAGTTGCTGGGCCTCAGGACACACGTGCAGCAGGCTCTCCACTGAGGCCGACGTCAGCAGTTGTCGGCACAGCCCGTGCACCAGGCTCCCGCTGTACAGTCTGCTCAGGGGAGAGAAGAGGGTGTCGTTACAGCAGAGGTTCCTGCACTGGGACAACTCACTAACGTGGCTTCAACAGACGCATGAAACACTGAGAGCGCCGCTTCTATAAAATCATTATTAAAGTTACTCAAGAATAACCTGTTTCTTGAAAGAAGGAACTGAATTGTTACAGAGATTACTTCTTGGCTAATGATACTTAGAACTTTTTATCAACAAATTAAATGATGGATGCTTGCTGGTTCTCCAACTAGCCCAAAGTTGAGCAGGCCTCTTAACACTTCAAAGACAAGGAGTTAAAAATGCCTCTGATAGGACAAACAGGCAGTCTGTTGAAATATGAGAAAATTCAGTCGTATCATTTGCGAGGTCATTCATTCACTTGGATTAAAAACCAACTCCACAAATATAAGCTGGGATGAACTGGAAGCCACAGATTTAACATATTAACTTACTGCCAGGATTGACTGACTGGTACCTTAGCAACTGATGGAGAACCATCATTTACTCAGTGTTAAATCATCATTTAAAGAGCTTGGTGATGCTGAGATGCAGGAGCAACCCTCCTGCTGAAATCATTATTGAGGGAACTGTTCCCGCTGTCTTGTTTTATAGGGATCCATGGTCACTAGAGAGGATCCAGTCAAGGATGACCAAAATTAGTAAAGGAAAGGAATAAAGAATCCATAGGTCAAACGCCAATCAATCTTACTTGGTAGAGAGGTCTAGGGTGTAGGAATGTAATAGGGGCCCGGCATGCTCAGTGGGCCGGGCTGGCAGGTTTGCATGGCCGCCCCACGTTGCAGCGCCGGTTCAGCCCGCGGACGCCACGCCGCCCTGTGGCTGCGGCTCTTTCCTGGGAACTTGCGTGTTGAGGCGGCTCCCAAGGAGCCGGTGAGGGGCCTCGGGGCAGCTGAGGCCCTAGTGCTGCCGAGTGTCCAGCTGGCAGGCCCAGCGGGCCGACGTGTTGGGGGGCGCTGCGCTCGGTACAGGGGACGGGGTGGGCACGCAGCCCTTAGCCAGGACTGGCAGCCGTGACAGTGGTCCCCCTCCAGCAGCAGTCAGCTCGCAGCCGTGCTGGGACAGCGAGTGCGGTGAGAGGCGGATCACAGCCTTCTCCCTGGCTCCTAGGCCCACTGGCCTTGGGGCTGGCACGTGAGCTGGGGAAACTGGGGGCCAGTTTGAGGGCCGGCGGGGTCCTGGGCGTCTGGCTCTCTCAGTGATGCCGGCTGGGCAGGGTCTGGGGGCCAGGCCCTGAGGGCGCCGCCACCTGAGATCCGCCTCTCCCGTCAGGCCTGGGCACTGGCAGGAGGACCCAGACTGGGTGCCAGACAAACGAACGCTCCGGAGCAGGGTAACCAGCCCCCGCAGGGACCCCCTCCTCTTAGCCAGGGCCTGGACCTAGGAGGGCGAAAGTCGATCCTTGGGACTTTGAACAGGTAAAATGAAGGGTAATGATGTCACTTTGCTTCTGGGATTTGTTAAGTGTTAAAAGCCACAAGGAGGCATGGAGACAGAATTAAATGCCTCCCTTTCCCTTTAGAATGGAGAATAATATTTGTTTTGTTAGAGGTTTATAGGAACATGGT